>NC_137895.1:58738605-59143605 GCF_963455335.1 Martes martes
ATCCTGACCCAGGGCTCAATCTCATGACCCTGAGATCATGACCTGAGCCAAAACTTAAGAATTGGGAGTTTAGGGGCGCCTGGGTGGCTCAGTTGGTTAAGCGACTGCCTTTGGCTCAGGTCATGATCCTGGAGTCTTGGGATCGAGTCCCACATCAGGGTCCCAGCTCCATGGGGAATCTGCTTCTCCCTCTGACCTCCCCCTCATGCTCTCTCACTCTGTCTATCTCTCTCAAATAAATAAAAAAATCTTAAAAAAAAAAAAAAGAATTGGGCGTTTAACTGACTGAGCCACCCAGGCACGCCTTTTTTTTTTTTTTTTTTAAACCCACCTGCACTTTAGTGCTTTTAAATAGTCTCTTCATGTAATTTGGCCTTTGTGTAGAGACTCAAACAAAGTGCTCAGTCTTGGGGTGCCTGGGTGGCTCAGTGGGTTAAGCCTCTGCCTTCACCTCAGGTCATGGTCTCAGGGTCCTGGGATCAAGTCCCACATTGGGCTCTCTGCTCAGCGGGGAGCCTGCTCCCCCCATTCCCCGCCTGCCTCTGCTTACTTCTGATCTCTCTCTGTCAAATAAATAAATAAAATCTTAAAAAAAAAATGCTCCATCTTGGAATCCCATCTCCATACATGTAATATCAGTTTCCCAGCGGGGTTAGTTTCCATAACAAAGAAACACAAACTGGGTGGTTTAAAACATAGAGATGTATTGGTTTACAGTTCTGAAGTCCAGAAGTCCATACTCAAGGGGATGACATCTGAAGTTTTAGGGGACTTCTTCCTTGCCTACTCCTGACTTCTGGTCATACGTTAGCAACCTTTTGTGTTCCTTAGCTTAGCTGCGTAATTCCAGTCTCTGCTTCACCATCACATGGTGTTCTCCCTGCATGTCTCTGTCATCCCGTGGCTGTCATCTTATAGGATCACCAGTCAAATTGTAACAGGAGCCCACTCTTAGCCAATAGCACTTCATCTTTTTTTTTTTTTTTAAGATTTTATTTATTTATTTTGAGAGACAGAGAGAGAAAGAGACAGAAAAGAGAGCATGCACTTGCAAGCAGGGGAAAGGGCAGAGGGAAAGAGAATCTTAAGCAGACTCTGTGCTCAGCACAGAGCCCCACGCCAGGCTTGATCTCACACCCCTGGCATCATGACCTGAACCGAAATCAAGAGTTGGACACTTAGCTGACTGAGCCAGCCAGACGCCCCCAGTATCATTTCATCTTAGCCAATTATATCTGCAATGACCTTATTTCCAAGTAAGGTCATATTCTGGGGTACTGGAGGGTAGGAATTCAACATTTTGGGGGGGGCACACAACTGAAACCATAATACCCATCTTTTCTTGAAGGTGGAACTGAGGTGCATGAAGGAGGGTAATTGCTTACTTGGCACTGGGTCACTATTTTTTGCATGCTTGCTGGTCTCTACTGAGAGGCGGCTGCCGTGAGTTGCCTGTGGGTCTGTGCGCTAATGTGCAACTTTGCCTATTCTTGTCCTAATGGTGTCCTCTGCTGAAGTGTGGTATTGGTGTGACCCATTCTCTCTCTGGTCAAAACTCCACTAATATCCTGGCCTTCCTTTGGGAGCCTGTGGGAGATTTGCTGTCCAACTTCTCAACCCCGTCTCGTCATCAGAGACTGAGAGCATTCAGGAGAACTGAATTCTGGTTTTCCTTTTGCCGAAATGTGATGAGTCATGGAGATTACATTATTGTAGCCACTCACAGATAAAAGGAAATGCTTAGGTAGTTTCTTTCCAGACTTATAAATAGGAGACGCTTGTGTTCTTACATAGCTAACTATAGGTTTCTCCGTTGTTCCCTGAACATAGCCTGCTACTTCTACAAGGTGTGGAGAAGGCACGGGTAGGGGGAGAATATAATAATGTGTTCTGATACCTGCCTTCTTCTTCTACCAGAGTCTTCCAAATTTTTCCCACAGGTCCTCAGGATGAAAGGGACAGGCCTTGTTTTACTTGTGTGTCAAACGGGCCTTCTACCTTAGGACAATAAGCCTTACTGACAGGTGAGAACGGAGGAAGGCGTATGCCCTTTCCATTTTAGAAGGAACCTCTATGATTTGTGTCTTCCAGACATGGGTTTAACATGGGGGCCTTCATATGTCTTTGAATGGAGTATAACTGAAGATAACCAAGTAGACTGGCTTCATATGACAAAAAAATCTTACGTGCTAATAACTTGAATTAGAATGTGTAAGTTAAAAGAATAGGTTTTGGTGTGAGACTGCCTGGGTTCAATCCTTGGCTCTGCCACTTTCTGTTTTGAATTTGGGAAAGTTGCTTGTTATGAGTCTCTATTTACTTGTCTTGAAAAAAGTAATAACGCAAACAACCCCCCGAGGGTTATTGTGAAGATTCAAGGAAGTAATAAGGGTTTCAAGGGCACCAGGCACACAGCGATTTTTCAGTACACGTTGGCCACCATGACTAGCGGTATTTGTTTGGCATTACCTACTTTGCTATTATGCTGTGCCTTTTGTTTTTTTACTCCCAGTAGTCCCCTCACTACGGCATTTTATCTGTCGAGACATTGCTTGTCACACAACAGTATATAACCTCAGTTTTAACACAGATGCTTCTCACACTGGGATCACAGATTGCTGTTATGCCTATGGAGGGTTGGCAGGCTCTCAGCGTGTGGCGGAAGACTGATTCAGGAACCCTGATCTCGTGGTGAATAACCCCGTAGCCCCAACGTAGGCAAGAACTTTCTAGTTGGTTAGCATCTTCAGTACTAAAATAGACATGAATTATTTACTTTTTGTTTCATTTTTAACTGGTGTTTTTCTTTGTATTCTGAATATATAGGCAAGATGGCAATTTTCATCTGTAAGACGATTCTCATCTTTCTATGGGAACTATGTAGCAATGCAAAATAAACTATGGAAAGCATAAGGAAACAAACCTTATTCTTCCTCATGGAAGTCCTCATGGAAAGAGGAATATCTGATTTTTTACTTCACACTGCTGTATGGAAAACTGCCTAATGATTTATTGATTTTGAGAATAGGATCTCAATGAGAGGGGCAGTTCTATAAGAACAGAAGACTGCCATAGCCAAGTTTATATTTAGCTTATTACTTTTGACAAAGGACTTCGCTTATTAGACTTATTACATGGAACTCTAGCAAATGGTTTTGTGGCAGATTTTGGAGAGTGATGGAACCTGAGTCACGAGAGCGCTCCGTCTACCTTTGTGCTATTAAGTGCTTATTGAAATATAACTAAGTCTACTAGTTTTCTTTCTGGAGATTATAGGGTTGAAAATTGTTGAAGTGAGAATTAGTGAGGTTCTGCTCTATTTAACTCAAGTTTTGTCTACTATAGCTTAAAAGCCATTAGTTCTTGTTCTGTCTTCTTGAGTAATGAGAATAATTGATTCCTGTCTTCTTTTTACATTATCCATTTATGTATTTTTGTCCATTAAGCTTTCCCTTTTAAAGTGATGTTTTCAAGAAATGCCATATAGATGATCTGTGAGTAGAGGTTCCTGGTTATACTAATATGAAAGGGTGAGTAACCTTATTTCTGGGTCATTAAACCAATTGGTGGAATTGGAATTAGACAAACAGATCTTTTCCATCTCTAACTTTAGTCTGTCTATCAGATTGGAATAAAATGCTTTGCTTAATGCTTTTCATTTCCCAACTTACGCACTAATTACTTGAGTCTGTTCTTTATAGAATTTTAGAGCAGGAAGTATCATTTAACACCATGTAGCTCAATTTCATCGTTCTGTAGATGGCTCAGGACAGGTAGGTTCTTTCCAGTCTCAGGTTTTCTCACATGTCTGAAACATTTTCCCCCTCATTCTTTATATGGGTTTTGTCCTGTTACCCATTAGCTGAAAGCTGAAATGTTAAATGTCATCACTTTAAAAAGACATTCTCTGACTCTCGTGTCTGGGAAGGCTCTTTGTCCTTCCCCATGACTATTACCTTCTTGATTTTCTTCCCAGTACCTACTGTGTGAGTCGTAATATGCAGTGATATGCAGAATTATATGTTCATTTTCTGCCTTTTCTGCTGCACTGTAAGACTCACAAGGGCAAGGTTGGGGATGGAACTGGCGATCACCCAGTGCCCCGTGCCCAGCAAGGTGTCTGGTACCGAGTTGGCACTAGCCCTAACGGCTGGAGCCAGAACTTTGTGGTTGTGTGCATGCACACACATACACACATTCCTGCTATAAACCAGCAACAATGTTTGCCTAAAATCCTCGGTGGCTTTGACAGCCGTTAGGTTTTCCATAGTGTTGAATACTCAGTCCACGTAGAAGTTCTCATGTTAGTGTTAGGGGCAAGGGACTACTACAATTATGCCGAAAGCATTAGCTGGAGCATCTGGGAAGTGGAAGAGTCACTGTACTTCCTCTCCCAATAGGAATGTAGATTTCAAAAATGGAAAACTCACAGTAAGCTAAAGACCCGACTTTGCAAACAGTATATAAACATGGCTCAAGTAACAAGCTGACGACAGGTATTTTGGAACTTGGTTGCAACAGGAAACTGTGCTGAGCCCTCGTTGAAGCTGTTGTGCAATTTAAGATCACCTGTCGAGTTTTCGAAAAACACAGATATCCTGGTTCTGACCCTGGAGCCATCGGATCAGAAACTCCCGTGGGGGTTCCTCGAGTCTATATGTTTAAACATAGCCACCTGTCATTCTGTCACGTACCAGAATTTAGAACAAAATAGGGAAAGAACTTCAGTCCTGGATAACCAAATTTGTGTTCAGTGTGTTGAGTGTGTCCTCTGGAAAGCCAATAAGCCTGTGACTGTCCTCGATGTAAGATTATGCCCACTATTTAAGTTTCTTAATTGAAGATATTTTGTAGATAATCTCGGGTAGTGTTACTTTAGGCTCCAGCCTAAATGGACTAAAGAACAGTTCTGAAAGTGGTTCGGACTTATTTTAAGTGCAGTCCATCTACATGGTAACTTTGTGGGGATGATTACTTTTCCTGGAAGTAGGCCAGTTGTGCCTTCATGTAGATTTGCCACCTCTCTCTGCCCACTCACCATATGGATTTCTTCTCCTGTTTTAAGTCAGGGTTCAGGACTTGCCCCGTTCAGAGAGATTTCCATAAATAGCTCCCTGAGCATATGGTCTGTCACACTGATCCTGATCGACCTTCGTAAGTAGCCGTGTCTTGTGCTCAGGCTTCCGTGAGTTGCTTACAAGTCACAACGTCTACCTTCCGAGCAGTTCAGCAACTTCTTAAAATGGAGGACGAGGGCTCAGAAACGTATGGCCCAGCTGATACACCTTCAGGAAATATGTGTTGACTGAATGAAGGGCCAGTCCCGCTGATTTCAGGCAAGCGTTTTTACAAGGGAAATTTTAAAGGAAGAAGTGGGGGCACAGAGTTGTTGGCAGTTTGTTCCCGTGAAATAAAAATGAAATAGAGTTTTCTTTTTTCTTGTGGCTGATTCCCTTTCGCAGGTTTCTTCACCAATTGGCTAGTGTCCAACTTTGTCAGAGCGGAAACATCAGACAGCTAGAAAAGAGGTTCTCAGTTGATAAATATTTGATTTACAAGGTATTGAGAGGTTTAAAGCAATGGAAGGGAGTTTGCCTAATGGGGGATGTGTTTAATATAACGAGGAAGATCACCAATAACCAGGTCTGTTTTTCTTTCCAATGGCCAGTGGGTACCTAACTTGATCAGCTTTGTTGCCATACAGATGGTTCTGGACCGAGCTGACAACTAAGCCAAACGAGGAGGACTGGGACGCTCCTGGTTCCACAACAGAAACACCGCTGAAGGGAATATTCTTAGATTTTCTTTTCTTCTTTTCTATAACCTGTGATAAATATTGTATGTCTCCACAGCATAGGGGAAAACAATGATTGATCCTTTCTCAGTAATATAGATATGTGGCTGTATACGTTATATGCAGAATGAATGATGGAGAGAGGACAGGGAGGGGGCAGAGGGAGAAAGCAAGCCACTATGTATAGAACTGCCAATAGCAGTCTCTCAAAGGCATGTCAGGAGTGCTAGCATAGATGGTGGACTTTATCTCTAATTTAATCATTTGTTATTTTTCGGTTCTCAAAGTTTGGTTTTCTTTTTAAGCGTTACTTGTCACTCCACCTCCTCCAAGTTTCAAAGAAATAGGAACGATTGGGGAGAAAAAAAAACAAACAATGAACTGATTGAATCAAAAGCTTAAGAAAATAACGTGCTGCCTTTTATATACGCTGTAAATCTTCGGTGCAAAGATAACCCTACAGATCCAGCATTGCATTTTAAGAGCATTTCACTTTAAATTGCTTTTGTTTGTTTGTTTGTCTTCCATAGGAATGGTGCACGCTTTTCATTCTCAGTGGGGATGATATTGCCCCGAAGGGAGCCAGAATTGTCTTGGGGGAGGCAAAAAAATATTGGATCTTATTATAGTTTATGATCCTCCTAAGGGCTATCGGACCTACATAGATATCCAGTGTCTATCTTTTATTTTAATTTCCCCTGAACTATTGAAATTTTTCTTTGCTGAATAGATTGTATTTGAGGACATTCAACCAGGTAACTTTACAAAGACCGTGTTTTGTTGAAAACTTGGTTTCAACACTAACAGCTGAACAACAACAAAAAAGACTTTGTGGAAGCTTACAGGTGTTAAGTCTGAATTCTTCATGGATTCCTTGGCTATGTAACTCTCCTCAAACTGCTGGAGCGAAGAGGAATGGGAGTGGAGGACGGTGATCACAGTTTTGGACAAATGTGCTACCCTTTGTATATGTGCTGCCGAAGCGAGCACGAATGTGCTACCCTTTGATTGCGAATACGATACAACTGTTGAAGGGTTAGTAGCTAATATACTTGGGTCTGTTTATCCAAACAGTGGAGATGGGTTTATGAGTTTTCACCAAGACATTTTCTTGCCCCCCTCCCATCTCCCCACAGTACGAACATAATTCAGTACTTTATTATAACTCTCAGAGTTGTCTGTACTGAGCCTCCAGCGATTTATCAATTACAGTTCAAATTTTGCTTCCTGGCACTCATCCCCATGATTTCTGCTTGTGAGCCTGTGTTCGGGGAAGCTGCGACTCCCTCTATTTACCTATCTGTCTTGGCAATCTTGGGAAAGCTGTTTGCCCTGTGTCCTCCCCTCTCTAACAGATTCGAGAAAAGTTGTTGATTTTTCAGTCTGTTCAGCTTTTTACTTTGTGTTCCGAAGGACTGGCAACTTTCAAGCTGTTTACGTGTGGGGATGGAAGCCAGGAGTCAGGACTTACTTCATTGCCGAGTGTTCTTTGGTTCACTGTTCACTCACCGGGTTTATCTTGTCTCCGCATTTAAATTGTATGCTCTGGAACAGAAGAGATCATGTAGAATCATAAAGCGTTAGAGGAAAAGAAAGGGAATTTCTCCAAGTCGAAATTCACTTGTTTATTCATTCATTTATTCATCATTTCACAAATATCTGTCATGCGAGGAGCACACGGAAGGCTCCGTGCTGGAATTGGGGAGGTGCAAATGTAAATTAGTCATCAACTAATCATGTTTATAGAGAGCTCAAGTCCGGCAACAGGAATACCACGTTTTCCCCTGCCTTATAGTTTCCTCAGAAGAATAATTTTTAGTGGTTGTATTTTATATGAGTATACTGCGATTTATTTATTTGTTTGTCATTGGACTTTCTTTCTTATTATAAACCATACCGCAAGAAACATCCTTCCATAAAAGTCTTAATTTGTTAATTGCTATTTCTTGCATAAATTTCTAGGAGTGAGATTACTAGGCTCAAAAGTATGGATTCTTTAAAATATCTTGACTTTAATATTTTTTTTATATTGTTTAGCTGAAAAAAAATTTTTTTTTTAATCAATTTGCACAGCTAGTACCTATGTGTGAATGTGACCATACCACTATACCCTCACTGGAATTGAGTATTTTGGGGAAGATTATGGGGAAAATCTTAGTCAGTTTAATATGAAAGAGAAAAAAAAATGCAACTTAAAGCCAAAACCGATTGCAGCAGGTCTTGCTTTCTAAAAGGGGTGGCATAATTCAAATTGACAAGAAAACGCACGTCTAAACCTTTCCTTCTTTTCAAAGAACCTTGTGGAGTTGACTGTAAGGCAAGGCAGGAAATTTCAAAGTCTCTGGCAGTCGGTTTTTCTGTGCTGAAGGTGGGGGGACACAGAATAGAGATTTATTATTTAGGAAAAAATCAGTGACTGAGGTTGCCTTGAACCAAGTAGGGGATGAACAACTGCAGGAAAAATTGAGGGAAGTTAAGTTTTGATGTATGGGGGTAGGAGATTCAGGGTAGGGGTGGAGGGGTATGGGTTGAGGAGCAGGGGAGGGGTGGGTCGAGTCTGCGGATAGGGATTCTGAAAATCAAGGGAGGAGGTAAGGCTTAGAAAAATAGTGACTCACAACCTCTCTGGTCCTGCAAACCTTTGGTAAATCTGTTCTTTATGTGAAAATTAAGAAAAGAGGATACGATCTATGTCTGGCACATTGTTTGCAAAAAGGACCGCATTATGAAATGGCAAGAAGCTCCATCCATGCGCTAAACTCAGGGAGCCAAAGTGGAATGAGATTTATAAAGAATTGTAAGTGATTCTGAAGAATTTCAAAGGCATTAGGAAGGATTTAGGCTTTCCCCTGTGAAGACTAAATTGGGTTATATATCATTGATGCTTAAAGTTGGATTTTTTTATTAGTTATGAGGCTGAACATTTTTTCATATGGTTTTTAATTTTTTTGGCTGTTCAATTTTTCTTCCATGAGTTATCCGCTCAGATCTTGTTCCACTGACGTTCACATCTTACATGAAAATATTGCAACTGGGCTATACGGGAACAGGACAAAGCAGACTTTTCTCATGTCAACACAGGAACGGGATTTGTAAGTGATAAAGAAGATTCAGTCAATAATACTACTGGTGTTCTTTCCTGTGGATGAGGGCTAATGAATGTGTGTACCATTGTGGGTCTCCCACAATTATGTGTTCAGTGTATGAGAAGACTACTTTGATTCTTCTGGGTGCCTTTTGCTAGGGCAAGGCTAGGAGTATCCCACGTACATTCCAATAGCAGTAAGAAATTCCTTCTCTACCAACTTCCCCCTGAAGCATTATCTCTTATTTTCAAATTAGTCAGGAGGGCTCAGAAGAAAATGAACATTTTCTCAGGGGGCTGAGCTATAACATACGTTTTTCTAAAGAGCAGGAGTGGAGGGAAGGCACTGCTGGTAGATTATGCTTGGGATTGTGTCTAACAGCACACTCAAGTTTGGACAGACCTTATTATGGAGACCATCAAACTCTACCCAGGGCTACCTGATTTTGGCGCTAAACGCTAGACTACCTTGTTGGTCTCTTCTTGAACTGAGGTGTTTAGTTTTCAGTGAAGTACACTCCTCAGAAAGAGAAATCCAAAGGTGACTTTGTTGTGCCTCCGATTTGAACACTATCAGAATATCCATGAGGAAAAAAAAAAAAAAAGCCAATCTCAAAAGGGCTTATCATCATAATAGCAATATTTTAAAAGTGATAATCTTCAAAAGCGGATGGGCTTTTGTTTGTTTTCCTGCTGGGATAGATAGTGTCCCCCAGGGTCTTCCTTTGGGAATCCTTGTCAGAGGATGAAAAGAACAAGGTTTATATAGGCAGTGCCAGCTCCTATTCCCGTCAAAAAAGCAAAAACAAACAAATAAGCCAAAAAAAAAAAGTTACCTCTTCCGGTAGTTTGCCATATGGGTATAGTAAAAGTTCAGTTGACGTGCTCTTAATTGATCTGTATATAAAGATAATAGATTTATTTTAAAAGCCGACTTAATCAATACATTTCCTTAATTTTCTGCCTAAATAAGAGGAGGCTGAAGAAGGATAATATTGAGATCAGAATCCCTTTAGCCCCAGATCATTGATAAATTGATTATGACACTAATCAAACCCCCAAGCTGAGAAGCAGGAAACCTGGGGAAAAGTTTATTAGGTTTGCTTAGATAAACCTAGGTCTTGGAATTGCAATGGCATTGCTCATAGCTACAAATTATTCTAAGGAGCAAAATAGAGCTGGACAACCTGATTCAAATTGTCTTCCCATCTCTAAGGAAATCCTGATCTTGTACTCCCTGGGCCTGTGAGAGCTGAACAAATCTTGCCTCTGCTAGATGAGGGCAGACTGAAGGGCTAATTGCACCTGAAAACAATAAGATGACTTCCTCCATCAGCTTAAC
Source organism: Martes martes (assembly GCF_963455335.1). Taxonomy (NCBI): domain Eukaryota; kingdom Metazoa; phylum Chordata; class Mammalia; order Carnivora; family Mustelidae; genus Martes; species Martes martes. The sequence goes on from NC_137895.1 coordinate 58,748,827, forward strand.
CCTGAAGAAACTGAAGGCAGATTCAGAGTTCACGGTAGCCCTGTTACAGATGGGCCTATGGGCATGATGCAGGGGTTTGATCCCCCCACAGACCACCTACAGATTGTGGCCTGGATTTTTCTTCCTGTGAATATCTGCATTCGATCAGCTTTTATGTATCAGACTCCTTCATACATAAATAGCAGAAAACCTAATTCAAGTCAGCTTATACAGAAGAAAAAAAAAAAAGTTTATTGGCTTGGGAACTGCAAAATGTCAGGCTAAAATTAACTCTTGATATGCCTTGACCCAGGGGTGAAAATAGTGCTACCAGGACCAATTCTCCCATCATTTCTTCACTCTACCTTCTTTGTTGGCTTCATTCACAGTTGTTTTTGGAAGCCAGTGGGAAACTTGTAGCTCCAGCTCAGCATCTTCTAAGGCTCACGTCTCATGAAGAAATACAACTCCATTCACTAAATAAACTAGACACAAGTGTTGGGACTGTCACTTACCAGCCCAGATAGGGTCATAATCTCACACCCAAATGAAACACTGTGGCCAGGATAATGGAATTTTCTTCCTGTGTAGTCTGATCCACATGCTAGTCCCTGGGCCTGGTGGGTGAGGTCAACTACATTAGAGTTCCATACTCAGAGAATAGAGAAGGGAGCAAAGCGAAAGAAATGGGGATACACTGATATCACAGAAAGAGAGTAGATGATGCATGGCCAAAAGTCTACAATGTGTAGTACACAGTTATGTAGGCCTATTGAAAAGATCATGAAGCCCAGCTCCCTTGAAAGGCAAAAGACACAGATTTAACTAGAATAGGAATTAGCCAACTAAGTTATTCGCTGGTGCCCATACCTCATGGCAGTAATTGGAAGACCTTTCCTTGCCAGCCTCTTGGAAAACAGAAATCTCTCCTCTGGGAAATGGGCTGAGGACCTCAAAAGAAATGCATGTATGAAACACTATCATCTCCTATAGCCACTTTTCCTTTTCCCTTTTTGTTTTGTAGTTATCATGAAAGTTGAAGGCTTGGCATTACCTTACTGGGTTGTTGTCCTTTGGAGAGAGTTATCCTGGTTTCAGAGTCAGAGTTGGAGCTAAGTTAAGCATGATACCACCATAGAGCCAATTTTGGGCACAAGAAACACCATTAATCTGGCACCAATGTCAATAAACAATTGGTTTCTTAAGTCCTTTCTTGGTCTTCTTTGTGTGACAGGAGATCATCTACTTCTAAGACTTCTTTCTTTAAGACTTCGAATAAAGTCATATGTAGATACTACTCACATCTTTCTCCAGATGAGTTTCATTTTCTAGATTCAAGCTATAATTTAATTTTTACTGGCATCTCAAACCCATTATTTTAATATTGTACTCATTATATTCATTATTACTGTGTTCTCTATCTTGGTTTACTATACTATCATTAACCCAATTACTCAAGCGATAAACTCCCCTCCCCCTATTGATTTCCATGCAACTTTCAAACCATCTTTTACAGGTTTCTTACTTGAATATTCATTTATTTATTTAAGTCACCTTTCATGTGCCTAAATTTCATGCCTGCTATGTGCCAGGTCTGTTTGGGGTGCTGGGGATACTACAGTGAACAAAACAAAGGTCTCTCTCTCTCTCTCTTTTTTGTTTGTTTATTTGTTTTGTTTTTTTTGTTGTTGTTGTTTTTAAAGGTCCTTCTCTTATAAATACTATATTTTAGTGGCAAGAGAGAAACTATATCTATATCTCTATCTATCTATCTCTATACACACACATGCATATATATATGTAAATAAGACAAGTAAAGGGTAGATAAAAGTTGGGAGTGGGGAATTACTTTTTTCTGTAGGGTAGTCATGGAAAGTTTCTTTAATAAAATAGTATTTGACCAAAGAGTTTAAGGAAGTCAAGGAGCCAGTGATGTGGATATTGGGGTAAAATGAGATTAAATTTATGAACTACTGCAAAGTACAGAGCTGAGAGTATGTGCAAAGAATAACAAGGAGTCCCTTGCAGCTAGAGTGGGGGGAGCAAGGGGCATAATGGTAGAAAATGAGATCAGAGGAAATAAGGGGGTAGGGTGGGATCAGATCAGGGGAGAGCACTGTAAAGTTTTGGCTTTTTTGGAGTGAGATGAGAATCCACTGGAGAACTTCCAGCCAAGGGAATGCATTAATCTGACTAATTTCTTAAAAGGAATACTCTGAAAAGTCTGTGGAAAATAGACCATAGTTTTAAAGTTGTTATGGACTCCAAATTCATACACTGAAGTCCTAACCCCCAGTGTGACTGTATTTGGAGATAGGGTTTTTAAGGAGGTAGTTAAAGTTAAATGAGGTCATAAGAGTGGGTGCTGAGGATGGATGTTCTTATCAGAAGAGGAAGAGACACACAAAACCTCTCTGTCTCCGCATGGGCATAGTGGAAAGACTGTATGAGGACACAGCAAGAAGGCGCTTCCACAAGCCAGGGGGAGGGGCCTCACCAAAAATCAACTCCGGTGCCACCTTGAACTTCAACTTCTAACCTCCAGGACTGTGAGAAAACAAATTTCTGTGGTTTAAGTCACCCAGTATGGCAGCTCTAGCAAGCGGATACAAGGGTGATGCCTGCTGCTAAAGCAAAGGGAGGAGTGGCAGACTATGTCAGATGTTGCTGATAGATCAGTGAAGTGGAAACTGATACTGACTGACACTGTGGAGAGCACTGGTGACCTTGACAAAGCTGTTTCATTGCACTGGAGTGAGTTGAAGAGAGAATGAGAGAAGTGGAAGCAAAGACCAAACACGGACAAAGTTTAGGGAGTTGGAATATAAAGGGGGGTAGTGAACTGGAGTAGTAACTGGAGGAAGACTGTGGGAACATGAAAGGGGTCTTGTAATATGAGAGATACTCAAACAGGTTTTATGTTGGTAGGAACAGTTCAGTAGAGAAAGAAAACTATCAGGACGATAAGAGAGAGAATTGTTGGAGTAGCCCTAGAAGGTGAGACCTAGATCTTGGTTTTAGGTAGGAATGAAATTTGGGGTGCCTGGGTGGCTCAGTCAGTTAAGCTTTGGGCTCTTGATTTTGACTAGGGCCATGATCTCAGGGTTGTGAGATCAAGCCTCGTGTTGGGCTGCATGTTGGGGAGGGAGCCTGCTTAAGATTCTCTCTCTCTTCCTCGGCCCCTCCCCCTGCTGCTTGCAGGAGCTCTCTCTCTCTGAAAAAATGAAAAAAAAAAAAATTCATCCACTGTAACACAGAAAGACGCAGGATTGCATCTGAATCTAAATGGATTTAGATGCGAGTAAGCTGACAGACATGACAGTAGAAGTGTGTGGCCATTCTCTTCTGATGGCTTCTCCCTTAGCGGAGAAGGAAGCAGGCTCATCAGCTGAGAGTGAGGACCAGGCGAAAGGCATTGGGGGTTGAGGAGAGAGAGGAAGATGTGAAATAGCCCCCTAGAAGACGAGGGGTGTACATGCAGCTTGCCAGTGTGGAATTGTTGCTTAATATTGGTGAGTATGGATTTAGAGTGAGGTAATAAAAAGAATTCAATGTTTTACTTCAGCTTTGAGGTTCTAGGTCAAAGTAGACAAGAGTTAGTTTAACCAGCACTGGGGTCAACGAGTCAGAAGAGAAACCATATGAGGAACTAGAATGGAGAAAATTCAATATAAATACCGAGGTGAACGATGGCTAACTATTGAAAAGGGGTAAAGGACAACTCTCGAAGGTACACAGAGGTAGCGACTGCAGAGCGTGGCTTCCAGTTCTCTGGAGGAAGGAAACACCAAGAGGGGAAGGGATCTGGAAACTTGGAGGAGGGCCATGCAGGAGGGAGAGTCTGGTCTCTGCGGAGGCCCCTGGCCGTGGCAGTTGTGTGCTGAACAGCGACACCTGCTGGTGAACCGAGGAAGGCTGCCTTGACGCCAACATGCCAATCCACTTGTGTCTGGGGGTAGGCACACCACCAGAAGAAAAGGCACCTTCTTTCTCCTTGGCCTTGCAGTCTCCCTCCAGCACCCTCAACTGGCAGAGCCCATCCTCGAGTAGCCAGCAAAGAGGACATGAGGTCTGCAGAATGAAGCTCCGGCATCACAAAGCAAAGCAAAGAAGGGTGGGTTTGGAGCTGGAAGGCAACCACAATAATTGGCACAACCAAGTGAACCCACGGCAGACGGAGAGGGGGCGAGAAAGTGGGGGGTGTACATCAGAGAATGATTACGATAATGAATCATGGAATCTCATCTGGAAAAGGAGGGAAGAGAGGACAATAAAAAGAAGTGGGATGAAGGCCACCGCACACTGTAGGCGGTGCAGGGGAATGACTATGCAGAGGTGTGCAGGCGTGACCTGCCCTACTGTTTGCTGAGGCCCTGGAATGCACCAGAGGACTGAGCGGGACCACAGAAGAGCCTTGAGAAGGTTCTAGGTGTGACAAATGTGATCCTGCGATGATGCCGCTTTTCTGAATCCTTTAAAGCTCTCCTAGCTGATCCTGTTGCAGAAAGTAAGCCCGTAAACTCATTACGCCAAGGCATTCCCATTTACTCTTAGGCCCACAGGGAAGGAAACTTGCCACCTCAACTGTTACCTTCAACAATGTAAAATTCTGGTGTCTTTCAACGCTTGTCTTCTCTATTTTCTAAGCTCAGAAAGATAAAGCCAAGAGATTGAGTTCTAGTATCTGTGCAAGTGAACAATGACCTATTAGGTATGTTTTCCAAACTACATGAAGATTCTTGTCTCGCCTTTCTCCTTCCTTGCCTCCGTGCCTCCCCACTCCCACCTTCTTGGGAATCGTTGACCTAAACATATAAATGCCTAATGTGAGCACTTCAGGTATCTGCTGAAGGCCACACAGGAAGAGATCTGAGGCATGAAGCATTTAGCCCATGAAAATCCTACTGGTAACTGACAGCCAACTCTGCCTGCCAGTAATTACAGCCTGTCAGAGTTCACAGGCACTTGCGTTTCACAACGATGTGTGAAGTGCACAAGCCTTCCATTTCTCAGGAGGGGCCGGCCCTACGGCAATATTTTTACAAAATGACAGTTTTCAGCAAGATATAGGATCTTATTTAGGCAAATAAATAAATAATAATAATAAGCATCATTCTTCACCTATAGGACTGTAAATGAGGTTGTAATTAATGAGCTTGCAGTCAGGAACACTGCCAAAGGCACTTGCTCAAGTTTGCTTTGGAGCTATTTATTTAGTCATCATTAGGAGACCCCAGACCTATTTGGGGCGACAGGCAGTGTGGTCTTAATTCCTTTATCTGCTTTTTTTTTTTTTTTAACCGATTCATCCAGATCTCTCAAGGGTAAGCTGCCTCTTTTTAATCTACCTATGCGATATAAAATTAAGAGCCAATTATACCACCGTCAAGCAGAGGAGGGCTTTTAAAGGATAACTGGAGAGTGATATATAGGGTTTTCTAATCACTACACCTAATTGCGAAGAGGAGTAGAGAAATTTTCATGAGTATCTGAACTAAAATTAAGCACAAATAATCAACTATGAACTTTCCATTATTCTAGCAGTGTGTTCTCCGAGGCAACCACACTTTCCCCAGGAGGACATAGATTACTATTTGTGGTAAATCAACTGTGTATGGGAAAAAAAAAAAAAAAAAAAAAAAAAGGGCATACAACAGAGTGGGAAAGAAGAGAGATAGGACTCCAAGAAAGTAGCTGTAAGAATTCCTGAGCCCAGAAGAGGTGGGGGAGCTTTTGGAAGCCAAATGGAGAAGAATTAAAGAAAAGAAAGACCCAAATAAATATGAAATGGGAGGAAAGGGTAGGTGGAAAAGCAGAGCTAAAAAAGGAGGGATAGGGATCCCATCTCTAACATGCTAGGGGAATCTAATCCCAAGATACCAGTTTCCAAGCTGGACTTCATTAAAAAAAGAAAAAAATAATCCCTCATTCAATGGGGACAAATTCAGCTGCTAATTTGTTTACACACTGTGGTTGATTACTGGGCCGAGATCACTCAGAGTCAGTTTCCTCACTGTGGTGGGGCGACAGATTCCGGAAGGAAGGCTGTTCACTGGGAATAAATGGGCAAAATGGAAAAATGTTCTTGCCATTCTAAAGGCAGGGGATTTATTCATTTTTTTCTTCAATTTCACATTTCTTTGGCATGTGCCAGGTTCTAGGCTAAAACACTTTCTCGAAACCGTGAGCCAGACCAACAAGTTTGTTTTCATCGTCCTTACTTTTTGGCTAAGGAAAAAGATAACCACACAAGTAACCAAGACAGTATCAGGTAATAAGATCGGCTATGAAGAAATTACAGTGGAATGATGGGACGGAGGATACACTTTCCTATATGGAACGAATTATTAGGCTGTTTTCTCTGTCCTCCCTCCCTCTCTCTTGCTGTCCTTTTCTTCTTTCTGTTCTTCACATGTTTTATTGAGCCCATAATACATGCCAGGCATGTCTGGTTCATTTTTTAAAACTTCCCAACCCCTGCCTAAGATAACAAGTAAGTGTTTTGCACCTGACAGGCACTCAGTGAGTTGTTGGAAAGATTCAGTTGTTCACAAACTTAGATTCTACTCGATGAAGAACATAATATATCAAAAGAGAGGAGAGACAAAAATTCCGCATAATTAACACAGAAACAGGTTAAAATTAGATGACAGTGAGCCTTATTGGCACAAATAATGACTATATCAATATGGCATTTGAAATAGCAGGACCGCATCACAGCTCTCACTTTTGTGTCTCATCTGTCTTATGAATTTGGAGAAAGCAAGGCATTTTGCCAAATTTAGAAGCAATTCAAATTTTACGTATTGAGAGTTTCGACTGAAACTCGTGTATGTCTGTATTTGAGCTCTGATTGCTGGCAAGATAAAATTTCCTAGTTAAAGGAAAATCGGTCCTCAAGACTGAGAGGAGGAGGGGGGAGACGGGGGGGGGAGGGGAAGAGCACGCCAACTCACAGAGTTAACTGTAAAGAATCAGAAACAGATGGACTGATGTCTTCAGAGGTGGAAGGGAAAACAAAGGGAAAACAGTGATTGGCAGAATGCAATTTGGAGGTTGTTGCCTTTGATCACGGAGCCTTCGTATGTTGGGTGCCTAACAAGCTTAGGCCGATTTCCCCTGGTAAAGAAGCTTTGGATGACATAAGCCAAACATTTTCCCTCTTAATTCTCCTGGTAATAGCCATTTATCTTTTTCAAGCCGTGGTGGAAACGGAGGAGTGGACATGAATGCAGATGCCGGACCTCTCTGCCCACCTCAAATGTAAATGTTATAATAGGATTTCTCTGACTTAGCAGCACAGAACCAGAATTCATTTGGATTCCCACCCCGGCTCATGAAGACTACCGCATAGGTCTGTAGAAAAGATCGGCATGAAGCGGAAAAAGTCACCGCCGCACTAACACCTCTGGGTTTACCCTAAAATACAAACCGATCTGACGTCCTCTTAAGAAAGTCATGGATGTCTTAGAGTGGGGGGAGCTGATCCACGATTGAGTTCGGCAGATGTGGCAACTGGCATTATCTTGCATTTCAACATTCATGAATAAATTCCCTCAACCTAAGGCATATAAACACACTTTCATGAAAGAACCCACACGACTCTTTATTTGGAGGAGATTACATAAAATATTTATGTCCCTCTGTCCTCCTAACCAATTACTTTCCCCTCGAAAAAAAAAAAAAGTACATATAAAATGTGATTAAAAATTTACCTTGTAACAAATAACTGGCAATTAACTAATTCATTTCCACATTTCTCCATTCTCCCTTACAGTCGGGATGTATTGTAAAATAACTATCACTTTGGAACCTTTCAAACTGGAAATACACCATATCAATGGTGGCAGGCAAGTCAAAACACAGTGTAGATTTCGTATCAATCAGAATGTCAAATGATCTCATTAGAGTTTCAGGTCTATATGTGGGTGCATTTCAACTGCTCAGCTTTTGCAGCATAAAAGTTTAGCAAAGATTAAGTCATTTACCAGCGACATTTGGCTAAGGCAGCTGAGCGGAAGCTTTGATGAAATGTGTCAGTCATTTCCCAGCAGCCCTGCCTTCGACAGGAGGCTATCGGGAGTCACCGCTGTCACTGAGCTATCGCCAATGTGGCTGGAATTCTTTTGACAGAATATTCCAACTCTAAATTTTGTCCTTAACTTGCACGTGAACATTTTACGTCTATGATGGTCTTTACCATTAAGATGAACTTCCTCCACATCATAGCCCGGAACGACTATTCCTTTTCTGAAAATAATTTTGGGAAGTAATGTATTGAAGCGATAAGCTTTAGAATTTCTATAAAGAAAGAGTACATAGGTAGTGCACAATGAAACTTATGTAAAATGTTGTTCCAAGTTTTCCTTAAAATTAACGATCCACTCTGATTTAGCTCGGTTCTGGGAGTCAAATATTGTTTCTGGTCTTGTCCCTCTCATCGGCCTGACGCAAATCCAAATGTCTGGGGGTGCTAGTACACAGCATAAACTCTAAACTTCTGCTTGTGGCATATTTATGTGAAGCAGAAAAATCTTGGCCTTCCGAGCGTCTCGGTAACAGATCACTCTAGGATCTCTTCCAACTATTTCAGATACCGAGCTTCCGAAACATTGCCACTTCTCTTCTTCTGAGGAATCGATAGCAATCAGATCCTAGCAAAATTTGGAGTCTCTGAGTATGTGTACACAAATATTACATAAAATGAGAAGCAAATGTAACACATAAGAAAATGGATTTGAAGTAATGACCATCTGTTATTAAAACAGTGATTTTACCCATCTTTCAACATTTTTCTTAAGCTAAAGGAAGCTGCTTTAAATTGATCTTACTGCAAAAATCTGCACAAGGTTCATGACTTCTGTTTGAGAAGTGCCTTGTGGAATTCTTAGCCACACGATACTGATTTTAACTAGCAACTCAGTAATAACTGAGTAGACCGTCCTTTAACAACGAAACCTATCAACCTGACCAACATGACCTTCAGTTGGAAACAGAGGACCTTCTAGTTCAAAACTACCCTCTCAAACTAGCTTGTGTGTATTTCAAAAATTAAATATTCATTTTAGGATATTGCATATTAATTTAAGGCTTTAGTGAAAGGCGCATATTAAGGAAACTGAATCACACGGTGGGGCACTCTGAAATATTTTCTAAATATAAAGGAACTCTCTTCGGGGTTAATTTCTTAAGGAGAAAATTTCTCTCAAAAAATTCTGAGTCGTGTTTTGAGATCTTGAAAACTTTCAGTAGGTGAATAATCAAGTGGCATTGATTTGAGGGTGAAAAAGACATGTCAACAGATAATTACAATAAAATGTGATAAGTGCTATTATAAGGATTTGTGCCAAGTCCTCTGAGAGGGCTCCTCCCCTTCCATATGGGAATTTTGGCAATGACAGAATCAGGGTGTGGGTGAATTTGCTGAAGTGATTGCAATCAGGTCAGAGAATGAAAGAACTCTTGAAGTAGGGACTTAAAACAGTCTTCCTACTGATGGTATGTTGAGTATGAAGGAAATAATGTTAAATAGGATAAAAAGAGACATTATTAAGATTATCTAAGAACTCACTGTGGCATTCTAATTGAAATTAAAATTCCACCTAAAATTGACTACAGTTATAATGCTTAAAATTTATGTAACACTTTGTGCTTTACAGAGTAATTTCTCATTGTATTAGCATTTGCTTTAAAAGGTAATTTAATTTTTAATATATTCATTCATATACCATTCATTCACTCAATAAATATGCTCTGTGCCAGATACTCTGTCAGGAATTGATAATTCCAAGATGAATAAAGAACTGCCTCTGTGTTCATAGAACTGTATTCTTGCTAGACTGTGAACACCTTTTTAATTTTATTTATTTATTTTTATTACGTTAGTCACCATACAGTACACCATTAGTTTTTGATGCAGTGTTCCATGATTCATCATTTGCACATTAACACCCAGTGCTCCATGCAATACACGCCCTCCTTAATATCCACCAGGCTCACCCATCCCCCCCCCATCCCCCTCCCTCTAAAACCCTCAGTTTGTTTCTTGGAGTCCACAGTCTCTCAAGGTTTGTCTTCTACTCTGTTTCTACCCCCCTTCCTTTTCCCCTTCCTGCTCCTAATGTCCTCCATGTTATTCCTTATGCTCCACAAGTAAGTGAAACCATATGATAATTGACTCTCTCTGCTTGACTTATTTCACTCAGCATAATCTCCTCCAGTCCCATCCATGTTGATACAAAAGTTGGGTATTCATCCTTTCTGATGGAGGCACAATACTCCATTGTATATATTATCCATTCTTCTGTTGCAGAGTCTCTTGGCTCTTTCCACATTTTAGCTATTGTGGATCTTGTTGCTATGAACATTGGGGGGCATGTGGCCCTTCTTTGACTGGAAACACTTTTGAAGGAAAAGGTATTATAGCATATATATATATATATATATATACACACACACACACACACACACACACACACACACACATATATATGCATATAGTGTATAGTTTGCTATGTTTACTGATGAATAAATGTGGCCCTTCTTTGACTGGAAACACTTTTGAAGGAAAAGGTATTATAGCATATATATATATATATATACACACACACACACACATACACACACACACACACATATATATATGCATATAGTGTATAGTTTGCTATGTTTGCTGATGAATAAATGAATGTGTGTATTGGTCAAGTTGGCAAATAAACAGTTCTTTTACCAAATAGAAGTTTGGGCATGATAAATTCATAGGGGCTGGAGTCCGAAGCCCTGGTTTTAAGTTTTAGCTTAGATATATAGTAGGATACTGGGAAATTCATTTAACCTTTCCAGTCTCAATTTTTCTTGCTGTGGGCATAAATAATGTATCTCTTATAAGCTTGCTATGGGGATGGATGTGAAAGTGGTTTCTAATCTTAAATGCTATTTAAATGTTAGTCATTATTACAAATATGATCCCAATATTCTACATTATAGAACAACATTTAACAATAAGTGGCTCCATCAGGAGTAAAGCAATATAGACTTTCCAGAATGGGTAAATCAAGAGTGCTAGTCATGGCAAAGTGCCAGGTACCCTGAGGCAAATTACACCAGTGATTAAAATCATAGGTTGAGACAGAAGTCTCTGTATAAATAGGTAAACCAAAGGGGACTGGAAGTACTGTGACTTGGAGGTAGGGCAGATCCCAAGTAGTTGTAATTGAAGGTATAGGGTTCTAAATCTGACCAGCAACAAGCACACCTGTTCCAAGGTCAATGAATGGTCCTAGCAGTCACATTTCAGGCATCTGAATTTTGGTTCTGGTATTCCGATGACGCTTGGAGTTTCATCGGATGGAAGCTAAGGAGCTGGGTGAGTGTATAGATAAAGGGGTATCATGGATGTTGCTAAAAATATATGAAGACAGAAGTAATTGAATTGAGGTTGGGCTCATAGACAGTGGGCTCGATGACAGGGATGATGATTATGACACTCTGACTACAAGGACTGCCACCACTAGCACCAATGACTGTATGTTGATAGTTTGCAGAGTATTCCCCATTATCTCTGTGAATACTCATTAGAAAGTTGTAAAGCACTTATTCTCATTCCATTTTAAAGACAAAAGCATACATTCAGATGAATCAAGTCGCTAGTCTAACACCATATTTCAAGGAAATTGACTCAGCTCCTGGGAATCCACATCAGATGGCACTTCATATAAGATGATTAACCCTTTATGTCATGGTCCGAGGATATCAGGGTGCTGTGCAGAGTGGACTGGGGGAGCAGAAATTATTTCTGGATAGTCAATAGCATTTACTACAGGATGCCTTGAAGTTTTTTTTACACATATGTGTTTTCTTCTTTAGGAAGTGAAAAACTCCTTGAGAGCAATAAACTTATTCTCCCTTTTCATTGCTATAGCTCCAAGGACAGTATTCATATCTGCTAGATGAGATAAGTACATTTAGTCATTATTAGTATTTCAGTAAAAATATCTACTAAAATCTATTAAAATTTGCTTTCCATTCAAATAGCTAATTCATGAATTGCTGCCATTTCTCCCCTCTCTAATAGACATATGCAGATTTCACTACTAAATCCGTATCTTTTTCATGCTGCTAGATCTCACTGCTGTATCCTACGACCAGCGAATCACGGCAAAACTCTTCAGGCAGGGAAGTTCCTGAGTATGGCTCCTTGCTGACTTGTTGCCCATGACCATGATTCTCTTTTCTCTCTATGTAGCCTGTGGTTCATCTAATCTGCCATACACTATCCCATTTCTTTTTCTTGTTAGTTTCTCCATTCTTCATAGTCTTCAAACTTCATATTTCAAAACTAAATATTTAGCTTATTAAAGAAGGATAGACAGAAATGGAAAGTGGAAGGTTAAAATGGAATGAGTAAAGTGAAACAAATTAAATAATTGCTAGATTTTAAAACATAACTTGTATTTAAAATTAAATTGTATGTCTCATCGTTAATGACTATAAACTTGTTCATAGAATGGAAGCTTAGGTGAGACCAAAATGTAGGTGCAACGCCTATTTTTGTTGTATATGAATCTGCTTCTGGTAGTGTAGGATCTGTCTGGCTTTCCAGTCATACCAGACTCTTTCTCTCCTGGCCTAATATTTTTAGAAACCAAGTGGGATGGACTTCAAAAGGGGCCAACTGAAACTGGCGATGCCAAGATTGAAGACTTAGTAGTTCTTGACCAACAGGCTATAACAGAAACATCTTGGGAGCTTTGCAACCCATCCGGCCCACTTTTCATCTCTCTAATGAGTTACCAGAATGCCTAGTGGGGCAATGACCTGAGCTGAAGGCAGGCACTTATCCAACGGAGCCACACAGGCACCCGACTAGATCTGTGGCTTTGATTGAACTATATAACCTCTCTCTCTGATCATCTTATTCTCTCGTTTGAAAAATGTAGTTAATAATTCCTGAAATACTTAGACAAATTTTGCTGAAATATGTGCTAGACCTGTCTGGTAAAAACTAAAGTACACTGATAAAAGAAATTAAAACCTGAATAAGAGGAAAGACATATCACATCCATAGAGTGGAAGGCTTTATGCAGTTAAGAGTAATTCTTCTCAATGGGGTGCCTGGGTGGCTCAGTGGTTTGAGCCTCTGCCTTCGGCTCGGGTCATGATCTCAGAGTCCTGGGATTGAGCCCCGCATCGGGCTCTCTGCTCAGCGGAGAGCCTGCTTTACCCACTCTCTCTCTCTGCCTGCCTCTGCCTACCTGTGGTCTCTGTCTGTCAAATAAAAAAAAAAAAAAAAACCTTTAAAAAAAAGAGTAATTCTTCTCAAATTAATATAGTCACTCTAGTGTTAATAAAAAATCTTATTTTGAGTATGATTTTTATAGAAAATGACAAATTGATTCTAGAACTTGTAAGGAGATGCAAAGGATCTGGAATAGGCAAAAACAGTTTTGAAAAAGAGAAAGAAAGTTGGAGAATTTACGCTACCTGATTTTAAGGCTTACTATAAAACTGTAGTAACTAATACAGTGTGATCTTGGCATAAGGCCATATAGATCAGTGGAGCAGCATAGAGTCCAGACATATATTATCAATTGATTTTTGACAAAGGTGCCAAGATAATTCAATGGGGAGAAAGGCAGTCTTTTTAACAAATGGTGCTGGAAAGGGTGGTTGTCTTTATGGGGGAAAACATGAATCTCTGCCCTTATTTCACAATGTATACTAAAATAAACTGGAGATGGAGCATAGATCTAAAGACAAGTGCTAAAACTGTAAAACACCTAGAAGAAAACATAGAAAAAAATCTTTTAAACATTGGGTAGACAAAGATTTCTTAGGACACTAAAAATATAAGAAAATATTTAATAAATTGGACTGCATCAAAATTAAAAGTTTCTGCTTTTCAAAAGACATTAATGAGTGAATGAAGAGGAAAACAATGAAAAGAGGGAAAATATTTGTAATATTTAACAAAGAACTTGAATCCAGAATTGATCAATTACTTTCACAACTCACTAAGAGAAAAACAACCCGCCAAAATGAGCAAAGGATTTGAACAAAAGCTTTTTTTTTTTTTAAGATCTTATTTATTTATTTGACAGAGACAGCGTGAGAGGGAATACAAGCAGGGAGAGTGGGAGAGGGAGAAGCTGGTTGAGCAGGGCTCCATCCCAGGACCCTGGGATCATGACCTGAGCTGAAGGCAGATGCTTAACAACTGAGCCACCCAGGGGCCCCTGAACAAAAGCTTTTAAAAGGAAGATGTAGAATGGCCAATAAACACATGAAGAGATGCTGAACATTGTTATGTATTAGGGAAATTCAAATTAAAACTGAAATGAATATGATTTCACACCCACACCAGTGGTAAAAATGGGTGGTAAAGACTGATAAAAAGACTGGTAATTCCTAGTGTTCGTGAGGATGTGCAGCAACAGAAAAAATAAAACCAGGAAACAAAAACAAAAACGAAACAAAAAACCCTAACCTCTTATTTTGCTGTGGGAATGTAAAATGATACATCCACCTTGGAAAACAGTTTGATGTTTTTTTACAAGGTTAAATGTACACTGACCATATACTCTAAAAGCTCACTCCTGGGTATATGTCCAAGAAAAATAAAAACAGATGTCCACAAAATGCTCATCATAAATGCTCATATTAGCTTTTTCGGTAACAGACCCAAACTGGAAACTACTCAAATATCTCTCCACAGGTGAATGGAAAAATAATTGTGCTCCAGCCATACAATGGGCTAGTACTCAACAACCAAAAGGAATAAACTACTTATACAGCTACACTGATGAATCTTAAAAGATAATACCGAGAAAAAGAAAACAGACACAAAAGAGTTTGTACTATATGTTTCCATTTAAGTGAAATTCTAGAAGAGGCAAAAAGTAATCCATGAGACAGAAATCAGATCGGCGATTGCTTTGGATGGGGAAGGGGGGAAAGAATTGACTTAAAAAGGGTCCAAGGAAATATTTTGAGATGTTCTATATTTTGATTTAGATGGTAGTTACATAATGTATTAATTTATTGAAACATATCAAACTCTACACTTCAAATGAATGCATATTATTGTTTAAAATTATATCTCAGAATAGTTGACTTCAAAAAAACCCTGCCTCATATTGCTGTGAGAAAAAAAATTATACACATGTAGTATAATATAAATATATTATATAACAAGTGTCTTGCATATAAAAATGAATAAATGAAAGTATATATCATCTACTCTTAAACAGTTGTCATCAGGACACTCTGAATTGAATGTAAGAATATAAGCTATGATCATTATAAAGTGCCAGCAATTTATAGACAGACTTTGGTAAAACAAACAAACAAATAAACAAAACCCCACACAAATGAAGAAGCAGATACTTCTTTCGGATAACAACATTTATTTAAGTTCTTCACTGAAAATTGGTCAACATTAGCAAGAAAAAAAGTTTATTTGTCCTTTTAAAATTTTATATTATTCCAGTAAAGTTAATATACAAATCATTATTAATTTCAGATGTACAGTTTAGTGACTTGACAATTCCACACATCACCCAGTGCTCACCACAACAGGTGCACTCCTTAATCTCCTTAATTCCCATCATGTGTGTATATATGTACATGTATACATACACACACACACACACACACACACACACACACATAGACACACTACAACTTCTTTTTCCATTCATCTATAGCTGGACATTTGCATTGCTTCCATAGTTTGGCTATTTGTAAATAATGCTGCTATAAATATAGGGGTATCTCTAGCCCTTTGAATTAGTGTTTCTTGTAAATATCCAATAGTGTGATTACTGGATTGTGGGGTAGTTTGGTTTTTAACTTTTTGAGGGACCATGATACTGTTTTCCACAGTGGTTGCCCCAGTTTGCATTCTCACCAAGAGTGCAAGAGGGTTCCTTTTTCTCTACATCCTTATCAACATTTGTTGTTTCTTATGTTTTTGATTTTAGCCATTCTGACAAGTGTGAGGTGATATCTCATTGTAGTTTTGATTTGCATTGTTCTGATGAATGATGTTGAGTATCTTTTCATTTGTCCATCGGATGTCTGCTTTGGGGAAATATTTGTTCATGTTTTCTGTGAATTTTTAAAAAAGATTTATTTATTTGAGAGAGAGAGAGCATGCATGCATGAATAGCAGGGAGGGACAGAGGACGAGAGTCTCGACCAGAATTCCTGCTGAGCAGGGAGCCTGTTTTGGGGCTTGATCTCATGACCCTGAGATCATGACTTGAGCTGAAACCAAGAGTCAGACACTGAACCATCTGTGCCACCCATAACTGGATTATTTAAGGATGTTAAGTTATATAAGTTCTTTATATATTTTGGATACTAAGCCTTTTTGGATAGGTCATTCACAAATATCTTCTCCCATTTGGTAGGTCGCCTGTTAGTTTTATTGATTGTTTCCTTCACTGTGAAGAAGCTTTTTATTTTGAAGTAGTCCCAATAGTTTTTTCTGCTTTTCGTTCCCTTGCCTCAGGAAACATATCTAAAAAATGATGCTACAGCTGATGTCAGAGACATTTCTGCTGGTGCTCTCTTCTAGGATATTTATGGTTTCAGGTCTCACATTTAGATCTTTAATCCATTTTGAATTTATTTTTGTGTGTGGTATAAAAAGGTGTTGAGTTTCATTGTTTTGCATGTTGCTGATCAGTTTTCCCAACACCATTTTTTGAAGACACTGTCTTTTCCCCATTGGATGTACTTTTCTTCTTTGTTGAAGATTCATTGATCATATTATTTTTCTTTTAGATGTTTCATTTTGAAGAATCTGGAAGACATCCTTTACTATGCATTGGTGCCATAACCATATTAAGTGAATGAGTATTATTACCTCAGGGAGAGATGGACCACCAAAATGAAGGTGGAAACCTGGAAGTGGGCCAGCAGTAGGAAGTGATGCTGGACACATTTCTGAGATAGCCTCTGAGTGAATTAGAAGGGTCTGTCCAGAAGAATAGAGTAACGGATCTGTACCACCTTCTGGGTTCTGTATGTTTATGATAGGCTAACAATAAAATTGTTCTGAACCTGGTAATGGACTTGACTCATGTACCTTTCCAAGTACTAACTGAGACCCTAGATTTAGGCAAAAATCCCAAATATACAAAATGTTTATAGGATGGCTTGAAAAATATTTGTAGTTTTAATAGTTCAATGTTTGATATACTTGGAGTAAGTTTTTCGAGTTAAAATCATTTAATCAATCAACCACACACCAGCCAACCGCAACATAAAATCTAGATACTATCTTAGACTGCAAAGATAATAGTTTCTGCACTAAAATGACTGGGGAGGCTGTAGAAATTCCATTCAAAGGCTGATCAGGTTAGTGAAGAACATGAAAAGTATTTTGGAAGAAGAATGCTTGAAAAGAGAAAGGAGAAATATTTTAAAGTCTGTCATGTAGAAAAGAATACAGAATTTTTCTTCGTAGCACTCGAGGCTGGAAGCAAAGCCAATGGGTAGAAATTACAGTGTGGGAGGTTTGGATTTAAACCATTACATTATATAGTTTTCAGATGTTTTGCTTCTGCTGGGGTATTTCTAGGGAAGGGAGAGAACTCACCTCACCACAGGGTAGCTCAATCTTCAATGAATGGCTCTAGTTGTTAACATGAAGTACCAGTTCATAGTTAAGAGAGTAGGCTCTTGAGTTTGAATTCTGTCTCTGCCATGTACTAGCCATATGACTTTGGACATGTTGCTTCATCTTCTGGAGCTCATTTTCCCCAACTTTCGTATGTCTCTTACCTTCTAATACTTTTGTGAAGAACTAATGCACAAATGGTACTTAGAACAGGATCTAGCATTTGGTAAATGTAAATTAAATGTTAACTACTAATTATAATTATTACCTTTCTGGAGGACTGAGGTAGAGATTTCTGTGTGAAGTAGGAGGCTGGGCAAGATGATCTCAAAAATTTCTTCCAATTCTGTGTTTCTGTAGATTCAGCACATTGTTTTAGAGGTTTACATATCATTGGAAAATGACATCCAGCCTTGAATGTGGAATTCTCTTCCATGAAGATTTTGAAACAGTAAGCCCATCTGGTACAATTTGGCATGACTTTTTAGGCTAGTTAAAATATTGCACATGAGACTGGCTTTTCTCTCCAACTCCTTGGAGTGACTGCTTCCTGGGTCACTTTTCATGTGTGATATTCATGTGTGAGAAAAAGAGTGGGACACAATACCTCTTTCTGTTGTTTCTCAAGCATTGTACAAAAGGGCATAGTTCCATGCTATGACAGTTTATTAGAACATATTGACTAACAATCTAAAATAGAGAAATCTGGGGCACCTGGGTGGCTCAGTTCGTTAATTGTCTGCCTTCAGCTCAGGGCATGATCCCAAGATCCTGGGATCGAGTCTTTGGGTCTCCTGGCTCAGCAGAGAGCCTGCTTCTCCCTCTCCCTCTTCTCCTCCTTCTTGCTTGTGCTCTCTCTCTCTCTCTCAAATAAATAAAATCTTAAAAAAAAAAATAGAGGGGCACCTGGGTGGCTCAGTGGGTTAAAGCCTCTGCCTTTGGCTCAGGTCATGATCTCAGGGTCCTGGAATCGAGTCCTGCATTGGGCTCTCTGCTCATTGGGGACCCTGCTTCCCCCTCTCTCTCTGCCTGCCTCTCTGCCTACTTGAGCTCTCTCTCTGTCAAATAAATAAATACAATCTTTTTAAAAAATTTAAAAAATAAAGAAATCTCCACTCAACTATGAATGCTATGACATAAACATTGTGTGAAGCTTTGAAAACATACTCATCATTTAAAGTCCAAGTTAAATACTATGTAAAAAAAATCTGACCCAGATGTGTATCCATTACCCATGGCTGTGTTACCAAGCACCTCCAAATTAATGATTTTTTTTTTTTTTTGTCTTGGACTCAGCCAAGCAATTCTTCTTGTAACTGGGGTGAGCTTTGTCTTGGCTAGGAATATCTCTGCTTCTGGTTGTTGTTGGGTGTTGGCAGGAGCTGCGGGTGACTGGGCCAGGGATCTCTCATTTTTTCTTCAGACAAACCTGGGCTTGTTTTCCCTGCAGAACCAGAGATTCAAGAGAAAGACTCCAGAGTCGGCTTAGAACATCATCCTTTTTACCAAATTCTACTGACCAAAGCAAATCCCAAGGTCAGTCCAGATTCAAGACTTGAGGAAACAGGTCCCATCTCTTCATGGGGAGATCTAGAAATTCGCATTGCAAAGAGCATAGGTACAAGGGAGGCCAGTGATTCAGGCCATCTGTGCAATCAACCCACGACAAGATGCAACCATCAAATAGATGAGAAATGTTACTATAACCCTGATATAGAGTCAGACACTCTGCAAGACAGTGTAAGAGATTAGCCGTATTCATTGTACAAAGCTTCTCACAACTAATGGAAAGGTAAGTCACACTGGGGCTCTGCCTGCCTGACATTTTTTTTACTCAGACAGCATTCCCAACAGATGTCCAAGAAGCTGACAAATATATAAAAATTTTAAAACATCAAACGATATCAATTATAAAATTAGAGTGTCCAGAGTAATTTAACTGGAGGTGCCAGAGTAAATAGCCAGCAATGCAAATGTTCTAGAGGTATGCCAATTAATTACACAGTGTGAGAACCAGGGACTTCTGTTTACAGACAAGGAGTTAAACTCTCACAGCAGCGCCAGAGAAGACTTTTGAATTAATGGCTAATTTCAAACAAAGCATTTAATGTCACCACTTGAAATGTTTCAGTAATAATTCAAATGGTTTAATTCTAAGCCACTTATGATTAAATTTCAAATATGCTAAGGTATTATTAGACATTTATAGGAAAAATCATTTTTTTCCCTGCAAATTAAATGTTCTTCTGTGACAACGGTTCAAGTTATGATGGGGGGGGGTCCTGTTTCCTTTTAATTATAGCCCAAACACTTACACGGATAAAGCGGCAATGCGATCGCTATTTCATTTTGGAGCCATTATTACCGAAATGCAAACTATCTCAATATCTACCCCTCTCCCCCTCCCCCTAGGTTTTCTTTTTAATCCCATAAAAGCATCTGTCTTTGATTTCAAGTGGAGTACCTGCTGTGCTAGATGCAAGGCAAATCCAATTTGTGTGTAACAAAACCAAATGGGCTGAAATGAACTCTGCATTTTAAAGATGTTTTTGTTTAATCATTGCCATCACTCGTCCTTAATGAATGCATAATTCAGTTAAACTTCAGGCAAGAAACGGAATGGCTCTTCTTAAGACGGAGAAAGCGAATTCCTGTGATATCCCTTACCGCCGATGTGCCTCCTATTCCTGTGTTGGCAGGAAAAAAAAAATAAGAAAGATCTTCAAATGCGTCTTATGGCCAACTGTTGAGAACCACGGTGTGAGCGGCAACACTGCTCATTTTTTCTGCTTTCTTCAGAAATCGTTATAATGATTGTTTGGAGCAGAAAGCGAGATATAAGGGTCCTGGGTTCTCATTTCATCCTCCCGTTTGCTACATGGCAGAAATAGGAGGTGCAATAAAGTACTCTGGGAGTTTGCAGGAGGGTCTGGGGGCATTTCTGTGCCACACATCACCCAGTCTCAATGTTGGTATGTAATTAACCAAGGCCAGAGTTTCTTTGTGCTAGTGAGACTTTGGTGGTTTCTTTCTTTTGGAAGGAGGGAATCTACTACAAAGACCTCAATGTGTCCGATGATTTTTGTAACTTCGTGACTCTGGACAAATGGATCAGTGACATACAAGGAAATGGTAGGAGAGGATGTTTCCTTCATTTCACAGATAGGAAAGCCAAGCTCAAAATGTGCACTGACTAGTGTGGAGTCACAGGGTTAAAAATGGGAGAGTCTGAGCAGAAACACTACTCTCTTGGTCCTCAATCTTTCCAAGGCAATTCTAAAATACAAAACCGTGTTACTCTGAAGCAGAGATGACAGACTTCAAAAGGGAGTATCTGGAAGACCCATTAGGTCTGCGTACATGAGCTTTGTATTTAAGGTGAATGTGGGTGATGTAGGGTTAAGTACAGTGTGTACCTGTATTTTTTTTGTTGTTGTTGTCAAGCAAAAATCTAGAGCTTTATGAGGGTGCCTTCTGGCATTTCTTCTGATTACTTTTAATGGATAAGAATTAGGATTGGTTTATTTATAGCTGAATCTACATGGCAGGATAACTAAAACTCTGAGATGCAGAGTTTGAACACCTGCCATTATGTTTGAAATTCCAACACTGCAAGTTATTTTTATGGAATAAAACATTGTCTTCTATTAGGGAAAAAATCTTTTGGAGCACTAACACTGTGAGCCAGCATCTGTCTTTTACCCTTAAATTTTCAAAGATTCATTAATTTCCTTTCTGATTAGGAACATCTCACTGGGAGCAGAGTCCTGTGATTGTACACCACGGTTGTGTTGATGATCGTTGAGAAGGTTAAGGAAGGCTAGAGAACAGCTTACAGGCCAAGCCTGTTAAAACCTGTAGAGACTATTATGGAAAGCCAGGGGATGGACCAACACTGAGGAAACCCCAAAGCTACATGCACCTATTTGCAGCTTTTTTGAGGGTGACTGCCCCTGAGTTAAGCCATTCGGAGGGCAGATACAATGATGCGTGTTCCAAAGATTCTATCTTAGGAGTTCCCTTGTCCTTGTCTTTGATCTTTTTACCTTGTCCTCCAACTTTACCTGTTCTATTCAGATAAGGATAGGAATGTTGAATTTTGAATGGTTTTAAAATTTTGCATGTGACAGCAGGAAAAATTATAAGCATAATAACTAAACTACATTCCAGGAGAACAATATAACATGATATTTTTTATTGGCCAAACTCTTTCATCTCCTGGCAGAGTAACACCAAACACCTTTCAATAATATCATTCTGGAGAACCTAAAAGATACGTGCGTTCTTTCCTCACTGAAAAAATTTCAATTCCCAAATTGCACTAGCTGGTCAATGAGACCTCTTGTCCCCTCCAACTTTTTTGTTCCTTTTCCTACTGCCAAAAGGAAGACTTCATCAATATTGGTATAACGTGCACACCCTGAGGCCAAAAGGTGATCCATGTAAATGGACTGAGTCCAACAGCTTATGATGTTCAGAATCTTTTTTTTTTTTTTTTGGCAGTTAATGTCATCATGTACTTTGGTTTAATGTGGTAGGTCATTTTGAGCAGTGGACTATGATCCCGGTATCCAAAAATGAATTTATTTGTCGGAGATAAACTTGCCCATTGAACTCTAAACACAAGCAGCTGGGTACCGAAGGATCCCACTTACGATAGTTTAAAAATTGTTAAAACCAAAAATCTTTTAGCATTCTCCGCTGCACAAGGGTTTATGTCAAATCATAACGTATCATTGTGGTGATAATTCAGTTGTTATCAACCTAGGTGGCCACTGGATGTCCCCACTCTTCCTCAAATGCGGCCAAGGCATCACTTAACTGGCAGTTATAAAAACAATGCATTTTGCGGGGAACCTTTAGAAAGATCGCTCAAGACTGCTGGTGTGCTTAGCAGCAGCACTGTGTGCCCCTGGCAACAGCAGGGTGGCCTAGAAATGGTGACTTAGAGACTGAGTTGAGTGGAAGGAATTCTCTGGGTCATGTCACTCTGTGTCATGCATATTTACTTCCATATCCTCTCCAATGACTAGCTTTTCTAAAAATCTTTTAAAAAGAAGTATGTCTGTGGATACTTCTATTATAATTCATGCAGGTGAAACAGGTATGACCAGGGAAGGGCGAGAACATGGGAGTGTGTCAACCTTGTGAAATACATGAAAAACTGCCTCCTGGGAGAGCAGGATCGAAAACATTAAGAGATTTTTTTAGCGCAGCGGAAACTCTGAATTTTGATCACTCACTTATCCTGAGCAGTTGTACCTACCCAGGTAATGGCTATCGGACAACGGACTGAACTTTAAATTTGGAGCTAGGAGACCAGGCTTTGAATCTGGCTTTGTGCCATTGGACAGATTTGCTTTGTTTCTCCGAACCTCAGGCCCTTGTTTGTAAAATGGAGACAGGAGTCCTGTCTTCAGAGTTGTTAAGAAGCTTAAATGATATTTTATATATATGAAGGAGCCCAGGACATAGAGGTTACAGAATAAATGTCAAATATATTAGAAATCTGAGATGCAATGAAAAGTTAAAAAAGGACTTTACATCTTCAAGACATCTAGGTCTAGTGAAAATGGAAAAGAGAAGGATTTAGTTTTACTTTCAATATACTTTATGATCTACTTGGAATTAATGAAAATTTGTTTAACCACATCAGCTCTCCCTTTAAAGTGTCAGAGTGGGAGACTAATGCAAGCTACTTAATGCTTCACCTAAAAAAAAAAGGCTTTGGAAAGTAGAACCCTCTTAAAAAAAAAAAGTGCCACAAACACTTCATTATTTCTTAGAATTTTATAGAGAGGGAAGGGCCGTGCAAGTGAAATGAGGTGTTTTGTTTTGTTTCGTTTTGTTTTGTTTTTACTGAGGAGAAGCTGAAGCACAGAAAGCTGTGCAAAGTCAAGGAAGGAGTTTGCACCGTTAATCACGTGCCTGTGTCAAAGTCAAACTGAGGGGATGAAATGCGGTAGAATTTGCGACATTTGTCTTGGAACCGTGGTCTGAAACATTCAGAGAATTATGGAAAGCTGGGAATTTCCCCTCTCTGAACAGTGTTGGTAAGGCTCCCAAATGAAGTCCCGTTTCTCTAATTCCATTCTACCACCAGACTATTTTATTTTCGTTTAGGGAAAACAATAAAACTTGCTTGTAACTAAGGAGCAGTCCTGGCACACAGTTCCTGGTGGGAAAACAGTATTGGAGCTCCTCTACTGGGAGACACTTCCTTGTGCTCCCTTCCAAGCACTGACTACCAGGCTACTAATTAGTATTTCTCAAAGGAAGAAGCTGACTCCTTTTTTTGGTTGTGTATTCTCTACAATAATACCAATGTTGCTATATAGTTTGGCCAAAAAAAAAAAAAAAAATCAGATAGTATTTCTGTCATTGGCAGGGTAAGTAAAAGTTATTTCAGAGATACTGTTTGATTTGAATGACTGAAAGTAAGATTCAAAGGCTTTTATTAGCTTTGGTTTGGTTGAGAGTGATTGTAAACTGCTGAGAGGTTTGGGAGTTCGGGAGTTAGGTGGGTGAAGAAATACTACTACTCGGGGTTTATGGTCATGGCACAATTTTGTAAATTGGCTTTGGTTATACCATTGAGAGCTCTTTTTTTTTTTTTTAAAAGATTTTATTTATTTGAGAGCGAGAGAATGGGCAAAAGAGAGAACACAGGCAGTGAGAGAAGCAGCTCCCCCCCAAGCAGGGAACCTGATGCAGGGCTTGATCCTAGGACCCTGAGATCATGACCTGATCAGAACCAACAGAGCCAGCCATCCGGGTGCCCCTCCACTGAGAACTTTTATGGACCATATTTTATAGAAAGACTTCACCTACAATGTAACCTTGCAGAATGCTCCACAGAATGAATTACAGGCTCTGCTGCCCTTAAGATCTTCGGACCCAAGACCCAGACATGCGTTAACCAAGACCTAGAGGAAGTCTCACGGATGTTTTCCTTTTTTGGAAACTAGTACTATGTCCTGATTATTAGTTAGGCATTCAAGAAATGCCAATGAAAAAAAAATATTGCCCCTTGTGAATACAAATGATGCCCTTGTAATTAGTTTTCCAGTTTGGGTAATAAACTTGACTTTAACTATCCAGACTGTTTCCCCCAATTCCCCATACTGTTTAGCTGTTTTTAGTTGGGAAGAATGCTGAATAAATAAGGCAAGGGTAGAAGTAGAACTGCCAAGCAAAGTTGGCTCTTCTGTCTGAGAATTGAACTGCAGTCTAATTAGCTCTAACTAGCTGAGCTAACCAATCATAAAGTCTAAACTGAGCTCAAACTTTTGTATGTATCAGAATCATCTAAACAGCTTGTTTAAAGCACAGCCTTGGGCATCATCCTCCAAAATTTTAATTCAGTGGATCTATGGTAGGACCCAAGAATTTGCATTTTTAGTAAGGACTACTGTGATTCATCCTCAGATGGTTCTTGGGCCAGACTTTGAGGAACAATGGTAGATGATACCCAAATCATGTGAATTCACTGGAAACTAGTCAGGATGCAATGAAGAAACAAAGATTTACCTCCCTCCTAAGGGCGGGAAAACTGAGGGGGAAAGGGGACAGAGAGGAAATGTAGTTGGTTAGATGTCCGTAGTATCGACCGTGAAAGTCATACATCCTGGAAATGCATGGCTTTCCTTTTTCATTAGATAACTACCTCCCACTGTCCACTTAGGACTGTGGACCACACATAGTTTGGAGGGTAGTACCCATCCCATAAGAGGACGTGGAAAAGTATCAGGAAAAGTGCTCAGAACAGTGCTCAGAATTAAAGCCTGCCCCTTAGTAAGTGCTAGATAAAAGTTAGCTATTACTACTCTTGCTTTTAATTCAGTGCTTTTCTGGGAAGGAAAGGAGATGCAGGTGGAGATGGGAAAATAAACTCACCCAGAATAGAAGAAAAAAAAAATCTAGAGCTTATGAGCTCTTAAATTGTGCCAAACCATTTTGTGACTAGATTTCAGTTATTTTAAGATAAGACATCTCTATCTTGTAAACTTGTCTGTATTTGAACTACATTTGCAGTATTTGTTTTTTATTTTGGTTTTGCTTTGCTTTTTGGGAAAGTCCTGTATGAAAAGATTCTAATGTTGATGTAAAGAGAGTAATACCCGAGAGCATTAATTCTTGGGCTTGAGGGAGTCTCTGATACAAAATTTTACCTATACATACTTAAGTAATTTTGTGGACACTGGCTAAGAATTTTTTCTCTACTTGGGGTGCCTGGATGGCTCAGTCATTAGGCATCTGCCTTTGGCTCAGGTCATGATCCTAGGGTCCTAGGATTGAGTCCCACATCGGGCTCCCTGCTCGGCGGGAAGCCTGCTTCCCTTCTCTTACTCCCCCTGCTTGTGTTCCCACTCTTGCTGTGTGTGTGTCTGTCTCTGTGTCAAATAAATAAATAAAATCTTAAAAAAAAAAAAGAAATTTTCCCCACAAAATCTGGGAGAGTACTGGAATACCAGAAAGGTTAACAATTCATCCTCTGAGAACCAGCTTACCTGTGACCTCTTCCTGACCCCATAGGGTCTCTATGACCCTAGGTGAGTGGTTGTCAACCAAGGGCAGCTTTGCTCCTTGCTCTGGAGGCACATGGCAAAGCCTTGAGATATTTTTGATTTTACAAGTAGTAGGGTGCTACTAGCATCCAGTGGATAGAAGTCAGGAATGTTGCAAAATATGCTACAATGCATAGGCAGCCACTCACAACAAAGAATTACCTGATCTGAAGTATCAATTGTGTCAAGATGGAGAAATCTTGTCCTAGAAGTAAGATCCGTAGAAGTGCAGCTGGGGACTGGAGGCAGACCTTGTAAAACTGGGTACTAAGTGAGAAGCAGCAGAGTTGGGGACAAGGGAGATTGCCACTCCTTTCCTATTGAGCTGTTCCTTCAACAGTAGGATGGGCTTCCTATCAGCACAGTGCCAGATGCCAATGGCAGTAATCTTTGTTTATCTACAGAATACTCCTACCAACACTCTGTTTGGGTCTTCATGGCTTGGAACTGTTGGGGTACACTCTTGCCAAGTTGCCACTTAGCCTGCTCGCAGGTCAGGTATTGGGGTCACTTCTGATTCAGAAGCAGGCAAATTTAAATTTCTTTTCTTTTTTCTTTTTCTTTTTTTTTATAGCATTGCTTTTATCAGGGGAGGCATTTCCTTACTTGGGTAATGGAGTCCCAATAATAATTAGCACTAATTGAGATCCAGGTAAGAGCTTTAGTAGAAAGGCTGACAACTCAATCACTCATGGTGATGACCTGGGGAATAGTCTCATAGGTCCTTGTTTAGTCACATGATTGAAGAAGAGAAAGGCAGAATTGAATGAGTTTATTGTTAGTTTTCAGGAAGCATTGCATTTATTGTAAGCAATTAGAAAACTGTTTATTTGGACTAAATGCCATGAGCCAAACATGTCACCAGACACACACACACACACACACACACACACTTAAGGAGAATCTGAGCTCTACCTAATTATACACAGAGATCAGAGGGTCAGCAGGATTTTTCTTTGAATAATAAATAGGTTCTGTCTAGTAGCCTGGGGACAAGATCACATGTGTCCCAGTCATGTCCCTAGAGTGTCTTTGTGTGACTCTTACTTAACTTTCCTTCAGTTTCTCTATTATTAAAATGACCTAAACCTTCATTGTTTTCTGTTCTGTGAAAACTCTCCCGTACCTCTGGAGGTATTTGGAGGGGAGGCTAACATCAGAGAGAGCTGTGAAGTTTACAGAGACATGAAATCATTAGCATTCTAGAGTCCTATCTCGGTTTTCTGGGGGATATAGAGTAAGTGTGGGAGATAAAATCATTCAGACGATGAGGACATCCTTTTAGTTGGATCACAGATGAGAAAAAATTCAGTGGGAAAAAAAAAACAAACCTGAAAGAGCCAGGGTACCTGCCATGAAAAATAAGATGTAAGACTTTGGCTTTGTCATATAAACGTGGGAATAGATGCCAATCAAAGTTCGCAGAATTTTGACAGTTTCTTTCTAACATTTCTCATGAGAGTAGAGAATAAGAAGTCCTCTGGATTGTATTAGGGCAAGTTTTCCATAATCCAGGACAAATGTGGTCGATACCAAAGCTGTAAGAGTGTCAGTAATCTTTGCCCTGTTGTTCTTGTGATTTTTCCATGAGAAGAGAAAAGAAAGAATTGTCTGGATTCTAGTTCCAGCTTTGCCACTCACTAGCAGGGGAAAAAAAAAAACAAACGTTCTTCATATGCCAAGAAAAATTCCAGATGACTTTCTATGACAGAAGTTTCTGTCAGAGGTATCCTGCGTGGCTGAGTCGGTTAAGCCTCTGCCTTCAGCTCAGGTCATGATCCCAGGGTCCTGGGATCAAGACCCATCTCGGGCTCCTTGCTTAGCTAGGAGCGTGCTTCTTCTTCTGCCTGCCATTCCCCCTGCTTGTGTTCTCTCTCCCTCTCTCTCAGACAAATAAATAAATAAAATCTTTAAAAAGAGAGAGAGAGAGAAGTTTCTAAGATAAACAGAATAACACTTCTGTAATCCACACCCCTGGGACTCCCCAGTTTTGAACAAAATCTCCAGCTTGGCCTTTCTCCTGGCTGAAGTCGTCATCAGAATTATTTACTGCTACTGAGTCCAAAGCTTGAGTCTAAGCTGCTGTCACTCCAGGCAGTAGGACACATCCATTCCTTTTGGCAAAACCAAGCCAGTGAGGTCACTGACTCACTAGAAGCCTATTTGCCTAGAGGCCTGTCAACATTATGTATTCTCTGTCCATGGTAGAAATTCTTGGAGAACAGAGTTGTAGGCACCCAAGCTTGCTCTCCTGGCCTTGGTAGTTGAAAAGGTTTTGAATACAGAGTGGTGTCCATTATTTTCATCTTCCTGTTCCCACTAACAATTCCATGAGGCATAAGGGTGCCTGGCTGCTCTGCTTTGGTATTTGTGTGACAGGGTGGAACACAAAATGGGCAAACACTTTGGTGGGGAATAGAACTGGGGCTTCTGAGAATGAGGTCATCAGAATACAGAATCTGAAAGGTTGTAGCAGAGTTACACAGTCAGGAGCTGTCAAGGTACCCAGGGGCTCTGACGAGGGGATTAGTAGTGGTGCTACCTGGAGTGGTCTTGGGGACTCTGGGAAGGACGATCCTTCTGGTTGGTGGCCTCCCTGTGGGTACAAGCTGCACCTGTGCCAGTGAGATCCCCTTGAGTGGCTTTTTAGGGAGTATGTGTGTATGGAGAAGATGTCACACACCAATGAGTAGTCCACATGAGGTGGACAAGGTTCTTTCATGAGAATCTGTGAGATCTCCTTCGGGAAGACTTTGAATAGGGGCAGGAGCTCCACCAATCACAGGCCCAGGGGACAATTGGACAAACGTGGTGCATAAGTGTAAATGTGACCCCCTGTTTTCCCTCACCCTCTTCCTCCTCTGACAGCACCCATCCACACCAGCCTCCTCCCTCTAACCACCCCCGTTCCCTGTGCTGAAAACCACTCACTCGGAAGTGAAATCTCATGGGAAGTCTGAATAGAACTGAGTTAAGTAGTCGCAGTTCTAGTTCCGGCATGTTTGAAAGCAGTTCTTATATAATAGTTAGAAATACAAATGCTTTCAGGGGGGTCAAGATCATTTGATTGTAAGTTTCAGATGATAATGGTAAAATGCAGGGGAAATGCTAAAAAAAGCATCCAAATGGAATATCCTGGACCTGGAATAGAACTTGTACACATACCATAACTTCTTGGAAAGTTATGCTTGGAAAGCCATAGCATATGGTGAGCTACACAACCTTACCTGGTGATCCTAGCTTGGAACAGAAAAATCATCAGCCTAGTTTTTGTGACTTTGCCAGGTTCAAAATCATACACAATTTCTTAATTGCACTGATCTCTCTACCCTGACATCCTAGATCAGCATGACTAAAATGATCTCTGACTTTAATTTTATTTTTGCTTTTTTGCACACATTTACCCTATTTTGGGTGACTATACCCTAATTTTCCTCTTGCAAACTACTCTTTTCCTGACTTTCTGGTCCTGTCCTTCACTTCAGAGTACTTGCAATCTCCAGCTTCAGAGATGGGCTCTGGGATGGTGGAAACACTGCAGAAACTAACTCGACTCTTTCCGTTTCATTTCTTGAGACACATAAATTCTACCAACACTCCATCCTACAATTATTGATGAGCATGGAACGACTGAAAGGAAAAGCAACTAAAAGTTGCTCTTTCTTTCCCTTTCCTGCCAGTGATATTTTCAGACTAATGGTTAACTAATACAGGGAAGTAATACACAAGCAAGAAAAGTCCTGACAGGGTTGCCTGTTTTTTTGTGGGTTTGTTTGTTTGTTTGTTTTTCAGAATGCCCTTGCTTGCTTTCTGGATTCCAAGTCAGTTCTGATTCAGAGGGAAGGCACGCCTCCCTGGACCGTCGGTACCCCTGCCTACTCGGTCGCAGACACAGCAGGCTTTCCGTGTGCTCTCTTGGAATCTTCCAGAGCCTCTACACGTTGTGGAGTTTCCTGGAATTCTGTGTTTCTGGTTCATCATGAATGCTATATGCAGCTTGGGTGGCAAGGGCAGCAGACATATTTACATGTATTCCTGTGTTCACACACATGTTCCATTGTTCCACATTCCATTTTCCCCACTATTCTTGTAAGATTGATACAGATACGCATGTGTGGGCTATGAAATATGAGTCGTGCCATTGTGGTGATCCTGCATGTGAGTTCAATGCTCTTATGTTTGTATCTAAAACGGGCACTGAACAATATAGAGATGAATGGTAAAATTCAACTAATAATTTAGCATTTTAATTTTTCTTCTCTTAGAATGACTTAAATAGCAAAAAGTAAAAACAAAAATGTCCCCAAAACCTAAACAATAAAACCACCATGATAAGTTGGAAAGAGACTAAGAGAGGGAAAAAAGCCTAATGTTTTAGCAGCATTTGTGGTATTTTGTTCTTAATGCTGTTGTTACTTTTTGAACCATTGGCACCATAGTTTCATTTTTCACTAGGCTTTGGAAATTATATCCAGCCTTGTGAGGGACTGGTATGAGTTGGCTAGGGCTCCTATAACAAAACTCCAGACTCAGTGGCTAAAACAATAGAGGTTATTTTCTCCTGGTTCTGAAGGCTAAATGTCCAAGGTCAAGGTGCTGTCACAGTTGACTTCTTCTGAGGCCTTCTCCTTGGCTTGCAGTTGGCCACCATCTTGCTGCCTCTACACACGGTTGGCTCTCTGTTCATGTGTACCCCGGTATGTCTCTTTGTCCGAGTTTCCTCTCCTCATAAGGACACCAGTTAAACTATATTAAGGCCCACTAACTTAATGACCTCATTTAACCTTAACTACATCTTTAAAGTACCTCTCCAAATATAGTCGCATTTTGAGATACCGAGGGTGAGAGTTTCAACATATGAATTTTGAGGGGCTATGATTTAGTCCATAACTAGGCTTTTTAATGGCATGAGGCATAAATTTCCTTTTTTAAATGTCAAGTGTGTTGGGGGTCTTTTAGCTGGTGTATTAAATGAAAAATGTGTAGAGCACACGACCTGCCAAATGAGGGGGCATCAGCTATCCAGGTGGGGTGGCGGCTCGTTTCCTCAGCATTTCAGCTTTCATGTTGGGGGAAGTAACCCCAGAGTCATTTTGATTGAAGGTGCAGTTTCACTACACTCATTCAAAAGAAATAAAGTCACAAGATTTATTCCACAGAAATCCCAGAAGTGGGGCAGAGTGTAATGAGCCCAGAGGAGGGCAGACCTCCATCCCAGGTCATGAGCGAGCAGGAGACAGAGAGCAGAGAAGCAAGAACTATTACTTATAAGGTGGTCACTAACTTCTTGTGGCCTCAACCACAGTGGTTATTTCAGCAGATGCCCTGGAAAAACCAAAGCAGAAACTTGTGGTGGGAATCCTAAGCTCAGGTCCTTATCTGAATGTCCAGACTCTTGGCGTGAGCAGGTCATACAGTAAATGCCCAGGCAGTAAAATAGCTGTTTTCTCATCTCACCAATGGAGGTTTCTGTGAGGAGGTTTTTGGTCACTTAGAACTTGAAAGAGTCTAATTGAGACCGCTTCCCAGTGCAACCTCTCGGCTTCTACACCTCAGGA
Source organism: Martes martes (assembly GCF_963455335.1). Lineage (NCBI taxonomy): Eukaryota > Metazoa > Chordata > Mammalia > Carnivora > Mustelidae > Martes > Martes martes. Next base: position 58,780,557 of record NC_137895.1, read on the forward strand.
TTCTGTTCACTGCAGACAAAATATTGTTAATGCTCTTAAGAGACTTGGGAATGAGGGAAGAAAGACAGACAATGTTGCCATAAGATGCAACCAGCTGTTTTTGAAAATATACCTTCACATTTTGTGCATGAAGCTCAGAAAATATTAGTGGTAGAAGAGATCGGGTATCAGCTCCTTCATTCTGTAGATAGTAGAATGCGAGCATGAGAATGAGAATGTAGATGGTAGAATGAGAGCTTGGGGAAGTCAAATGAAATCTAGATAGCTGGGTAAGCAAATACTATAACCCACATCTCCTGATATCTAGGTCAGGATTCTTTCTATTCTATTCAGTAATACTTACCCCCAATGCCCATACCTGGTTACCGAGATGAAGTGCACAATTCCGATCCTGAATTGGCTCACTTGTTTGATAAAAACCTCATCTCTCAGGTGCTCTTTGCGACTTTTTTTTTTTTTTAACAAATGATCATTTGAATGAAAAATGTACCCAGTGTACAAAAATGTACCAAGATCCCTGGCTAAATTCAAACTAGCAAAATATGTGCAACAGAAGAGTGTTTTCTCATTTTCAAACAACTTCTTTTATAGAAGTAATGCAAATGCATGCATTTCTCATTCAGGAAAAATCACAAATGCTACAATCTAAACTGAGATCTTTGTAGATGTGACTTCAATTACAGTATGTGCAAGGTAATCAATAATTATAGAAGGCAACTTCTCTAAGGCAATATTGGGCTGCGGAACCAGGATTGAGATTTGAAATTTAGAACATCCTCTACTCATCCCCTGGAGTTAATTCTACATGCAGGGCATAGGCTTTGGTCTCAAGAACGAACAGGGAGCAGAAAAACGCTATTTTACTTGCACAATTTTCTAAAGAGGAATCACGTATGGGGTGGATGGATATTTTTTATTTATTGAATGTTCTCAGCATTTCTCATTGGTGTCTCTAAGCAGCAGCACTTAGATCAATAGGAAGGCATAAAGTTGCAAGATGGGAATGAAAAATGAGATTAAGAGTAATGTTTGTAAAAATGCTAGGATACTTGTTTGAGAGACAGTGGAGGCTGGGTGACGGACTCTCTCAGGCTCCCCTCTCTTCTTGCATGACAGAGCTGATGCTGTGGCTTCCTCTAAAAAGGTATTTCTAAAGTGTGGGGAAAATATAAGGCATTGTAGAAATTGAGACAGTAAAAGAATGTGATTTCAAGGGAAATGACCATTTGGTCAAAGTTGAGATATTTGTCACTGTCCTAAATACCTCTGACTTTTATTTGGCTGGCTGGGGTTTTTTGTTTGTTTGTTTTTGTTTTTTGTTTTGTTTTGTTTGTCTGTTTTGGCTTTATTCTGGTTTCCACAAATATGCTAATACATCCAAATAAATGTTTTCATTCAAAACAGTCACCTTGATAATGCATGTATTACAATACAGTAGGCATTGCTTAAAACATCTTGGGATTGCCTTTATTTTCAGAGCTAGTAAACATGTGTCTGCTGATTTCTGGAAACTGCCAGAGGGTTGGAAGTGCCAAGTTTGGTGAATAAAGCCATGATTTAAGCAAGTCATCTTTTTTCTTTTTTTTTTCTTTATTGTACAGTTGCTAATCAAACATGGAGAGTCAATATGAACTAATGGAATTGATTTTCTTGTATTGTTTATAAAGTGATGCTGAAGGGTTAAGAAAGAGTTGAACAATGACAACACCTTAAATAGAACTTCTGAAGGTGGTTATTATGAAGGGTCTCATATTCAAGTACATCTCGTTCTTTTTGCAAACACATATGTATACATACAAATATGCACAGAGCTTGCATACAGGTTGTACTATTTTCAGTTGTCTTGGTTGTGTAAAAAAATATAACTTTATATGATTCAACTAAATATACATTCCAAGAGACCATTACTCCCTGGTTATAAACATTACAGACTAAGTCACTTCTGAGTTTTCTCAATTTCTGGTTTAAGCACCATCAAGTCAAAATTTCTGCTTCTTTCTGGGTCTAATCTAAGCTGTGGTGTTTTCATAGTCTCATAGCAAGAGCGAAGAGATAGTATCTACTCCTTGGTCTTTGCCTGTCCTGTACTGGTCTTTCCTGGGTTAAGTACTTGTCTCATTTAGTCCTCTATGTTGCTTCATACTTCTGTGCCCCCCTCATCATGATTGTAGGGTCCATTTGGGGCACTTATTCTCTCTATTTCTCTCTTTCAGAGCTAACATCTGCATCCTGAAAAGGTGAGGAAAGAGAAAGAGTCAGTGTATCTCCCATTCCTTTTGGAGTGCTGCAGACTGGGAGAAATCTTGGACCCTGTACCCAAGGCATCCCACAAAGCCATTCAGCTCCTTTGCTGCCTTGCTTAGGTGGTGTGGAAAAAAAAACTATATAAAGATGTGTTTGGTGCATAAAAAGGATCCCTATGAATATTTGTTGATCTACAGACTGAATGAATGCAGATACTGTTCCCCAGAGTTCCAGAAAGGAAGTAGGGAATAGTTTTCTCTTTTGGATTCCCCAAACTAAAAAAAGATTCTTTCTTTTCTGCACTCTCTTTGAAACTATTCCTGAAGTGGGAATGGAGGGAAAAGGTTGAGGGGCCTTCTAAGAAACCTGGCGAGAATACTTCTAGATCTCCAAGGACTCGTGTATCAATGTAGTCACTTGAGGAGGCTGCCGAGTGTCCCACCTTCTTTGGTTAAATTATATTTATCTTTTAGGGTCTAGATGAGACCTACCCTTAACTCTCCTCTGGACTGTGTGTTCCATGAGGAGTCTTCTCTGTTTCTATCACCTTTGTATTACCAGGTAATGTACTTGGCATATACGCAGCCAATATGTGTCTTTGAAATAATTAATGTGAGTGTAAATAACTGAGCTATCTGAACCAGTGTATTTGGAAATTTCAGAGGGTTACTGGTATTTTCTAGATTTTGGTGGTTCAGTTATCTCAGACGACTGGAATTATTGTCTTAGTCCTGGCTGCATCTTTACAAATCTGGAGATAGTGGGTTAAGAGGGAAATGTCACTATTCCCAAGTTAATGCTCCTTATTGAGCCCAAAACTCAAGGATACAATCTGGTTTTAAGATACCACCTATTTAACTTTTTACATAGTTAGTTAAAAAATTTATTTTTGCACACATTTAAGGTCCTATTAGAATACCTTGGGAAAACTTGAGATTTGACAAAGTCAGTAATCATATGTAAATTTTTGGTTATATAACCAACAATCCATTTCTTATACTCTAGATTCCTCAGTGACCATAAATGACTTTGAAAGGAAGAGTAATCCTCAACAACTAGTACAGGGAAATCTCCAATGGACACTTTGCACAGTGAAGATTAGGAATGGCTGGTAAATCTTTAATGGACAATTGGCTCCACTCTTCATGGGTTTATGAGAACAGCTGCACCAAGCTTACTAAATTGAAATGTTCTGCATTCTGCTAAGAAGGGTCAACTTTTGTCTTCCTTCCTTCCTCTTTTTCTTCTTTCCTTTCTTCCTGCTGCCCTCCCTCTCTCCATTTCTTCTTTTGTTTGTTCCCTTGTTCTTTATTTTTATTTCCCTTTTTACATTTCTAGCCATCCTGTCTTTAACCTAGTTAACTATATTTGCACAGAAGTAATTCTACTATGATCAGCACATGTGGGGGAGAGAATAGTGCTTATTTCCATTTATAAACTGTGTCTATATCTAATTCAGCTGTGCATACATAGGAGCTAAAATTCTTTAAGTTTAAAGAATTCATTTCAAGAAAAATACCAGTTGTCTGGGATTTCCTCTGGACATATGCCTTCCTTTTATCAGTTACCAAAGACAGAGAGTTATTATGCATCCTCAGAGTCAAGACAAATATTTATCATTGTGCATGCAATATTCCATCTTTGTTACCTTGGATTAATCACAATGAGACAGCACAGCCAACATGAAGGGTGGGAGTTAGAAGACATCAGTCCTTTATCTTAAATTTGCGAAAGATTATTGAACTATGGTTTTGAAATCTGGAGCTTCTTTCACTGGGGTAAACATGCATTCAATTTTTCTTTCTTATTTCCTTTCCCTTAGTTTTGCCAGTGGATCATCCAATATACATCTTATGTACCCAATCCCAGCTCCAACATTTATTAACTCACAGCCAAATTTGACTGATCTCAATTTTTACCATTCTCCCTCACTTTAAATTATGTTGAAGAGAATATTAGACATCATAGCATTTCATCCATTGGTATTTCTATATAGATATTCAAAATGATACAAATTACCTTAAAAAATTAATAATAATTACTAAGTTATTAAATATTACCAGTGTTCAATATACTTCACCCTCCCCTATCTGTATATTGAATCAGGATCCAAATAAGTTCAAACATTGGAATTGATATGATTTTTAACTTTCTTTTTAAAACTTTTACTTCATTATAGTAAGAACATTTACATGAGACCGACCCTCTTGACAAATTTTTAAGTGTATAGTACATGATCGTTGACTATAGGTACAGGGTCTTAGAGCAGATCTCCAGAGCATATACATGTGTTTAACTGAAACCTTATGCTGATTAGTAACTAACTATTTCCCCTTCTCTCAGCTCTCATAATCACCACTCCATTCTTTGATTCTATGAGTTTGACTACTTTTGATATTTTCTCCCATTCTGTAGGTTGTCTTTTCATTCTGTTGATAGTTTCTTTTGCCGTGTAGAAAACTTTTTATTTTAATGTGGTCCTACTTATTTATTTTTGTTTTTGTTGCCTGTGGTTCATGTCCTATCCATAAAATCATTGCCAAAACAGACATTTGAACTGTTCTCCTGTTTTTCTCTCAGGAATTTCACAGATCCAGGTCTTACATTTAAGTGTTTATGCATTTTGAGCTGATTTTTGTGTGTAGTGTTAGATAAGGGTCTAACTTCATTCTTTTGGATGAATGCCCAGTTTTCCTAACACCATTTGTTGAAGACACTATCCTTTTACCATCATGTGTTATTGGTGCCCTTGTCAAAGATCAGTTGACCCTAGATCTGTGGATTTATTTCAGGCCTCTCTATTCAATTTTGTTGGTAGGACTACTGTAGTTTTGTGATATATTTTGAAATCAGGAAGTGTGATGTCTCTGGCTTTGTTCTTTTTCAAGTTTGATTTGACTATTCACAGTCTTTTGTGTTAGTATATTGTATAATATTTTTTCTATTTCTGTAAAAGATTGCCATTGGAATTTTGATCGCTATTACAGTTGATAATATTGTCTTCAATCCATGAATATGGCATTTCTGTCCATTTGTTTTGTTTTATTTAATTTCTTTTATCAATGTTTTGTTTCCCGTATACAAGTCTTTCACTCCTTAATTAAGTTTATTACTAAGTATCTTACTCTTTTTGTTATTGTAAATGAGATTGTTTTTTTAATTTCCTTTTCAGATAGTTTGTTGTTAGTATATGAAAACAGAACCAATTTTCACTTGTTGATTTTGTATCCTACAAATTTACTGAATTAGTTTATCAGTTCTAAAGGTTTTTTATGGAGTTTTCATACACTTTTCAAGCTGGCAAAGACTCATCAGAATTTCGTTTCAATGTCCCCAGTTTCATCAAAGTCTTCCCACACGTCCCTGTTTCAGCCTACAGGATCCCATTCTTTCCCAATCAATGCCCTCACTTTAATAGTAGATACCCTGCGAGGCTCTGATTTCAACTGGGTTATAACTCAATCACCAAAATCACAGGATGGTCCTGTATTTGATTTTCAGCAATTTCATCTTTGCAGGTACAGAAGATAGGGGTCTCCTTTGGGGAACATAAAGAAACTCTTAGGTCCTTTATGGGGTGCTTGGAATGGGAATTCAAACCTCTTGGCTCATCTTTTTCTTGCACTACTTTGTCCAGCAATGTTAGGAGTAACCAGCCAATGTCACTATATTCATTAGTTTTTAAAAAACACTCAAAAATATCATTACAGAGTTACCTAGTTTCTTGATTCTTGTAAGTGGTTGATTAGGAATATCCCATGCAGATGTTTTGGCTAGGTCATGCTGTGGACTATCAGTATTCTCTTTATTATTGGAAACAGAGTCATTAGCATCTTTGCATCTAGTCAGGTTAGAGAGCCAATTCCAGAAACTCTGGAACCAATTCAGAAAACTCATTCTTAACATCCTTTTCCTCTAGAACCACTTTTAGTACCAAAATCTGTATTAGTCAAGGTTCTCTAGAGAAACAGAACCAATAGGATATACATATGGAGATTTATTGTGAAGAAGTGGCTCACACAATTAGGGAAGATGAGAAATCTCACAACCTGTAGTCTGTAAATTGGAGACCAAGGAAAGCCAGTGGAATGATTCTAGTCCAAGTCCAAAGTCCTGGGAACCCGAGGAGCAATGGTATAAATCTCAGTCTGAGGGCAGAAGACCAATGTCCCAGCTCAGCAGGCAGGTAGGAAGGGAAGGAATGTTCCCTTCCTTCGCTTTTTGTTTTATGCAAGCCCTCCATGGACTGAATGATGTCTGCTCACTCAGGGAAGACAATCTACTTTACAGAGCCCACTGATTTAAATGCTAATCTCATCTGGAGACATCCTCATAGACACACCTAGCAGTAATGTTTAATCTGGGCACTTTGTGGCCCAGTCAAGATGACATAAAATTAACCATCACAGTTTCTTTCCATCTTATATACTGATTATATGTATGAATTTCTAACTCCATTTATAATTCAATTATGAGTACCAAGGAAGTGAAGACTTGCTAATTGTGTATCTGGAGAAATTCCAAATTCCATGAAGTGAAGTCTTGTTATGATGAATCAACAGGGACTTTGTGTTCTGATAAATGAGATTTCTACTTCTCCGTCTCTTCTAGCCTCAAATTGGAAGAATTCAGGGTCTGGTATCAAGGTGATTAGTATTAATAGGTAACAATTTTATCTGGAGTAAAATAAATAGGAAGTACAGAATCTTTTTGGTTTTCCTGAAATAATGGTGAGGAAAATCATATTAATTAATATATATCTGTGAATGGTTTGGGGGAATATAGAAGATGTCCAGTGAATAATTGCTGATTAAAGAGAAGGAAAAAATAGTAGCTGACTCATTTTTACCCATCATCTCTATGTCTGAGGGTCTTTGCCACATGCATTATACATGCTGACGTACAAAGTATTGTGAAGAATATGTTCTTACCCTATTTTGCAGATGTAGAAACTAAGGCTCAGAGAATTAAATGAATTGTCAAAGACTACGCAGCTACTAGCATGGGGAGACTTAATTCAGTTCCAGTCCTGATTTCAAAGCCTATGTATTTTTTACCCTACCAGCATTTCCAGTGCGTAGCAAAGAAGATCAATGCCAAGAAGTATTCTCTGAGTAAAAGACTGTGTGACTACATGAATTTAGAAAACTCTGGATAGGGAATTTGTTTCTTAGCAATTCCCAATGTACGTAATAAAGCTTCTGAGAAGTCCTGAGGAAATTAAACTAAATTGTTTGCTAAATCTAGCATTTGACTATAGACACTTTTGTTCTTTCATAATAAGTATTTGGAGAATCCATAGTTTACTGAGCTAGGTTAAGAGTCAAAAGTCATGGAAGCTTCACTAGTTAACCAGGTGTTTTTCTATGGATAAGTTGGATCACCTCTTTGAGCCTGGATTTCCTCATTGATGAAATAAAAAATTGTCCAGGTACTTCATAAGGTCTTTTTAAAGTATAAACGATTGTTGACTTTGATTCATTTCTAACTTGAACAAAATCCATTGCGCCTTGTGTAGATCATTAGCAAGGTGTCTGAAATCTCCACTCAATTTTCTACAGGACTCCTAAAATTCATTATGTATAAACATGTTTCTTTCCTATTCTCCCATCCTCCTGTATTTCTTTATTTCCCTATTTTATTAAGGGGCATTAATAGTCACTCAGTTGCTTGTCAGAAACCTGTTGATGATCCTGGATTCCTTTTCCCTTGTCATCACCACATCCAGTCAGTATTAAATGCAGTAATTAAATGTGTGGGCTTCAGTGTTAGACTCTAGAACTCCCAGTTCTGGTTGTAGGAAAATGGGCATGCAACTTTACTTCCCTGTGTCTCAGTTTTCTTGTGTAACAAAAATGAACAATAATAATTCCAGGTTCATAGAGTTTTTGCCAAAAATACAATGAGATAATTAAATGTACAGTAGAAATCCAATAAACGGGTTCTTCTTAGTATACCGCCTTTGAATTTTTTCTGTTCTTGCCCTCTTCCCCATGCCCAGTACTGCCACTATAACCTCAGACCTCATTGCTTTACCAATATTCACTTACAGGTAGTCACCAATTTGGACTAACTCTAGTCTAGTTCCCACCAATTTTCTTCTCTATTTCTGACTGAGCACTGTTTTTTTTTTAAATTTTTATTAATATATAATGCATTATTAGCCTCAAGGGTACAGGTCTATGAATCGCCAGGTTTACACACTTCACAGCACTCACCATAGCACCTACCCTCCCCAAATGTCCATAACCCCACCACCACCCTCTCCCTACCCCCCCCCCCAAGCAACCCTCAGTTTGTTTTTTGAGATTAAGAGTCTCTTATGGTTTGTCTCCCTCCTGATCCCATCTTGTTTCATTTTTTCCTTCCCCACCCCACAAACCCCCCACGTTACCTCTCAAATTCTTCATATCAGGGAGATCATATGATAATTGTCTTTCTCTGATTGACTTATTTCGCTAGGCATAATACCCTCTAGTTCCATCCACATCGTTGCAAATGGAAAGATTTCGTTTCTTTAGATGGCTACATAGTGTTCCATTGTATATATGTACCACCTCTTCTTTATCCGTTAATCTGTTGACGGACATCTAGATTCTTTCCATAGTTTGGCTATTGTGGACATTGCTGCTATGAACATTCGGTGCACATGCCCCTTTGGATCACTACATTTGTATCTTTAGGGTAAATACCCAGTAGTGAGATTGCTGGGTCGTAGGGTAGCTCTATTTTCAATTTTTTCAAGAACCTCCATACTGTTTTCCAGAGTGGTTCTGAGTACTCTTTTTGAACCACAAATCTGTCATCTGATTCTGCCCTTGAGTCTTGCACTCCAGTCAAACAACTGTTCCAGCCAGAAGTCCAAATGACTTGTAGTTTTCAGAATAGGCTGCGCTGTTTCACAGTTTGGTAATTTGCTTGTGCCACTTTCTAATGTTACCTGAAATGCTCCAACCACTGCCCTTTGTGTGTCCAACACATATCTGTTCATCTTTAAACTTAAAATGTCCACAGTGACATTTCTGGTCCCAGAATGAATTTCTAGGATCTTGCTACCTCTCACCAAGAGATGGAGCCTAGTACTTCTCTTGTTAAGTCTAGACATCACTTGCTGACATCTTCAACAAACCGAACCAGCGCAGTCGATGCTGTGTAGACCCTGGGGTCCTAAAAGGCAATAGGGTTTACACTTGGCTTTCTTTTTGTTTGTGTATCTGCTGGGGGTGGGGGCTACTTGCTCTAGGATATCAATCACCAGGCTCCAAAGAAGCCCAAAGAACCCATGATAACAAGAAGAAGGCCACATGGAGAGGAAGAGAGGCTCTTAGCCAATAGCTAGCATCCACTGAGGGCTGGATCTCAACCTCTCTCTCCCTCTCTGTGTGTGTATACATATATACACACAGACATATATATGTCTGTGTGTGTGTGTGTATATATATATATATATATAGTCTCTCTCTATATTCTCTTTCTATATACAGATATATAGAGATCAAGATACACTATATAAAGAGATGATGTGTATATATGTTTATCAATCATATATATGAATGTACGTATATATGTGGAGATAATATATCTCCACAAAATATATCTGCACGAAAATCTCTGCCTTCATGAACCATATATTCCCTATAGCCTGTGGCCATGTGTAGGAAAAAAGGATACTGTCGTAAAAGAGATGTCTTCAATGCAGCCACAAAAGAGGAAAGCATCCTTTTAGATAGATTTACTCATTAATGTGAAAAATCATTTACAATTTAGCATGAATTAGAAGAGAAAGCTGGAAGGAGAGAAGCCCTTGGATTTTTTCCACCTGCTCATCTAGCCAGTGAACTTCATGGACAGTTATGCATTCAAGCTTCTTTGTAATTTAAGCCTTCTCTTGTGTGCTGCATATGGCGATCTGGGCTAGCCGTCTGGGATGTGACTCCTGCTTCAAGAGTAATGCTGAAGTTTGTAGCACTCACTGCCGTGGTGGGAAGCAGACTGTTGTTGAAGTGTTATTATTAATGAGGATTACTGCTGGACAGCTTGAACTAGAGGATAATTTATTCTCCGTGAACTTCTAATTGCAGTAAAATGGTTCATTCACTGCCACACTTGTCCATCTTGTTTGCTCCTGTCTTTCAGGCACGGTTGGCTGCAGTGAAATAAGACAGAGCTGCACAAGCTGCACAGGAAACAAAAGTCTGCATTTCTGGAGACACCGTGGAAACTGGTCAGAGAGCTTTAACTCGTGTAAGAGAGGCTTGGGAAAAGGATGCAAAGCGTTCTGGCATTCTCACGGGGGTGATAATCAATTCAGACGAACCAAGGCACCTACTATGCACAAGCCATTGTGCCGAAATGGGAAATGAGTTTCCAGATGGCCTCTCACTGCTCTCGCTTTTGAAGCCCATGCTTTCTCTCTGGCATTTCCGAAAAAGAGTTCTTTCTCTTATTTTAAAATTTTGCATACCCTTTCTGTTCTCTCGCTCTGCTTCAAGAGATTGCCTTGGGGGAATGAAAACTGTCCACGATAATGATGTGTACACTTTCTTGGTAGCATCTTCGATGTTATGGTGACTTCCTTCTGATTTTTGCCAAATTTCTCTCTCTCATCGACTTCATTTTTTTCTCCATCTTTTATGTCTGGTAGGACGACCGCCTTGCTCTTTGCATAAATGTCAGTAAATGTGCTCCTTACTTGCTGCTACCATGGAAATAGACGCTTGTCATAGAGTCATTACTGTATTTATAAAAGATTTGATCACTTGTGGTTTCGCAGGCTAAAGAAACAACCGATTCCCAGCCAATAAAATGATTCAAGCCTGTCTAAGATGGATGATAGATTAGGGTTTGGGTGCTATTATTATTTAATAGTTAGTAAGGTCTCTGAGTGGACTGGTGACAGGGTATCACCTGGGGAAGTGATCTCGGCTGTCAAATAGCATCCATTCTACTGTAGACAATCTTAATGGGACACTCAGCCGGGGGCAGGGGGGGAGGGGGCAGAAAGAGACAGAGAAAGAGAGAATGAGAGAGAGAAAAAGAGAGAGGGATAGGCAGAGAAAGACAGAGAATTGAGTTTTACCATCACTATCCTTGATAACCTTTGATAATTACACGCTTACTGGATAACAGGCCTGGAGGAATCCCAGGAAATGTCTGCAGAGATGCTAAGGAAGTGGAGAGCCTAGTTGACCTCAGGCTCGCATCTTGATCTAGCAATGAGTGCTTTATGTGAGGAACAGATGGCTTACATTGTGATTTAAGGACCGCTGGGAAAGTAGCCATACAATAGTTATTGGCTAGTTGTACCCATTCACTGCCACAGAGCCTGAAATTCTGCCCTTAGAGTCATGCCTTTGGCTTTAAGCAGGAGATAGTAATTATTCACAGAAGGGAAGGATGGGAGGCACAACTGAGGGGTGTTAAGAATTGCTTGTTGAGAGTCAGTCTAGTCATTATTTATGGAAGAAGTCATATTCTTATAGGTTGGGACAGAAAAAGATTAGAATTCATTGGGCCAAGGTATTGGCTTCCCTGGAACCCCCTGAAATTATATAACAATCTGCTGTAGAGAACAGCTTACTGAGAGGCAGTGTATAGAGAGGACTAGACCCTGGATGTTGTAGCCAGACTCCCCAGGTCTAAACTTTTGCTCTGCCCATAGTGCCTGTGTAATCTTTGGAAAGTCATTACCTTTCTCTGGACTTCATATTTTTTATCTGTAAAATGGATTAACCATTGTACTTAGCACATAGGGTTACTGTGATGATTAAAGGAGCTAACATTACCAGACTGTTCACTTAAAACAATGTCTTACACTGAGCAAGTACTACAGGAGTCTTCACAATTATTAATATCCTAGGGGGTACATTTGTTTTTCTCAAATTGTTGTTTTCCGAGGCAGTTTGGAATTGACTGTAGCACTCCGGAGCATCTCGCTGACAGGAGAAGGGAAAGATGTTTTGAGCCCAAGACTCCCCCCGCCCCCACCTCAGTCACTCTGGGTGGCTCTTCTCAGTGGGGTGCTTCTGACAGGTCCACATGAGGACAGCGCACGCTCCACAAAAGCTGAGTGAGGGAGAAGAGATGTTAGAAAGATCCTTGGTTTTTTGTTAACCATTTTGTCAGGGTCTCTAAGCCCGCCATAATAGTCCCCCTCCTTCTTATTTCCTTTTGGATGACGTAGAGAGAGAATCGCCCGAGTGGTTGGGGATGAGCCAATGTTGCGGATACTGTGAGTGCTGTTTGTAGAAGTTGCTGGCACTTTAGAGACAGAAAGACCAAGGTCACGTTCTGTCTGTGACATCTACTCTTTCTGTGAATCTTGATAAGTCACTTGACGTCTCAGAGCAGCAATCCCTCATTTACCAAACGGGCATGCCAAAATGTGCCTACCTCCCAGAGGGGTGGTGCTGATCAAATGTGATGATATGTGTGACAGCAACCTGTAAACTGTAAAGGGGAACAGAGATGTGAGCCGTTACTATTCGTGGTTCCTTTAGCTTCCCTGTTCTCTACAGGCAGACCTGCCTTTCAGCAGCACCTGCGTGCTGTCAGCACTTGGCTGGTGATTCTCTTTGAGGGCTTTTCTCGTAAGCCTGTAACTGGTAATTATACTTGGGCTTCTCTTGCTGTGGGGATGGTACCCGCCCACTGCCGGACTGGTTCAGGGACCGCACGCTGGAAGCTCTGTTTCCACAAGACAAGGAATCCTGACGGTGCTCGAAAGGGGTGATGCTCTCTCTCCCGTTTGTGAATCTCGCCGTATTAATAGGAAACTTTTTGGAATCATGAGCTGTTTTTGCGTGATACTGTTTCTCTGATGGTTGAGAAAACAATTTCAGAAACCAAGAGAATTAGAGGTTGGCCAGGGTGGAATGAATGCTCTAAACCCAGATTACCTGAGCGGCTAGGAGAGATAAGGGATTAAGTTGAGTAAAGAGATAACAAGGGGAAAATATACAAGGAGCTTGGGGAAATTTACCACTTGCAAGAGCATATTTTTTAGTACTATTAGAAAAAAAGTCATTCTGATGGAAACATCTTCACTAGCAAATTCATGTACTAAGATTATGGTTTTCTTAATTTTGTATACTGGCTCAACGCAGTGACATTTGGCTGCCTTGGATTGAAGTGTTACTCGAAAAAAAGGAAGAGGAAAGAGATGTCGCTGTCAGTTGTGGACAGAATCAGATGGGGTCAGATCTGTGCTCTGCGGGTCACAGAAAACGTTTTCAAATACCTTGCCTTTCAGGTCTCGATCATGGACAAAAATAGAGCACAGAAAGTGCTTCGTAGGGAAGACTTCATTTTCCCGATCTTTCACAACTGAAAAATGGAGCAAATGAGTGTCTGGGTACAGACCCTTGGCACCAAGTGACTGGGAGTAAATGGAACACTGCAGGGACACAGAACTTTGCCCGCCACGGAGCATATTACCAGAGAAATACAGTACAGACCCAGCAGGCTTCTGCAAACAACACATCCCTTTAAGTTAATTGGTGTTATATAGAAGCTGAAATGCTTCGCTTATTTACAAAGCTACAGATTTATGTAAAGCAAAACCAATTACACTTAATGCCTAAACTATTCCAGGTGCTCAATGATAATGTTGCTAGGCTCTAGAGAAGAAACTGCAGTGTGAACGTGTCTTGTTCCGAATGGAGGCATGTGTAGTTACTGCAATTTAGCTAATCACAAGTGTCAACCCCTATGTGAGAATTCTAAGCTCTTTTGGTGTTTGCTTTGGGTCAACTTTATAATTCTGTAGATCTCTTTTCATCTCTAAGGACGAGTGAAAGCATAATGAGCACTTTTTTCTATTATGATGTAGAAATTAGGGAGATGAAGGCAAATTAAAAAAAAAAAAAACCGCACACGCAACAAAATAAAACAGACCCTTATTCTAGTGGTGAGAGACACTGCCAGAGCTCCTTGCTTGTACCAAGGTGAAGTGTTTAAAGGTTTCTTGATATTTTGGATGTTCATTAAACCCAAACTGCAAACGTGGCATTTAACCTTTTGCAGCAGAGAAAGCCTCTAAGACATATCCAGGGGATGGCCTCACTATTTTGCCATAGAACAAACACAAAAATTAAGAAAGATTTGGAACAGTTACAGGGCAAGAATTCATGTATGCACGAGCTAGTCTCTTTATTTGTTCGCCAAACAAACAAGCAAACAAAAAATTGTTTGAGTAAGAGAAACACCTGGTGCTTTACAGCTGCTCTTTTGCAATTAAAAATGCATATCATATCTAATCAAGCTGAATAAATCTTTTATTCTACAGATCTAAACTATTTTCGGTATACACAAGGGAGGTGCGTAATTGCAGAACCATTTGCAGTCAGCTGATAAACCCACCTATCCTATCCACTATGAACTGTCCTAGAAAGCAGTGGTGCTTCTACTTTAGGGAGCACAAGAATGATTTGGGTGTGTTTGTTAAAACCACTGGTTCCTGGGAAAAGAGTTGGGTTAAAGCAGTCTTTGGGAGGGGCTAGAAAATTTGCCTAAAGCAGGTGACCCTCAACCAAACTTTGACAAGCACTGCTACAAAGGACTGGGGCACGAGTTTTATTTTATATTAGTTTATTATTACTATGTATTTTATTTTGGTTTTTTAAAGAGAGAGAGACAGGGAATTGGGGAGGGACCAAGGGAGAAGAAGAAAGAATCTTAAGCAGACTCTACACCCACTTTGGAGCCAGATGCGGGGCTCGATCTCATGACCTCAAGACCATGACCTGAGTCGAGACCAAGAGTTGGACACTTAACCAACTGAGCCACCCAGGTGTCCCCATTCATTATTTTTTTTTTTTTTTTTAAATAAAGATTTTATTTCTTTATTTGACAGACATAGATCACAAGTAGGCAGAGAGGCAGGCAGAGAGAGAGAGGGGAGGAAGCAGGCTCCCTGCTGAGCAGAGAGCCCGATGCGGGGCTCGATCCCAGGACCCTGGGATCATGACCTGAGCCGAAGGCAGAGGCTTTAACCCACTGAGCCACCCAGGCGCCCCCCCATTCATTATTTTTTATGTGAATTTCCACATTTCTTTGTTTATATAGGAAGAACCTCTTTTGGAAGATGATTTTGTGAATGGGTCTGAATTGGTAGCACTGAAGACCAAAAGATGGGAATTGGGTTAGAGAATTTTTTTTTTTAAGATTTCTTATCTATTTATTTGACACACAGAGAGAGTGTGTGCACGCACACAAGAAGGCAGAGCAGCGAGCAGAGGGAGAAGCAGACTCCCCACCGAGCAGGGAGCCTGACGTGGGCCTCAATCCCAGGACTCTGGGATCATGACCTGAGAGGAAGGCAGCTGCTTAACCACTGTGCCACCCGGACATCCCTAGACTAGGGAATTGCTTTAATCTTCTCTATTTGGTTTATCACTTACCTTCTCAACACTCATTTCACCTTCTCCGGTTTTCCTTTTTCCTTCAATCATTCTATCATTTACCTTTATTTTATAACTTCTTCAGTATGTGAATATTCTTTCTTTGTTAAGGACCTCTATTTTAGTTAACATTCCTTTTCAACGCAGAGAAAATTTCCTTACTTCATATCTTGAGAGTGTGACATCAAGATCAAATACAGTATAATGACATATAGATTTATTATTTAGTCAGACATAGATAGTATATGATACAAGGCTTGGCATGTAATAAGTGCTCAATAAATGTATAGAAAGAAGGAATGTTAACATACAACTATTTTGATTCTATTAGCACATTAAAACTAACAAATATCATTTCTATTGCTCTTAGTGGCTGAACCATTATTGCAAAAAATCGTAAAATATTGTAATGCACATGAAACTGTCATTTTGTTGTCAGGGAGTAATCACAGACTTTGAAATTAACTGTAATGTATAATGTGTTAATGCAAAAGGCACAACAATTTACCAGAGGAGTCAGAATTAGTCTTTATAAATAAAGTACACAGATAACTATTCATGAAGTCCCTCCCATACATATTAGTTCTTAAACTAAAAAGCGTAAGATGTTCAGCTGAAGAAAACAATGACTACTTTGCTCATAAGACGAGTGGAGTCAAATGTAGTTTCATAGGGCTGTCTCCCAAAGATGGATACTTGAAGAAAATTCCCGCGTACTGCCATAAAATTTCAGAGACTTTTCATGGAGGAGAAGTGTTTCTTCAAGATTACTTCCACTGATGTTCTGGGCATTAACATGATTTAGATTACAATACCTAAAAAAGAAAGAAAGAAAGCTTTTTTTAGGACCAGATGTAGATGACTTGATAAATCATTTGCTTTTTTCCTGTACTTGTCTACCTTTTATTATGGGCCCATAGATACTGGCACAACAGTGATGATTATTCAAGAGCACTGCTCACCAGGAACAGTCTTTATAAAATGACAAAAGGAGTTTTAGGACCTGTTAAGGTGTCTCATAAAGACCTCTAGATGGCGCTCATTTACAACCTGCAATGAGTGTGACAAAGACTGGAAAGTCTGAAATAGTGTTGTGGAGGCCAGGACTCATGAAGGGCTCATCGGGTGCATGGGGGATTTGTAAATTCGGTGTTGAAGCTATATGGAAAACACCATTATCCAAGAAGAAATCCATGCATAACTTTCTAGAATGTGTGCCCTTTACTCCTGACCCAAGGAACACCTGGTTTTCCTGAGTGTCTTCTAAGGGCCAGGCACCAGGCTAGGGCTCTATCTCCAACCACCCTAACTTAGTGAATTCTCATTATAACCCTGGAAGGATGAAATTATCCCCATTTCACAGATAGGGAAACTAAAGTTCTAAGAGGTTACATAACTTCCCTGGGGTTTATATGAATAGTAGTCTGCAGAGCCTAGGTTTGGAATCAGTGCTCCTCTAAGGCACTTAGAAATAGCATGCTATACAAGAAAGTGCTTATAAACAAACACATTTGGTTTTGAATCCTAGGTGTGTGAACTTAGTTTACTTACTTGGATTCTCACTTTGGTTTTCTGATTTATAAAGTAAAGTAATAGGGTTTAGGTAACAGGGATGTAGGTGGAGATTAAATGTTATTTGTCTTGCATGCTGTCCAAGATACAGGAGTGCTCAACATTTCAAAAATTAATTTCCTCCCTTCTTGCTTTGTTTTATCCTCTCTCTTTTTTCTCCCTTCCCTTAAAAGTATACAGAAAAAGGAGGAGAAAGCATAGGGAACTAGAGAAGTAGGCTAAGAATCAGATTTATTTCTAAATAAATTTCCTATTATCACTTAGTCCCTTCTCATCTCTGGTTCCTCTAATATTTGGTGCTTTGTACAATTTTATTCTTGCCTCCTTCTCTTCACCCCATTCCACCATCTTTCACTTCTTTATAATAACTCACATGTTCGATAATCACAGAGAAAGAATCACACTTAAATAATTTAACTTGAGCACTAGGTATTAGCTCCATGTAGACTGGACTGAACTGCTTTCTTCAGTTCTACATTTTCTAGTGCCTGGAACAATGCTTAGTATCTTGGTGGAATGAATGAGTGAATGAGTAAATCCCTGAGCTAATAGATTCTGGGTCCAGTGCTATTTCGTTCATGAATTCAGCCCATAATCCTGGTCATCTTGGCCACACCTCTTCATGAGTCTAGAAGAATTAAAAAGGAGGAAGAAAGGGGGCATAAGGCAAAGAACAAGTCCATTGTTGTTACTGTAGCTAACATTTTTGAGCATTTTCTCATCCTCACAACAACTTTATGGCATAATTACTGTTCTTCTTATTTCATTTTACAAATGAAGAAATGGGCTTAGCAAAGTTAAATACCTTGCTCATGTTCGTACAGCTAGCTTGTAGAACTGGATTCACCTGGGATAACTCAAAAGATTGGCTTTTAAATTACTTTATGAAAAGACAAGGGTCCAATCTTACAGTGGGAGAAAAAGTAAAAGTTGGGAAACTGCAGGTTTATGAGACTTGGCAGACGGGCACCACTTCCGTGTTTGGAGGCAACGGATGAAGGGCAAAGACGAGTGGCCTGCACCTTCCGTTTTCACTGATGACTCTGTTCTGCTACAAAGCTGAGGACATTCCAGTTGGATTCTTCTGCAAGACTCCCTGATAGTCTGATTTGGTTTTCAATCCAAGAATGAGATAGAGAGAAACTATACATGGTGAGGGGTTAATTCGAAAACTTATATACTGTGGAAAGTAAGAAATTTAAAAATTCAGACTTTTGCTTTTTGTCATTAATTCTGCCTTGCGTGAGATTTAAGTGCCTCTCTCCTATACTGGACCATAAGCTCCATGAAAGCAAGAGCATATATAAACATTTATAGACTTACTGACTTTGTGTGCTTCTAGTTTATTGCAGTGCCCATCCCATGGCCAGTGTTCCAACAGAGTTTTATTCAATGAATAGGCAAAGAAGAAGTGAAAATGATGGGATAAAATATGACTAAATAGGTAAGTGAATGGAGGAAAGTGAGAAAAATAAAGATCTCTGTCGTTTCCACAACGTGGTAGACATGGTGCTCGGCCCTTTACCAAAATTCATACCCCTAAAGCCCCCCAAATGCTGGTATTCTTGATTTTATTTTACAAGTATAAAAACAGAGACTCAGAGAGGTTAGATAATTTGCTCAAAAGTACACAGCTACCCAAGAATATGTCAGTGAGAGAGAGGTGGACTGGTGATGGATGGATGGTAGATGATACATATTAAGCCCCTGAATGGTCTCAGGTGACTGACTAAATGATTTTGCAGTTTGTTATTGACCTTGAAATGGTCACTGCTGATTTAAAGGCCTGAATGGAATCCAAATCTTAAGCATCATTAGATTTCTAGCTATTTGTTTAATGATATTTGCTTTTAATGATAATGACTCATTCATTCTTATTATCAATATGGTTATTTCTAATTCTAAAGTGGTACTATACAGTGAAGAAAAAATATCTTCCTTCAGAACATGTTTTAGAATTGAGTAAAACACTATTTTATTATAAGGATCAATGGTGAAAGTGAAGCCTAAATTGAAATTTCTTGCTCTGCATAATCTGTTAAATTTCTCTGATATGCTAATTTGTCCAGTCATGGCATACAGGATTCCTGTTGGCTCGGTGATGGTTCCCAGATCAATATTTCATGGGCTCAGAAATTGCTTGTCTTACCACAGACTTACCTTTGTGAGACACTCCAGAATCCCAGGACGTTCAACAACGTTAATGATGCCAAAAAGAAGAAGAAGCTTTCTAAATTGCCTTTGTTTAATGTGTTTGGAAACCAATTGCCTGTTTGGAACAAAATGTAATTGTTATTCAACTGCAGAGTTATAAGTTTCTGTGAATGTTTTATCATTGCACTATTCATAGAGATTTATTCGCTTCAATAATATCTACAAAGCAAAAAAGCTCATCTGAAACTCATTGTTAAAATTCATTTAATTCTCTAATTAACAGTAAAATGACAAGCAAAGCACCCCAAATATTTTGAAGGTCACAAAACCTGAATCTGCATAACACAATACAAGTTCAGAAGAACTGAGCTATAAAAGTAACCCCGATTATGCTAATTTACCAGAACAGAGCATGTGTATCTTACTCATCCTTATTGATCTAGTATCTAGAACAGTGCCTGACACATAAGAATCGGTCAGTAAATATAAACTGAATGAATGAAAACTTTTTGCCACAGCCAGACAGTCTGTTGCAGATTCTAATTGTAAGGTTAGTGACATAATACATGTAGATTCCAGATGTTACATTATTTTGGCAACTTAGGTAAATCCAGTTTCACCTCATTGTAATATCACAGACCCTGTTGGTCAAATTACTTGCAATCTCTGGTTGACATGAAGGTATTTTTTTGACCTGATAAGTAATGCCTTCACATTAATACTTCTAAATAAGATAACCCCATTGTCTTATGATGTCAAATTGCTCTATACAAAACCATTAGATGAGTATATATGAAACTATTTAGGACTCAAGGTAATTGCTTTTACTTTGGGGCTAAGTTTTGACTTTTGCTTTGGATCTTTGCTATAATTCTCTCTCCCTTTCCATATCCAGATCCATACTTTAATGTATCATCTCTATTTCTACACACTCTCAATTTTCCTTCAGTGGGTTTGTATTATTATTTAATACATAATATGAGATAATGTATTATATATGCAACACTTATTTTTATGCAGTACTTTTAAAACAACAAGGGGATCTTAGTATTAACAAATACAGATATATAGTATCACATAATGTTAGAAAGATTGTTCAACTAGAGGGTATTATGCTGAGCGAAATAAGTCAATCAGGGAAAGACAACTATCATATGATCTCCCTGATTTGAGGAAGTGGAGAGGCAACGTGGGGGGCTTTAGGGGTAGGAAAGGAATAAATGAAACAAGATGGGATCGGGAGGGAGTCAAACCATAAGAGACTCTTAATCTCAAAAAACAAACTGAGGGTTGCTGGGGGCTGGGGGGTTGGGAGAGGGTGGTGGGGTTATGGACATTGGGGAGGGTATGTGTTATGGCGAGTTCTGTGAAGTGTATAAACCTGGTGATTCACAGACCTGTACCCCTGGGGATAAAAATACATTATATATTTATTAAAAAAATTAAAAAAATTTAAAAAAAAAGATTGTTCAAAAGGCCAAATCTATCTTCACGGAGAGAACTTATAGTCAATTGCAGTTCTGAATGGGCACAATATTTACCAAAAAAATTATGCATTATGAATACAGGATTTAATCTTCTTTGAGCAGTCAGATGCCAAGGTTTTGGCATTTTCTTGCTTTTTGTAGGAGCAGCTCCTACAGTGGGTTGTGAAGAGGTGTGTGGGCCTAGAGCAATCAGTCTATATGCCAAAAGACTTGATCTCCAGTGCTATCTTTGGTACATGGGTTGTGAGTTGCTTCCTGAACTAGAAAATGGTTCTTGGCCTTTCCCTTGACAGTGCATACTTTTAAATGAAATTTGAATTAAATGCTCTGTTCAGGGTTGATAGTCAGCAAGTACATAAGTATGACAGCTGTGATTCATGGTGCCACTTCCCATTTAAAGCTGTTTCTCTTCTGTCCTTTAACAATGACTATTATTTTGGACCAACCATGAAAATTAGCTTGTGTCTTGGACTTATAACTAAAATGTGGTGTTGAGCTGAAATCTATGCAGTAAGTTCTCCTTCCCCATTTTATTCATTTGTGTTCCATTACAATAGAAATGTATAGTGTTATTGCTATATTGACATAATGCCTTCCTTTGACAGGAGTAGTTTCATGGAATGTTTCCCTCTGTGTCTGGGCCTATATAGCCTGTGTGTGTGTGTGTGTGTGTGCGCGTGTGTGTGTGTGTGTGTGTGTCTGGGTGGGTGGGTGTGCACATGTGTTTAGAAACTACACATTTGATTGTACTTGAATGAGGGGAGTTGGGGTGGAAGTCAAGGTCAGGTGAGATGACATCACACATATTTTCAGGAAGAACTAAACCACCTTGCTAAGCTTATTCAAACAGTCCTATTTCCTTATTTCTCTTGAGTTAATATCCCAATCTTATTTCTGTCCTTTTCATTTCACATCAGCACTTTGCATGTGATGTGATTAGACCATCTTATCACTGTGTTTCTCTGGCTAGACTAAGAAGAGTTTGCACAGAGTATGTGAAGCCTCAGAATTAACATGACATTAATTTTTCTTGGAGCATGAATTTTGGTCCATAATAAGTAATTGAAAAGGCTATCTTTATATTATAACAAAGTCAGATGAGGGAGAAGAATATAAATTTTGTAAGATCTTTACAGGTAAAACATAATATTTCTAAAAAAAAAAACTATGCAATTACAGCACATACCAGCCTATCTGGATATGGTACCAGCTCACCCTGCCCATGACTGTGTGCTTGGAACTGTCACTAGGGGTGCTCTGGTGGGCACAAATGAGAAGCGCCAGGAGTTGGAATTATGGGCATGAGGGGTGAAGGGAGGATGTCGTGCTGGAAAGGTTAGGGAAAGGCAGTGGGAATTTATGAGCAACACAAAACATTTTGTGAGTGGAGTATTTAAAAAATAAAATGAAAGATTGACATATCACCTATTCAAATACTATAGTCCTTCTCAAATATCATTTTTAGTGTTCAGCTTCCTTCCTAATGCTGATCCTCATGCTAGCTCCGTATTTTTGCCTTACTTAGCTATAAGTTTACATTCCCTATGTAGCTAATTTACAAGGTGAGCTCTCAGGTAAGGAGAAAAATCATCTGAATTCATAGACTGGAATTACACTGGCATCAAGCTGGACAGAGAGATAGTTCCAGAAACCTCAAATTTGCTTTATTAATATAGAGATTATCAGTCTATGTAAAGAGATAGCTTTGGGGGTGAAGAGACAAAGAAAGAGCATGGGGTTTGGAGGCAGAGAGACTTTTGAAGTCAAATACTGTCTCCATTATTTAATAGTTTTGTTTTGGGGCATTTGCTCAATCAGACCATTTCAGTCTCGGTTTCTCCTCTCTAAAATGACAGCACCTTTCTCACCGAGCTGTTATGAGAAGTAAAAGAGATAATAGATGTCAAGAGTTGGACACAGAGGAAGCACTCCACAACTTGAGATTATCACTACCCACAACACCTTATAAGTGGCATATACAAAATCCTGTAGCCTGAACTTGGTCTTGGACATATTTCCTATCAGGTATTTCTTCATGTTCTTCATGTGCCATTTTTTTTTTTTATCATTATCCCAGGACTGGTTGTAAAATGTTCCATTTAACATTGTCAGTTGACTCAGCTCTTAGGTACTATAACTTTATTTTAGTAGCTTATAAACTTTTATTGTCGTAATTCACATTTGTGCCATTTTTCATCAGACATTTCTAGTAGCTGATTGAAATCTGGGGCATCCTTGCAAAAGGAGACAAAGAGAAGACTTAAGGTCTAGAATGGAACAAACTAAACTTCTCCAGATCTTATCTTGGGTGGGTAGGAAGGTTAAAAACACAAGAAAACGTGCATGCCTCAACAGTGGAGGACAGGAAGTACATTAGTGAACTCTAGTTAAGTACTTTAATATTATATCCAGCCTACTTAGTAATGAGTGTTGGACCACTGAGTAATAGAACATTCACAAAATACTTTGCAAGACTCAGAAGTTCCCCAAATATTTCTTGTTCAGTTAGATCTATTTGTTCATCTGAAAATCATTTGCTAAGAAGTTGTCATGTACCAGAGGATGGGCATTCCAAGTTGCTTAAGAAGAAAGAGCTCATAGGTTGGTAGGGCAGGCATGCAAACAGATCATTACTCTGGAATATTAGGCCTTATGGATACTAAGTAAAATGTTTCTGCTTACTTTAAATTATCATGGCCATTTTAAAGACAAAAGGACGATGGAATTATCTAGACTAATCCTTGTATTTTACAGATTAAAGAGCAAAGGCAAGAGAGAGAAGTAGAGGCATGGCTCAGTAGAACCCTCATCTTGTTACAACTGCACTGCTAAAGCCCCCATTGATGCTAATAGAATTATGTTGCCATAAACAACACAAAGTTGCTAGTATGAAAGAGGAATATACTTTATCCTTGTCCCTTATTATGTCTTGCATTGTGAGGCCCAAATTTCATGTGCTGTCCTCATGTCTTGGAGGCTCACAGGGCCCTAAAGTCCTAAGCACATACTTCTCTGCTCTTTCAGATGCCCTCCCCACCCAGTGGGAAGTCTCTCCCCCCCCCCCCCCCGCCCCGGTCCCCTGCAAAGCTATCTCCCCTGTTAGTCAGACCAGGTGCCTGGTACTGGTCCTACCCCTAAAGCTTTTGCCTCCCTACCAGCCTTCAACGTTATTCAAACAATCACATCCTCCTGCAGGACCCAGGAGCTGCCTCACTGCTTCGTTCCTACCAAGCCTGCCCTCCGCAGATCCTCATTTACTCTACTCCCAAGTGCAGCCTCATAACGTCCTGCATGGCACGTTCTCCTGCCCTGGGCTATGAGTATATGTGACTAATAAACTGCTGTCAGTCCATCGCCCAGCATCAGGTGTCATATTTTTAGCCATCTTAGCCCATTTAGGTTGAGGATCTCTTTCCCACACCAAGCTGGTGAATAGGAGGCGATCAGAACATACCCTTACACAGAAATCAAGGTCAGTTCTAAACAGGATACTGGTAGTTGCTGTGGTTCTAATGCATAATTACTGCTTTGGGAAGGAGAAGTAGCATTTCCATATTCCATTCTAATCAGTACCCAACGCTAAGTACCTCTGCTTCTAGTACCCCCTTAAACTGTAAGACAGGAAGTTGTGGGAGCATGACCAGCAAGGCATACTGCATTCATGTAGCATAGCTCTCCAAGAAACACATTACACCTGAATGTGATTTTTAGGGAGCACCCAAGAGTCACGTATGCTCGAGACCAGTTTACAATCACATCATTTGATCAGATGGTTGGACAACCAGAAAATGGTGTAAAATTCTCATTCCAGCCCAGCAATCTGCTCCTCATAGTAACTTGGGGCTTTAATAGGTGTACTTTCACAGAAGACTTTATTAAAAATAGGAAAAGGGACAGAGACTAAGGGAATCCACATACATTCTTCACTGGTAAATATTGTCTCTCAATAAAACTCTTCTTTTGAAGACGACTAAATATAAAAACTACCCTGCAATCCAGTAATCATACTATCGGATATTTAACAAACAAACAAATAAACAAAACCAGAAAACATTAATTCAAAGGGATACATGTGCCCCACATTTATAACAGTATTATTTGCAATAGCTAAACCATGGAAGCAACCCAAGTGTCCACCAATAGATGAATGCGTAAAGAAGATGTGTGTGTGTGTGTGTGTGTGTGTGTGTGTGTGTATGGACATTATATACATATATATATATATGTATATATATGAACATTTTTCAGCCATAAAAAAGAATGAAATCTTGCCATTTGCAATGAGCTAGAAAGTATAATCCCAAGTGAAATAAGTCAGTCAGAGAAAGACAAATAACATATGATTTCACTCATATGTGGAATTTAAGAAACAAAACAAATGAATAAATAAGGAAAAAGAGAGACAAACTAAAAAACAGACTCTTAATTATAAAGAACAAACTAGTGGTTACCAGAGGTGAGGTGGGTGGATGGGTGAAGTTTAAGTTAAGTGATGGGTGAAGTGATGGGTGAAGTTTAAGTTAAGAGTACATTGATAAAGAATACCCTTTACTATTATCTTTATAAACCTACAAATATGCTTAATAAAAAATAAAAGAGATTCAAATGAAAATTATGAACAGGATAAAATGTGACTTGTCTTCTGGTACTAACATTGCTCTGAAGTTCTATGTCCTGGTTAAGATGCAAGACATAAGAGTTAATATTGGAAAAAATGATTTAAGAAAATTATAATTAAGATTAGATAATTTTGTTGTAAATTTAAGATAAACTAAAATACTCTCATACATTTACTAAGAAAGTTTAAGAAGTTGAATGCAAGGCACAGACATAAATATTAATAATCCCCCTATATAATAATGATTATGTCAGCGAGTTGTAATGAGGGAAAAGGAGTTGGTTCATAACAGCAAAAAGAAGCAGAGCATAAAATGCTTATAATAAAATCCAACAAGAAATGTTCAGGATATATATGAAGAAAAGAAAATCTTACTGAACTGAATTATTTAACATTGAATAAATAAAAAATTGTGTTATATACTTAGGTGGAACACAAAAGATTATAAAATTTTATTCTTTTAAGTTAATGAATATGTTTTATGTATTTTATTAAAATAAAAACAAGATTTTGGGAAAACTGATAAAATGATTCTAAAATCCATCTGGAAATATACACCCTAGGAAATAAGATTTTTACAAATGAAGACTAACCATAAGGAGAAGTATGATTAGCAATAGTTGATACGTAATATATATTATAAATCAAGAGGCAGCTGAAAGATAACCCTGAAACAGCCCAAGAATCTCCTAAGAACTAAGAATATATTAAAGTATATATTACTGATTAGTTTCATTCTGATCATCCTATGGCTGTGGAGTACTTCTGTATTAACTAATTTTTCACAAAAAAATACCAAGTTATGCTGTGAAATTTGGTTGTTTGAAGGAAATAAGTGTGTACCTAACACATAAATAAAGTCCACAAGGATGAGAATATTATATTTGAAATATGAAACTACTGAAATTTCCACAGATAAATGCAATGATATTAATCACAATGGAAAAGGTTGATAGATTTGATCACATGTATCAGCAAAACTTGCACAAAACAAACTCATCTATGAAATTAAAATGTTAAGTTAAAACTAGGAAGATATTAGCAATAAATTTGACTAAACGATAATATCCCTAAAGTTAAAAAACCATTTAAAAATCAAAAAGAAAAAAGACAAATAGACCAAAAAGAAAAATGGGCAAAGAATATGATCAAGCATTCCATGTATGAGAAAAGATCAAAGTATTCATAACATTAAAAATTTCAATTTTCCATTTTGGAAAAATACAAATTAAAGAAGTAATGCAATATAATTTTTCCCAATCATATTAACAAAAACCAAAATATGATTCTGCTCAGGGCTGCAGCTTACACACTGAAACAAGCTACTGCAGTGGTGCATAATTGATACAGCCTTTTATTTTTTTTTAATTTTTTAAATTTTTTTTTTAAGATTTCATTTATTTACTTGACAGAGAGAGAGATCACAAGTAGGCAGAGAGTCAGGCAGAGAGAGAGGGGGAAGCAGGCTCTCTGCTCAGCAGGGATGCTGAAGCAGATGCGGGGCTCGATCCCAGGACCCTGAGATCATGACCTGAGCCGAAGGCAGCGGCTTAATCCACTGAGCCACCCAGGCGCCCCTTGATGCAGCCTTTTAGAAAACAATTTGTCTTTACTTCTCAATAGTCTTTAAAATGTTATCCAGGGGCGCCTGGGTGGCTCAGTGGGCTTTAAGCCTCTGCCTTTGGCTCAGGTCATGATCTCAGGGTCCTGGGATCAAGCCCTGCATCGGGCTCTCTGCTTGGCGGGGAGCCTGCTTCCCCCTCTCTCTCTGCCTGCCTCTGCCTACTTGTGATCTCTCTCTCTGTCAAATGAATGAATAAAATCTTTTTTAAAAAATGTTTATTCTTTGGGTGCCTGGGTGGCTCAATGAGTTGAGCCTCCGCCTTCAGCTCAGGTCATAATCCCAGGGTCCTGGGGTCCAGCCCTGCCTTGGGCTCTCTGCTCAGCAGGGAGCCTGCTTCCCCCTCTCTCTCTGCCTGCCTCTGCCTACTTGTGATCGATCTCTCTCTCTCTCTCTGTCGAATAAATAAATAAAATCTTTAAAAAAAAAGGTTTATCCTTCTTGAATGAGTAATCCCATTTCCAGGATTCTAGGGGGAAAAATGAGGGTTTTTGTGTGTGTGTGGATTTGAAGTAACATGGAAATATGCTTACAATACTTATAAGGGGAAAAAAGTGGGAACTTGATATAATTATTTTATTGAGCATTCAGCAGAGTTTATTCAGACCCCAATTTCATTTAAAATCTCTATAAATTTTATACCCATGCACACATGCATACAAATTTGGAAAATATTGGGAAAGAATTTATCCAAACAGTAATTGTCATCCTCTTACTGGTCTTTCCCCTGCTCCTTTAAAGTTTGGATTTATTTCATCATACTACCTTTACAGCGAAAAATAATCTTTTAAAACCATTTCATCAAGCATACTTTTGGAAAAGCTGACTTCCCTAAATCATTTCTGGTTTTTGATAAAACAATGGAAAAGGGTGGTCTTCTATCACAACCTACTCTTTTTCAGCAGCTGTAGTATTGAATAGCAGTTGATACTCCAGTTTGGAAGTTAGGTGCTGTTTCTACAACTGTCCTAAGATATCATTTTGGAAATCACAACATCCCAAGTAACAATAAATAGTCTATTCTGAAACCTAAGATTCACTCACTTTCATGATACATCCCTATATTTCCCTACTGAAACCCTAGGTTTACCAAATATCTCAAATATACATGCATTATTTTAAGGGCTATGGCATATTGCTTTTGATTGGAGGCGTGTTTCTGCTATCTCTTTTCGGAGGGAGTTTCAGTACTTCCCCTTTTTACTAACACTGTTTTATTTTGAACATAATGGAGCTCTGAAAATATTAAAATGTGCCTTTTGGAATCTCTTCAAACGATTGTTGGGCACAGTGAGCCATTATTTCCCCCTCAGACTTTGTTAGATCTTTTTTTTTTTTTTCAGTTATTTTTTGTAATGCTGGGGATCTAGCAAACGTCCAAAGTTGTTGAGACAGAACGGAAATGGGTTTTATACCTTACTTTATCCCTCGCTTCCTATGTGCGAAGAAGTATGTAATTAAAAACGTGTAACAGCCATTCTCCAGGATGGACGTGCTTCTGTGCCATGGGAAATAAATTCTGGTGTAGCAAAAGGAGCTTGGGAATCAGGAATCCACCCCTGCTGTAAGATTTGGGCAACTTACATAACTTTCTCCGTTCATTTTCCTCTTACGCATGATGAGGCTACAAACATCCACCCCCAAAGAATTGTAGTGAAGATTTAATGAAATAATATCTTTGCAAAATACATATAGCAAGGTCTGCATATAACTGACACTTAATAAATGTTAATTTCTTTCCTTCTTCCTTTCAGTAACCTGATTTAAATGCTTCATTTGAGATTCATAGCTCTCCTACCTGAGTTAATTTTTAAAACACATTAATTTTCATGATACCTGAAGGAAATAATATCTAACAACTATATGCTAACTTTGGCTTTTCTACCACTTTTTCGTATTTGTCTAATAAGTACCCAAATTATGATTACCCTCAATTTACAGACGAGGAAACAGAGGCACAGAGAGGCTGAGCTGTTTGCCTGGAGTCATGCAGAGGAGACAGAATAATTATTTGTTGATTGAATGGGTGAACTGAGGTTGGGCCCCAAATCTGCACAGCTTGATACCTTGCTCTCATAACAAGTCTGCGTGGAGACTTTAATTTGCATTTGTACTTCCTGGGAATTGTGGATAAAAATGAAGTTAGGTGGCTGTTTCCAGGAAGGGACACTGTGTCTTTCAAAACTGTGGAGAAATCGCTTTGCATTGTTCACCTGAACTGCAGAAAGAATGAGCATGGGTGATATTTGGGATAACAGGCTTTCTTATAAGGGTGAGTTCATTCTCTTGAAGAGCGTTGGGAGGTAAAAACCCATCAAGATAGTGTGTTCTCATGATGATTTCAATGAATTATCATGGAAATGAGTTTTAGAAGAGAGGTAATGCTTTGTGATAATAGCCCGATAATGCCATTAGCTATGAACTGTAATTGTAATAGCATTAGTCAAATGAATATATCTGATATTAATTTGAGTGTCAAATATTTCTATAAGGTTCTTCTTGTTAATTAAACATCAGCCTTGGTATTATTAATTCACTAGCTGGCCAGGGCTGGCACATAGTAGGAACCCAGTACGGATCTGTGAACTGAATTTACAAGTCAACCTCAAAGTGGAGCTATTTAAAATAGTAATATGGTGAGTTTAAATAACACCATGGATACAGCAGGAACTGATTTTGCCCAATATCTGCTTATCTGTACAGTGTGTTCTCTAATTTGTAACTTCAGTCCGCTAATGACATAGGCTTGTTTATTTCCGAATTTGAAAAGAGATCCATCCCCCTCTTTTGCATATTTGGAGGGAAATCCCATATGAGATTCACTTCACATTACTTTAATTCAAGAGTAGATTTTGTGCTTTTCTTCCTGTTCTGGGGTCTTTAGGCCATTTAAAAATCTACCAGTCAGCTTCATAACCGCATTGGACATCTGAATGAATACCACTGGACAAAATCATGCTTTCGGTCATTTGGTGTCACTCTTCGTGATTACCAGCATCAACTGGGCCTTCAACACTGTTGGCAATCTTAATGCTTCTCTTCTAAATCCTCTTTTCTTGCTGGTGCGATAATGCGTTCTTAGCTCTCTGCTCTTTCTCTTCCTCATTTTCATCCGAACCCCCTGTTCCTCTCACGAATGGCTGGCTGCCCACTTCATAAAGAAAACTAGGAATCTGGAAAGGTAGCTGCCAGCATCTTTCCAAGACTAGAACCACACCTCCGCTTCCCGGGCTCCCATCTTCCCTATTCTCTCTTCTGTATGAGGGCCGGAAAGAAGGATCCACCCTCCAGTAAGATGTTAATCTCGGGTTCTTTCTCTTACATTTTTAGCTTCTCCATCACCAGATGTTTTTCTCAGTTAAATATACTCAAGTACTGTATAGCGACTAACACAACACAATAAAAAAATTTAAAAAATATATTAAATGAAATCTTGCCATTTGCGACGACGTGGATGGAACTAGAGGGTATCATGCTTAGTGAAATAAGTCAATCGGAGAAAGACAACTATCATATGATCTCCCTGATATGAGGAAGTGGAGATGCAATGTGGTGGGTTTGGGGGGTAGGAAAAGAATAAATGAAACAAGATGGGATCGGGAGGGAGACAAACCATAAGAGACTCTTAATCTCACAAAACAAACTGAGGGTTGAGGGGGGTAGAGAGAGACTGGTGGGGTTATGGACATTGGGGAGGGTATGTGCTATGGTGAGTGCTGTGAAGTGTGTAAATCTGGCGC
This sequence comes from Martes martes, assembly GCF_963455335.1. Classification (NCBI taxonomy): domain Eukaryota; kingdom Metazoa; phylum Chordata; class Mammalia; order Carnivora; family Mustelidae; genus Martes; species Martes martes. The sequence continues at coordinate 58,811,393 of NC_137895.1, forward strand.
TTCCCAGACCTGTACCCCTGGGGCTAATAATACACTATATGTTTATTTAAAAAAATTAAAAAATATATATTAAAAAATATGCTCAAGTATCTCTCGAAATAAAAAAGTATCTCGAGCTCCAACCTAACCTCCCAGATAAAATACAGGACTCACCATTAAATTTGAACTTCAGAACAACAATGAATTATTTTTTTAGGGTAAACGTGTCTTAAACATTGCACAAATAATTTTTTGGTGTTAAGTATGTTCACAATATTGCATGGGACATGCTTGTATCAAAAAAAAGTATTCATTGTTTACCTGAAATTCAAATGTAACTGCGTGTCCTATACTTGTATCTGCTAAGTCTGGCAAACCTACCCACATTCCCATCTAGCCCCCAATTTATCTCTTAAATCTTCTTGATTGCCAAGTTCCTCTAAAAAGTTGTTTAAATGTGATAACCTTTATTTACTCACTTCCTAAATGTTCTCCACCCCACTCCAAACTGGTTTTCATTCCCTTCTCACCACTGAAATGACTCTTGGTAAAGTTTTCAGTGATCATACTTTGGCTAAATCTATAGATATTTTCCATTCTTCATTTTACTTGATCTCACAGTAGGATTTTACCCGGTTTATCATTTCCTATTTGAAACAATCCTCTCTTTTATCTTCAGTAAATAAATATATGCATATACACGCACACTTCTCTGGCTGCTACTTTTCTTTCTTCCGCAGGCCATTCCTCCTCCAACTAAACTCTAATATGGGGCTTTTCAGGTCTAAGTACTGGGCTCCTTTTTGCTCTCATTCTCAATATTTACGCTAGGTAATTTAATTCACTTCTACAGGTTCCAATGCTATTTTTGTGTCAAGGACTCTCATATTTATGTATTTAAGCCAGATCTTTTTACTGAGCTCTAGATATTTCTATTTGGATGTCTCACAGGTATGTTAAAATTAATATGTTAAAAAATGAACAGGTGACAAGTTTCCCAATCTGTTTATCTTCTAGTGTTCTCCATTTAGTAAATGAAATTTTTGTCCATCCTGTTGCCCTTGGCAGAATCTGGATATTTCCTTGATACCATTCCTCTCTTCTGTATCCTACCACCTCTTGACTCCGCTAGGCACTAGTGATTCTACCTCCAACGTCAAGCTTATATCCATTCATTTCTCTCCATCTCCCTATTTCTTCCCTAGTTCATCCCTCCTCTAGACTTGCTGGGGTTAGTTCAATTGTATGCTTCTCCCAAACCATTTCTTCCCCCTTCTAAATTATACTGCATTCATAGCGATCTCAAAACAAATAGATCATGTCACTTCCCTGGTGCCTTTATGATTTCATATTGCATTCAAGTATTAAAAAATTCCTATAAGCCCAAGGTCCTGCATAATTTTGCACCTAATTCCTCAACCTGACTTCATACGATTTCCTCCCATTTGCTGATTATTTTCAGGTTACTGATTTTTGAGTTCTTCTGATGCGCCTAGTAATTCTTTACCTCCAGGCCTTGGTATATGTACTCTCTGCCACAAATACTTAACTCCTATGCTCACCAAGCCAAATGGCACTCATCCTTCTAGTGTTCAACGTGGATACTATTTCCAGGCACTCTTAGAGTGAGCACCAATACATATCTAATTCCATCTAGAGTTGTATGTTTTCAATACAAAGGAAGCTCCACTAATGAACTGGGTCCATGAGGCCAAGAAGAATCTCAGAGTACTGCTTTATTTCATCTCATCCCAATCCAGAGCTGGAATTGAAGCTGAATAGGATACCCAACGTCCTCATTTATGGAACACATTCTTTTTTGAAGAGTTATTGGATTGCTACAGCAGATCATCATATCCATGATAATCTTAGCCCACTTGGAAAAAGTTGAGATCCCAATCAATTTACAATAACAACAATACAAATCATTATTTCTGTGCACTTTTATTAACCTGATGCTTTATATCTATTTCCTCTAGTCCTTATAGAAATCTTGGAAGTTAAGTTATTTAGTGACACAATTTTAGAGACGGAGATATCGAGACTCAGAGAAGTTAATTAATGGGCTAAAGATTTCACAGCTTGTTAAGGGCTGAGTTGAATTTGAATTCAGGGTTGTCTGACTCAAAAATCTGCTCTTTGTTCTTGTGAGCCAACAGCAGTGGATAGTTGTTTTCCATCGTCTCAGGGTATTTTGGTACTGTTATGAATCTTGAGGCATTGGAGCAGCTCCAAGGGTCTCTGTGGGGCCAAAGTTTGGGGGTGTAGGATAATTTATATCTGAGATTCATAACCTCATTGTGTGAGGAAGATTCTGCATCTACTTCTGACTGAGGAAGCGAGCAGGATTTGCCTGCCAGAGTTAGCAGGGGCCTGTCAGTTGATCCAGTTGATAGGCAGATCGAGTATGGCCTAGCTAAAGGTAAATGATGGAGTAGCAGGCCACTTTCCCTGCTTAGTGTTGGGGTCCGTTATCAAAGGAATGAGACTGAGACAAAGTGAAAGTTATGCAAAGCCTTATTCTATGCCAAGCATTAGAAGTCAGACTGACCGGCCAGGGCCGCCTCCGAAGAGAGCGACCCCTCCCGATCTCACAGGCTGGTTTTATAGGGCATAACCGCAGACCCAAGGTACGTGGCTTCTATTGTTAAGGCGTTTACTCCCGGAATCAATATCCGGAACCACACCAGGAACTACGGGGGCGTTTATTCCTGGAATGAAGTCCGTGGATGTAAACAACAATATGGCTACCTAGGCAATATGGAGTTGCTCTGGCTAAGCAGGCCCTAATAGTTAAACAGGTTTTAACATTAAATTGGCCCTAACACTTAGGTCTAAAAATCTCATCTCAAAACCCAGGTGAGGCTGGACCTGAGGCACTGGCATGAATTTGAAAGAAATATCTCTGGGAAAATAACCACGGACCCATGAAATCCAGTTAAATAGCTTTCCAGGTGTATAAATATTTTCTTTCAAGTTTATTGCAACTGTGAATTCCTCTTTCAAGAGTGACTCTGTGATTCAGGCTGACATGACTGTCCGTGGTCTCAATAATCACAGATATTCAAATGAGGAATTTAAATGATCACATTTTTAATTTAAAATGATCTTGATGGGAATCAAACAGCTAAATCCTTTGCTCCTCTCCTGAACTCCAGGAGGAAGGACTAACAGGGACCAGAAGACGTACTCCTTCCCTTCTTGATTCTGCACAATTATTCTTTTTCCCTTAGACATTCTTGCTTTGGATCTTTCAATCACCTGCACGTCCATAACTAAGATGTCACTTTCCACTGAATTCTGTTTTGTTATTTTTGTCAAAAGGTAAGCTTGAACCCATGCGTGTGAGAAATGGTTGCTAATGGGATATAGTGGAAATAAGCAGTTTGACTGACTTTTTCACTCCCTCATATTAGCATTGCTACTTTTAGAGAAACTATTCCTGAAATGATTAGTGTGGGAGGATGGGTTTAGTCTTGTATCTTCTCCTTTAAAGCACTCGGAGTTAGAGATCCCAGAAGGATCAGTTTTCTCACTTGTACTGAAAATGTCACTCTAACAGTTATCTGTCTGCACAGTCAAGTTTTGAGAAATCTTTTGAATTTACCGCATTCACACCATTCTCCATCATGGTGCTAAAAATGACTAATGCGGCTTGGAGACTGGGAGACTGTGAGAGCCGATCATCTCTCCCAATCATAGACCAACACTTACACACACTCACATACACACAGGCTCAGCTGACATGAATCTTTAAAGGTTTAAAATATCTTATATGCTAAATGGAATGCAGAGGTGTGTGGGAGGTTTAAGTACATAGTTACAGTGCTGGTGTCGCTCTGGTCGGTTCTGTCAAAAAAGTTGGTCTGGTTGTTTGACTAAAAGACTGGTCTTGTTTTTAACCAGAGGGGCTACTATATAATATATGACTTAATTTTCTATTTAAAAGAATCTATGGTATGAAAATGATCAAATGCACTATTTAATTCTATCCTCTCATCATCTCTGAGAAAAGTGGAGTGCAGCATTCCCTTTTTCAAATAAGAGGAAACAGTCTTAGGGAAGATGGTGACCTACCAAAAGTCAAAGGATCACTCTTTTTTAGGGGCCCTATTAGTCACATGAGCCAAGTTAGGGTCACAAGAACCAAATCCTCTAAACAAACATCATCTCCTTTCTTGATGAATTCTATTCTGATGGCTAAAGAGATTTTCACAAACACAGATATATCCTGCTCCCAGAAAACATACGACAAAGTCTCTTGTGACGTCTTTCAGGGAACGATGGAGAAGAGCATGGGCTGAATGATAGCAATTAGATGAAGTGGGAGCTGATTACATTCAAAAGGGGAAGATTAGTTGATAACTGGCAGCGAGTGAGGTCCCTAGGAACTTTCCGCAAGGCTCTATTTTTGGCCCTGTCCATTTCACCAATTTTGTTAATTACCTGGAAGAAGTCTAGGAACTTGCTTACTAAGTTTGCAGATTACACAAAGCTAGTAAAGCAATAAAGATTAGTAATACACTGGGTGACCGAATCAAGTTTTAAAAAATGTCTGTTACATTTCTGCAAAGAAGACATCCAGATGGCCAACAGACACATGAAAAAATGCTCCACATCACTCGGTATCAGGGAAATACAAATCAAAACCACAATGAGATACCACCTCACACCAGTCAGAATGGCTAAAATTAACAAGTCAAGAAATGACAGATGCTGGCGAGGATGTGGAGAGAGGGGAACCCTCCTACACTGCTGGTGGGAATGCAAGCTGGTGCAACCACTCTGGAAAACAGTGTGGAGGTTCCTCAAAAAACTGAAAATAGAGCTACCCTATGACCCAGCAATTGCACTCCTGGGTATATATCCTAAAGATACAAACGTGGTACTCCGAAGGGGCACGTGCACCCGAATGTTTATAGCAGCAATGTCCGCAATAGCCAAACTGTGGAAAGAGCCTAGATGTCCATCAACAGATGAATGGATAAAGAAGAAGTGGTATATATACACAATGGAATACTATGCAGCCATCAAAAGACATGAAATCTTGCCATTTGCGACGACGTGGATGGAACTAGAGGGTATCATGCTTAGCGAAATAAGTCAATCGGAGAAAGACAACTATCATATGATCTCTTTGATATGAGGAAGTGGAGATGCAAGGCGGGGGGTGGTTGGGGGGAGGTAGGAAAAGAAAAAATGAAAAGATGGGATTGGGAGGGAGACAAACCATAAAAGACTCAATCTCAAGAAACAGACTGAGGGTTGCTGGGGGGAGGGGGGACGGGAGAGGGTGGTGGGGAAATGGACATTGGGGACGGTATGTGCTATGATGAGTGCTGTGAAATGTGTAAACCTGGCGATTCACAGACCTGTACCCCTGGGGATAAAAATACATTATATGTTTATTAAAATAAAAAAATAAATAAAATAAAATAAAATAAAAAATGTCTGTTATTTAAGATGGTGAGGTGACATTCATCAAGGATAAAGTCTTGCATTTAATCAGAAAAAAAAGTGTGATAGGATGAGTGAAACTTAACTGAGAGCAACTGAAAGCAAAATTAAAAAAAAGCTTCAGGTTTTATATGACCATAAGCACAATGCAACTACTGAAATAGTCAATACAATCTCTGTTGTCATGCAGAGAGAGAGAAAGGGAGAGAGACACCAGGTTGATAGTTTAATCCTAGAAGCCGTAGTACTAGACCATAGCCATCTTTATGGAACACTTACTGCGTGTATTAATTACTTAATCCTGATAACAGCATGATGAACTCTGTTTAGTTTTTACCGGCACAGAAACCGGGAACACATATCTGGACCGTCTGGATTTGAACACTGTACCTCATTGTTTCTCTGAATACTTATCAAATGTTGGAAGAGTTGGTATGTGGATAGAAAATTAGACTTATTCTGTGGAACATGGTTGTTAGCAGATGGGCAGACAAGGTTACGTGCAAAGCAGAGACATTTTCTAGGTATTGGGTGACACTGTGCACATCTAGTTTTGGGTAGACTAGATGGCCTCTGATGTTAACATCCAATTGTAAGATTCTAATTTACTGGGTGTCCGTTTCGGCAGCACGTATACTAAAATTGGAAGGATACAGAGAAGATTTGCATGGCTCCAGTGCAAGGATGACATGCAAATTTGTGAAGATTTCCATATTTTTTAAGCACTGGATATTATATGCAACTGATGAATTATTGAACTCTACATCTGAAACTAATGATGTATTACATGTTGGCTAATTGAATTTAAATTTTAAAAAAAAAGATTCTAACTTATCGGGAGAAGACTTAATGTAACACAATATTATCATGAACACCACCACCACCACCAACAAAAAGCTTTAAAAGAATAAGTAAATTGAAATAATAAGTAGTAATTTAAATGGTGTTCTCTTGAATACAAGTTCACAGAGCATTCCACTCAGAACCATGTGGCTAAGATGTCCTCACCATTTGTCCTTGGTGAACTCCAAGTCATATAGACTTTTATTTATCAGTCTTTTATTATATTTAGAATATTATCAGTAATATCCAACATGCAGACCCCCATCCGAGGAGGTTGTTTTTCAGAACTAACAACTGTCATTAAAAAAGCCCTCACACTGGGGCACCTGGGTGGCTCAGTGGGTTAAAGCCTCTGCCTTCTGCTCAGGTCATGATCTCAGGGTCCATGGATTGAGCCCCACATTGGGCTCTCTGGTCAGCGGGGAGCCTGCTTCCCCCTCTCTCTCTGCCTGCCTCTCTGCCTACTTGTGATCTCTCTCTCTGTCAAATAAATAAATAAAATCTTAAAAAAAAAATAGCCCTCACACTGTGACTCGTAATAGCTGTTGGTGTATTAAAAACAATATTGACATTGGTTTCAGAATACTGAAAGGGTCAGATCTCTCTCAGATACTAGTTGTGATGACATGACCACTTTGCTTTTTTTTTTTTCTGTTTTGATGACGTTTCAAAAATAAGGATAACATTGCCTTTATATGATCATTGTAATAAATGCAATAATGTAAGTAAGAGTACCTATCATTCTCATGAAAAATGTAGGTTTTCAATGAAGTGGATGACATGAATAATTGTGTGTAATAGAGAATTTGCCTGACCTTTGTCCTGGGTCCTGTTTGGTAAACACTAAACCCATTGAGTTTCCTGAGTAATTGGAATGCCTTTGTTATACAGGGTGGGCCCCTCCAGCCCCACCTGATGGTTAATACTAATGAAATGACACAGAAGGTGCCCGGCCAGCCAGGAATACCAAGCCCAGGATTAGAGGGTTGAGGCTTTGTGCCATGCAATAGCCCCACTCTGGAGCAAAGAGGCCGGAGACTATGTTCAATCACATGGCCAATGGTGCAATCAATCCTGCGTACATCATTAAACCTCAATGAAAATTCCACATCCTGAAGTTCAAGGAAGCTACCCTGGTTGGCCATATTCTGCATACTGTGACACACTGGTGCACCAGCTGGCCACTGCATGCTTGAAAAAAGTTTCGCTTTTGGAACCTTCTTAGACCTTGTTCTGACTTGTATTTTTTTGCCACCATAATTATAATTATATAATTATAAATATAATTATAAAGCTGTAATCATAAGTACTGTGCTTTCCTGAGTTCTGTGAGTCATTCTAGCAAATTGTCAAACAGAAGGGGGTCTGTGAGGACCTCCACATTTACAGCCAGCTTATCAGAAATGACGGCCGTCCTGGGGAACCTCTGAACTTGTGGCTAATGATTCAAGTGAGCACAGTCTTGTGAAGCTCGGTCTAACTGGGTATGTTCCTCAAACATACATAGGAAAAAAGTAGATTTATATAAAAGATAAGCTGATAGTAATATTTGACTTTGTAGTTCTTCTAGAATTTGTCAAATATGGTTTGATTATAGACATTCTTAAAAGCAAATTTTCAGGGCACCTGGGTGGCTAAGTTGGTTAAGTGTCTGCCTTTGGCTCAGGTCATGATCCCAGGGTCCTGGGACAGAGTCCTGTATCTGGCTCCCTGCTCAGTAGTGCACTCTCACTCTCTCTCTTTCTCTCAAATAAATAAAATCTTTAAAAAAAAAAAAAAAGCAAAATTTCAGAAACATCTTCATTGAGTACTATTGAAGAAAATAAACATATGCTGAACACAAAAGATGTTTAGGTAGAGATATAGGTAAGACTTTTCCTGGTTATCCTATAAAACTCTTAATACCAGTGCTTTGTTCCTTGTTTATACATAAACAATCTAACCACCAGAGCAGTCAACAACTTGCTGCTGTTCACAGAGTTATTATGACAGTTTGAATTTTCATCCTGTGAGAGATGGAACCATATCTCACAAATTCCACGTAGGACAGAGCCCGGTATTGCAGTACACGCTTGTTCCACTTTCTCAGTTAACCAAGACAAGGGCAATAATTCATCTTATTAATAATCAATCAAGGATTGTACGTTTGTTCCCTAGAATGCCACTCTACCTATCATCAAATTTATCCTTCTTAATTTTACTTCTTCCTTATGCCCCTGGAAATTTTGTGAGGATTTGGGAGTGTTTATTTCCTTGTTATGGTATCCCCACTGTCCACCGTGGTCCCTGGAACAGAGTGGTCATCCATAAAGGTTTTTTGAATGTAGATAGTGTTAAAGGGAGTTTCTCATTCGTAGAAGTTAATTTTTCCATACTGTGAAAGTATGTAAATTAAATTTGTTACAGGAGATCCCAAACCAACACTTTCTTTACATTATTTTAAGTGCACAACTGTAAATACCTTTGAAAGTAGAGAACCAGCTTGTAGTATTTTCATAAAATAAGCGAAAGTAAATTAAAAAAAAAGATGTTAAGCCATGTTAACATCTTAGAACAAATAAAGGAAAAAGCTTGTGGATTTAAAATACAGCCAGAGACATTTCACCGTGACATCTAATCATTGTCATTCTGTTGATTTTTCTGTCAGCACATGTATGAGTAGTATTTTTTTGTGTGAATTTTTCAGATGGGATGTATCTCCTGATCAATTACTATGGGAAAATTTTTTCAAGACCATTTGCTATTCAATTCAGTTTCTTTTGGTTTGCATAGACATGATTTCTGGAAAATCACAGGGAAAAAAGATCATCCATAGACCCCATTCACCTACATTTCCATAGGACTTACCTTTCCTGAAGATTATCTCTGCCAGTTATGAGGCATTATTGAATATGACCTCACTGAAAGATCTAATAAGAATACAATGACTGATTCGTTCTAAAATACACTAAAGAAAGACAGCAGACAGGGTCTCATGAGAAGTGACATTCTGTAATTACCTCTTCCTATCAAAAGAAAAACAATTCCCAGAAATTAATGAATACAGCAAGAGTCTATTTCCTATCTTAATTCTATCTTAATTGCAAAAGTGGATCAATTAAAAAAAGACTACACTGGCAAAGCCCTTCTTTTAAGATTTTGTCTCCCAATTCTCTAGTCATCAAATCAATATATATATGTAAGCATACCATGAACCTATTTTTACCTTCTGAGATGACATATACCATCTCCACCAGCAACGCCCCCATGAAACAACCAAATCCATTGAATAGTGTCAAAAAGTTCATAGAGGTTCCTCTGATGGTACTTGGAACAAATCTGTATATTACAGAGACTGAAAGGAAAAGAGAAAGTAAAAATTTAGAACACTCTCTGTGAAATACTTCCATAGAATATTCAAATTAGTATTGATCATACCTCAAAGAAAGCTTACTGATAAAGGCAAAATTAGGGTTGGACTTCGTTAAAGTTACTATAGTAAGGCATACTATGATGTTACAATTCACATGTGTCTAAAAGGAGTAAAATATGGCAAAACATACTCTTTAACAGCTACAAGGAAAGTTTAATTACTTGGTGGTTTGTGTCCCAATATATTCACTCAAATTTCACCCCGATGTGAATACTTCTTACTAATTTTGGAGTGAGGTGAGGCTTGTACTAGGTAATATGACAATCTAGTAATAAGGTCTATGATCCTGTGATTTTACATAAATCATTAGTTTCCCTCTAGAAAACTTGAATTTATCATGTAAAGTCAGCATGGAGGCTAAGAGGATGTTCTGGAATGAGACAAGATTTTGCTAAAATCCCAGGTCAACTATTTACTACCTCTGCAATTTTAAGTAAGTTATTTAAACTTTCCAAGCCTCAGTGTTCCTCTCCACAAAATGGGAATAATGTCATCATTCACTTGCAGGGGTGCTGTGGCTCTTACTTGCTATAATGTATATGTAATATTATAATGTATGTAAAATGCTCACTTGTAGGTATTGAATCAGGTTGGCTATTTTTAACAGTAATAATCTTACCAAGTCACATGGTTCCTAATTAGCAAAGTCCCTTACATGCATTTAAATTATCCTATTTAAGGAGAGGTTACCTAAAGAGAGACTGTAGCTTAAGCTTTGGGTCTCAGAAAAGGTTATCTTCCTTCCCCCAGGTCATTGTTGGGGTAATGGTGGCAAAAGGTTGAAAAAAAATCAAGAAGGAAATCTTTTTTTTTTTTTAATTTCAGTTACAAATAACTTTTTTGAACAGACTCTTAATTATAGAGAACAAACTGGTGGTTACCAGAGGGAAGGGCTGAGGGAATGGGTGAAATAGGTGATGGGGATTAGAGGGTGCACCTGTGATGAGCACCAGGTGAGGTATGAACTCACTCAATCACTGTTTAAACACTTGAAACTAATATAATATTATGTGTATATTAAGTAACTGAAATTCAAATAAACACTTAAACTCCTCCCCCAACATGTGCACCCGAATGTTTGCAGCAATGTCCACAATAGCCTATGTGACTATGGAAATAGCCTAATAGACTATGGAAAGAACCTAGATGTCCATCAACAGATGAATGGATAAAGAAGATGTGGTGTATATATATACAATGGAATATTATGCAGCCATCAAAACCCAAAATCTTGCCATTTGCAATGACGTGGATGGAACTAGAGGATGTTATGCTGAGCAAAATAAGTCAATTAGAGGAAGACAATTTTCATATGTTCTCTCTTATATGAGGAATTTGAGAGGCAGGATGGGGGGCCATGGAGGGTAAGAAGGGAAAAAAATGAAACAAGATGGGACTGGGGAGGGAGACAAACCATAAAAGACTCTTAATCTCAGGAAACAAACTGAGGGTTGCAGGGGATTTGGGAGGGAGGGATGGGGTGACTGGGTGATGGACATTGGGGAGGGTATGTACTATGTTGAGTGCTATGAATTGTGTAAGACTGATGATTCACAGACCTGTACCCCTGGAGCAAATAATACATTATATGTTAATTAAAAAAAGCCCTCCCAAATTTTTCTGGTATCAGACATAGATGAAAATGAGTATGGGGGCCCCTGGGTGGCTCAGTGGGTTAAAGCCTCTGCCTTCGGCTCAGGTCATGATCTCGGGGTCCTGGGATCCAGCCCCGCATCGGGCTCTCTGCTCAGCAGGGAGCCTGCTTCCGCCTGCCTCTCTGCATACTTGTGATCTCTCTCTCTGTCAAATAAATAAATAAAATCTTTAAAAAAAAAAAGAAAATGAGTATATCTGATTTTGTACATATGATATTAACTATATTAAAATATGCATGGCAACCTTGGGGTACATGCTAAAATATTTACAACATTTATCATACTATGATATCTGGGATTTGTTTCAAAATTTTACAACGAGGAGGAAGAGAGTGTGCAAGTGAGGGTGGAGATGAGACAAGTTTGGCTGGCTTGAAAATTATTGAAGCTAGAATGTGAATACACAGGAGTTTATTGCACTAATCGCTCTCTTTTGTATTATGTGTGGTGAAAAATTAGAAGGAAATACATAAAATAACAGGAACAGTGTTAGCTTTGAGTGGTTGAATTATTGGATTTTTAATTTTGCTTCTCCTTACTCTTTTGTACTTTGCAAATTTGTCTACAGTGAGAGATCATAAATAAACATTAAAATTCATTTAAAAAAGAAAAGTGGTGATAGAAAACCAATATACTGGAGAGGCTAAAAACCTCTAGTTTCCTTTTCTTTTTTTTCTTCTCCTCCTTTTTTTTTTTTTTTTTTTTTTTTGTAGATAGGGGAGGGACAGAAGGAGAAGGAGAGAGAGAGAATCTCAAACAAGCTTCATGCCCTGCACGAAGCCCAGCTCCGGGCTCCATCTCATGACCCTGAGATCATGACCTGAACGCACAAGAGTTGGACACTTAACTGACTGAGCCACCCAGGTGCCCCTTAGTTTTCTTTTCTAGAAAGAGATCTTATTATCTCCTCCCTTCTCTTTCAGGAAAACATCAGCCCTGGTTTACGTCCCTTTTCCCCCAGAAAAACTGCATTTGTTTGGCCCTTTTGAATTAACTTACCAATACATCCTATAAATGTATTCATGCACTTTCCTAGCATTCATTTAATATTTCTGTTTTGGTTTCTGCATGTCCTACACATGTTTTTATTTCTCCTCCAATAAACGTTCAGAGGAGTCCCTATCTGTGCTTCAGCAAATGGACTGCGTGCTGAGGCCGAGCACACCATGGGCTCAGGCACTGGGGTATCTTTCCAGGATTTTCCACTCTGGGAGGGCAGAGCAGAGAGACATGTTGCGACGCTAAGGGCAGTGTTAACAGGTTCTTAATACCACAAATACTTATTGGAAGTGAAGATAATGATGGTGATAAATAAAACACTGTGGAGAAGGGCTTCAAGTATCAGCGGCAAGGGCCCATGGGTGCCACTGCTCTCTTGTGGAGTGCAAATCACCCTGCAGGAGCCTGAGGCCAAGCTCACAAGTTTTTGTGGTTTCTGGTTTTTGTTTTTGTTTTTTTTTCTGGAAGATCTGGAGGACCATATAAGAGAAATGCTGAAGAGGCTTTGGGAAGAAATGATTCACTGTTATAAAAAGGATTTGGCTTATGAACTCTCCTTTCTATAAATATGAGGAGACAAACAATGGGCAGAAAGACTAAGTAGGCCGATTTCTTTCACTGAGAAAAAGCAGAACGTACAAGCCCATTATTACTCTGCTAGTTAATTATTAATCCTATGCTTTTCTCTTGCTAGAACTTCTGGTGCGGTATATAATTCATGAACACACTTTGCCAGCTCTCTGCCTGCTGGTTAATCTCTCTTTGGTGTCATTTTAGTCGTTTTGAAAGCCTCCGGTTCCCTTTTAGAGAACTTAGCTTTTCAAGTCCTCGGATCTCCATTTTCAGGCACCGACTTGCATGTTCTGATCTCTTTCGACTTTAGTGATCATCAACCTGATTTTTTAGGCTCTGTGGTACTTCTTTTTGCACATAATAGCAGAGATAGTATCCACAAGTCTGCCACTATCCCCAAATTCTCATTTTACCGTGAAGACACAGTAAAAAATATTCGGTACGTGTGAAAGCTGGTCTTGCCAAGGAGAGCTGAAATGTGCCTCCAGGTGGAGGCTGGTTAGTGTTTGCAAAGATGCCCCATCACAGCATCTGTGGAATCTACAGACTGTGGGGCTGTAACCACTTTCCTGAGGCCCCTGGTGCTGGGGACTCATTGCCGAAATTTCTTTTACTCCAATCGCTCATCAACCGTTTGGTGGCTTATTATGTTTGGTGAGAAGTTATTTCGAACATGTGTAAGAGAAGTATCTCTGTCCCAGAAAATGGAACTTTATCCTATTAGCCATTTTCAGATCATCATTCCTTCCTCATCCCTAAAAAGCTTTGGCTTATTGTTTCTGATTATATCAATATTATTCGGTGGCATCACCTAATACTTCTCTTTTGTGCAGTCATCTGTCAACCTCTAGGACATTTTCCCCTATTATTCGAAGTCATCAGCTCCTCTCACCTTTTCACATTCTCCAGTTCTAGTCCTGCCTTAGTCCCTGGCAATTTTATCAAATACAGAGATCACCCTTCAAAACTTCCATTCTGCTAGATCTTGGTTTCTCAGTTCCTTGACCTTCTTTCTAATGTCCTCATCCTCCACTCTGCCTTAGCCATTCATTACCACGGTCACACCCTGAAACCTGTCCCTCAGCCCAGGAGTTGGTGAACTACCTACCATCAGGTGAGGTTTGGCCCACTACCTGTTTATAAATAAAGTTTTATTGGAACACAGCAACACCCATTCATTAGATATGCCTATGATGGCTCATACACTACAATGACAGTTGAGTAATTGTAACAGGGACTGGATGGTGTGAAAAGCCTAACTATTTACAATCTGACACTTTTCAGAAAAAGCTTGCCAACCTATGCCCTAGGCCAGTAATTGTAAGCATCCCATAATCTCAACTTTGTGCACCCACCTCTGACTATGACCTTCTGTCTTCCCAGTTTACTGTCTGCTATTCAATCACAAAAATGCTTAGGCTCCTTTAGGATCTCCACTCCATCGCTCTGCTCCTTTTGTTATTCTTACCTCTTTCACGCCTTTATATTCCTTCTACTCTTTTTAGCCAACTTAAATTCCGTGGTTCATTGTTATGATCATATTCTTTCACATGTCCTCATTCCCTTGCCTTTCACTTGCTTTTTGGAGACTCATTGGCCCAACAATTCACTCCCTGCCATCTCTGCTCCTAGATCCATGCAATCTAATGTTTCTAGAAGAAAAACACGTAACCATAACCATGTTGACCAACTCATCTTAAATTCCTGACCACAAATCTCAAATGGTCTCCTAATGCTCCCTGGCAATTTCTATAACTCCCGAGTTCATTCACTCTCTCATTGTCTTAGACAACAATTTCTTACCTCTCCCTTCTCCTCACACCCCCCAACTCTATCCTCCCATCCTCACCAGAGCTCATGGCCTGACACCCTGCTTCACTGAAAATAATCAGTCAGCCAGCAGAGAATTTCCACAGGAATCTCCTCACCTACTTATGCACCCATGAGTTTCCACCTCTACGCACTCTGCTCTCCACATTGTTACCATTGATAAACCATCCTGGCTTCTATCTAAAGCCATATTCTCAACTTGCAAATGAGATCTCAAACTCTCTCCTTGCAGTAATTTCCCCCTTCCTAATACCATCGATTTTCCCTTTTTTTAAAAAAATTTCCCTCTCATTTGAATCATTCCCACCAACATGCTGTATGATGCCATTATCTTTCTTTCCTCAAACACAAAAACTTGTTCTTAACCCCATTCCTTTGTCAGTTACTGTCCCATTTCTTTGCTCTCTTTTGCTGCAAAATTCTTAAGATGAATTATCTATAATTCTCTTCCCATTATCCCTTAAACTCATTCTAAACAGGCTTTTCTGCATTCCCATATCCCACACAAGAAAGCTCTTTTCCAAACCACTAGTAACTGCCAAATTGCTCAACCCAATGGTCAATTCTCAGTCCTCATCTTGTTTGACATATTAGCAGCATTTGACATGGATGAACACTCCTTCCTCCTTGATAGCATTTCTTCATGTGGTAAGATATTGCTCTCTTGGTTTTGCTTTTTCTTGCTTCTTTTCTCTCTTCTTTGCAGATTTCTCATCTTCTTTTAATGTCTTAATGATGATATGCTTCAGGGTTGAGTTCTTGAACCCTTTTCTTTGTCTACACTGACTCCCAGTGTACCCTGACTCCCTTGGTGATCTCAACTAGTCCCATTGCTTTAAATCCATTGATATGCTTATGACTCTCAAATTTGCATAGATCTCTTAGCTCAATATGAGAATACAGACTTGGATATTCAATTCCCTATTTGCCATTTCAATCTGACATCTTATTCATGTCCAAAATGAAACTGGTGATTTCCCTAAACCTTATTCCCCCTGTAGCCTTTTGTCTCTCTGTAGATGGCAACTGCAACTTTCCAGGTGCTCAGGCCATAAACTCAGATGTAAGCCTTCTCTTTTTCTCATACCTTATTGTTCCTTCTTCAGAATAGTATTCTTACCACCTACACTGCTACTCTCCTGGTCGGAGGCACTCATTTTTTCCCTTAGTTCATCTATCTTCTATCCTTTTCCTTATTGTAGTATATTTGTAATCTCTCCTTTTCTTCAGGGTAGTATGTTCTAGACAGCAGAGAGGTTTCTTTAAAAGTATGAGTAATGTCATGTCATTCCTTTTCCCATTTCACTCAGAGCCCAAGTCAGAGTCTTTACAACAGCCACTCTGACTCATCTCTTACTAGTTTCTCTCTTCCTTACTCTCCTCCAGCTGCACGAGACTCCTTACCCTTCATTGCCAGATACACTCTCATCTCTGCATTTAATGACTCCCTTGCTAACAGTAATGTTCTTTCCAGATATCCTTGTGGCTGACTCTCTCAACTTTTTCAAGTCTTTGTGTAACTATTATTTCTCATTGAGGTGTATCCTAGTCCATCTTTCTCCCTTTCGTAGAAGGTAGGTTCTACAATGGCAGAAATTTTCATCTATTTTTTTAAAATTGATTTACCTTAAGGTTCTAGAGTAGTGTTAGACATATTATAGATACCAACACAGTATTTTTTGAATAAATAAAACAAATATAGGTTATGAGATAGCAGGGGTATACAGTGCTATAATTAAGACATAATTTGAAAACTTTTCTGTGTGTGTGTGTGTGTGTGTGTGTGTGTATGTGTGTGTGTTGTTTTTTACTTGTAGATCATCTCCAAGTTATAACATGACTTAGTATGGTAAACAATGTCCACTGAAATTTGGAAAGTAATCCACTGTGCTTCCTTGCTCAATGCCATCAACGTAGGACATTGTCGGTAATTTGAGTGATATATTTTTATTGTACTCACATAGAAATAGCTATAGATTTTATTAATTAATTTGTTTATTCAGTATATTTATGTCGTCTGCTCTGTACAGGCACTTTTAAGGAAGGAAGAACAGTAGAACATAAGGATGGTCAATAAGGATAAGAATCTTGACGTTAACACAGCACATTCTCATAGTGAGAGGCAGGCAGTAAACATACACATAGAAATAAGATAATTGCAGGTTCTGGCACGTGCTATTAGAAAAAATGGAAGAGGGTAATGGAGTGAAAGTGATAGGATCACCTGGACAACCTCTCTGAAGAGATAATCTATGAGAAAATTTGATGTTGAGAAGAAGCCAGACACTTTAAAACAGAGGAAAGGGGATTCTAGGTAGAGAGAAGAGCAAACACAAAGGCCTCGGGGTGAAAATAAGTTTGACTCTTTAGAAACACGGAATGAAGATCATTAAATTTCTAATGGAGTGGTCAGAGGAAATAATGTTATAAAATGTAGTTGGAGCAGTACAAGAGGCCAAACCATGTACAGTCTTATTCACCATTTAAGGAATTTATCTTCAAAATCCTATTGAGAAATTTGAAGCAGGGGAATGGTAGGAATTCTTTTGGAAAGAGCATGATGGCTGTTTTGGAGCATAGACTCCTGGGGCATGAGAGGAAGCAGGGAGACAAGTTAGGAGGCTCTGACAGAATTAGTGAGATAACTAGTGTAGACTAGTGGAGAGCAAAGAAGATAGTGAGACATGGTGAGATTTAGATTATATTTCAGAGTAAAGACTAAGTCTTGCTGTTGGATTGGAGATGAGAAGTAAGGGAAAAAAAAGGATTGGGGGGGAGGGCACCTGGGTGGCTCAGTTGGTTAAGTGTCTGCCTTTGGCTCAGGTCATAATCCCAGGGTCCTGGGATTGAGTCCTGCATCGGGCTCACTGCTCAGTGGGGAGCCTGCTTCTCCCTCTCCTCCCCACTCGTGCTCTCTCTTGCTATCTCTGTCTCTGTCTCTCTCTCAAACAAATATATAAAATTTTTTAAAAAGGGGGGGATTTAGGATGACTCACGTGAGAAAGATACAATTTTCTTCACACTACCAGGTCCCTGGTGTTCAGCTTATGGTAGGTATGGTAGAAAGAGCTATGAGCAGGATATATGTGCTTGAGTCCTGAGTCTTGCCCTATTCATTCATATGAAAGATTAGAATACTAATACTAGCAGCACACATTACAGTTGCTAATTATTGAGTGCTGTCCATATACTGATACTCTGCCTTTTCCTCTCCATAAAACATTTCACTTAGTCCTGATAACAAACATTCCACATTTTATAGATGATGAGAAAGGCTCAGAAGTGTGGAATAATTTATCTAGAGTCACACATTTAGTCAATGGCAGAACTGGGTTTAAAGCCCTGGGTTTAAACTCATATTTGTCTGACTTAGATATTAACCACTATGCTGTACTGCCTCCCAGAAGAGTAATTCTGTTTGTTTGTTTTTTTGTTTGTTTAGTAATTCTTCAATTTACAGTTCAAAATACCCTTCACATGTTGTCATTTAATTCTCAAGGAGTAGTCCCCATTCCCATTGATTCTTACATTGCTGCTGTGATATAAGGAAGAATTTTAATTATTTCCTTTTTAAAAGATCAGAAAAGTGAAGCTTAGAGGTTGCATGAATTCTCAAGGTCACAAATGTAGTAAGTGACAAAGCTGGGAATCAAAACAAAGTCTTCTGGTCCCTATCCCATGATCTACAATAGCAGATAAGACAATTGACTTAGTTGGATGTTGATTTCCTCGTGGGTAAATCAGTGAAGGGTAGACTAAGTGGTTTATATTACATAATCTGCCTTTTTAATAGTCTATGGTTGTAAATACCTTGCTGGCTTTTGTCTCCCATCCAAGTACTAACCAGGCCCGACCCTGCTTAGCTGCCGAGATCAAATGAGATCGGGCACGTTCAGGGTGGTATGGCCGTAGACCCTTGCTGGCTTTTGTATGTTGAACCACTATTGCTAAACTGTCTGGGAATTTCCTGATTGCACTCCCTCATCACCCTCATTACTGTTACCTTGCTTCACTTCTAGCCTACAAAATTTTGACAATTTTCTGGAAACCACATCAAGGAAGTCACAAACATTTGTGCAATGGCATTCTTTTATAGTTCTTCTGTATTTCTTGTAGTGTCAAACAGTGATAGGCCCATCTTAGAATCTCATAACACAACTTATTTATATAAAATGAATTGAGTGGAATGATTTAAAATTATAAAAAGAAGTCTAATACAGGGGTACCTGGTGGCTCAGTCAGGTAAGTGTCCCACTCTTGATTTTGGCTCAGGTCATGATCTCAGGGTTGGGAGATGGAGGCCTGAGTCAAGCTCCTCACTCAGCAGGAAGTCTGCTTAAGATTCTCTCTCTCTCAAAAATGAATAAATCTTTTTTTTAAAGTTTTTTTTTTTTTCTGTAAAAGATTTTATTTATTTATTTCAGAGAGAGTGAAAGAGAGAGCATGAGCTGGGGGGAGGAGCACAGGGAGTGAGAGAAGCAGACTCCCCGCTGAGCAGGAAGCTGATGCAGGACTTGATCCTGGGACTCTGGGATCATGACCTGAGCCAAAGGCAGATGCTTAACTGACTGAGCTACCCAGATGCCTCAAATAAATAAATCTTAACAAAAAAAAGAGGTTTAATAGACATATATAGTTATAATTCCATAGATTTTTTTTTTCTTTTTTTATTTTTGAAAGGCAGACTGCCACATGCAGCCCCTCATTTGGATGTGTCTGGAGTCTTGGAAACTTGACTACCCTACATTCTCCTACAGATGATGCTGAGAGTTTGTTTGGTGGTTCTACCATGGGAATGTAGCTACTCATGTACCTTGACTGAAGAATGTTCCTTCTCTATGGAGTAAGTCATCTTTTTCCACCTCGTGTGCCACTTTGGGAGGGATGCACATGGAGTGGTGAGGGAGGAAGGGGACACATGTCTAGTCAACCAGATCAGCCGAATCAACCCTCTAAAGGTTGTGTGCTGGTTGATAGAGTGGAAGAGATAGTAGAAGTAGGAAGATAGGAAGTTAAAAAATAATCTCGATAAAATATATTGAGTTACAATCAGGGCTCCCACTGCAGGGAAATATAAAGAAGGTAAAAAATAAGATGCAATAGATTACACTGATAAATACACACACACACACACACACACACACACACACACACACTGTTGTATTGCAAGAAGTCACTGAACTATCTTGATGAATTTTAAAATGGCTGGTTTAATTAATATCAGCAATCTAGATAATCCAGAAAACCCTTGATATTTAATAAAGTTATTTTGAACCTGTCTTATGAAACACAAGTGATCACACTTAATTTAGTGTAACTTAATTTAAAGACAATGAGTTATCTGGAAAATTGGCTCAAATTTTCATTTCATTTGCATGTTTATATACTCTCAGGGTACATTATAAATGTCACTTTTGAAGGGAGTATATATGTGAGTTTATCTGTGAGTGAGAAGGCAGGAGGCAGGAAGAAGAAAGAGAGGAGAGCTTTTATCTGGGTATATTGGACTTGTCTTCTAGGTTTTAGCAGTTTTTTCCTCCTGTTGTGTATTTGACCAAATAGTTACTGCCTTTAACTAAGTTCATAAATCTTTCTTTCCATCTACATTGAGGTAGAATTAATAATTTTTCTGTATCTGGCAGAGGAATGAAGAGAAATTAAACATTTTTGTTTTTTTAAATGAGGGTGATAAATAGGCTTGTTCTGAAGCACTGTGGGAAATCTCCAGGGAGTGAATAGGTCGCCAACCGCTTGAGGTGATGTGTTCTGTGTAAAGACTTGGTGTGTTCTTACATGAAGTGATGAAATCATTACTCACAGGCTGGGCTGACCAGTGTTTCAGCCACTCCAAGTAAAACATACTGAAGAGCCAGGTGGAAACAGGGCATGGAAGAAACAGTGACGACTTTGCCTGAAAGAGGCTGCTCCACTGGAGGGAAGTGTTTTCTGTGTATTTCAAAGAATCCAGCTACCATCACAGACAATGCAGCAGAAAGATTTCCAGCGACTTAAGGAAAATAATGCAGAGAAAAAAAGAAAGAAAAAAGAGCCCCAAATCAGTGTAATAGTCCACGACATTTTTACACATTGACATTCGGAGATGTTTGCTCAATATTTTTTGCCCTGAGACTATCCAGATGCCAGCTAACTGTGTTATCTGACTATGCTGCTTTGACTTTGGTCTCTAAGAAATAGCTGCACTGACTCCCTATTTCCCGATTTACTGCTTAGAGGCCTCTGGAAAGTTAATCTCATGATCACTTTCCTCAGCTCTTAAGATGGGGTTAATAATGATTACCTTTGTAGGGTGACTATGAGATTTAAATAAGATACTGTACTGGTATTATTATAACAGCTCCTGATAGCAATAGGGAGCAATTATTGAAGATAAAGCCACAGTTTTGAATTTTTGTCCTCAGATAAATTATTTTTGATAACTTTTTAAGATTTATAGGAGTCAAAAATAGTTTGGGGGAAATTTAAAATAAAGTGATCTCTTCACAAGGTTTTTTTTTTTTTTAAGATTTTATTTATTTATTTGACAAACAGAGATCACAAGGAGGCAGAGAGGCAGGCAGAGAGACAGGAGGAAGCAGGCTCTCTGCCAAGTGGAGAGCCCAATGCGGGACTCGATCCCAGGACCCTGAGATCATGACCTGAGCCGAAGGCAGAAGCTTAACCCACTGAACCACCCTGGCACCCCTCTTCACAAGGTTTTAATCATTTAAAAATGGTTTGAAATAATCTGATTTATCAGTCCTCAGTTTTCCGATATTTCTCTGATCTTTGTAGAGCATTAAGGACTAGAAACTTTTGTTTAGAAAAAAAATTAGTAAAGGTGAATTAGCTAGATAAAGAGTATAAATGGAAGCAATTATTCAAAAAGTCATCTTGCTCTTCTTTCCCTTTTATTCTTGAGGAGTTATCTAGAAAATTTTGGTTGAAAATGAGTAAGGATTTTGCCATGATTTTGTTACAGCTTATATCCACTGCAACCATTACATTTCTCAATTTATCATTCATATTACTGGACTTAATCCCATTGTTAGAGCAGAGGCAAACTTGAGCTAGATGGAATTTACTTGAAATTTAGAGATAGTCACATTTTGCTAACTTGCATAAAATTTCAGATAAGGCAAAGCTTTCAATTCAAAAAAATCAATCTAATGTTTAAATAGCTTAGTGTTTGTTTTGGTTGATAGAGAAACCGGTAGGTAAATTTTTTGATTATATCTCAGTATTTAAATGTATCTGTAAGGTCTGTTCTTTACTGAGTCTCTAAGAAATAGAAGGTATAAAAAAGGGGGGGAAAATCTGAATAACAGATAATATAACAGATAATATAATAATAAAATAACAGATAATATAATATAATAACAAACATTTGAGGAATTTTTAAATTTATTTTTATTTGAAATTTGGTTCCAGGAAGGCTCATTCATTAGCGGGGTCAAGATTTTGGTTCTTTAAACAGCTTAAATAAAAAATCTAAGTTTCAATATTATCTACTTTTAAGATCACATTCATCACATAATTACATTGATTTAGATTACTTGGCACATTATAGACTCATCAGAAAAAGAGCTAATATGTCAATTCAATTTAGTATTTACTCTCTTCCTGTTTCATGCAAGGCAGTATGTTAGGCACAGTTGGAGATACAAGATTAAAAAATATCTGTTCTCAGTCATTGCAGACTTATATTCTATTGGGGAATCTAAGAAGAAGAACTTATTTCTAGCTGGGGAGGTGAGAGAAATAATTTTATGCTTTAAAGAAAGAAGGTAGGGGCACCTGGGTGACTCAGTGGGTTAAAGCCTCTGCCTTCGGCTCAGGTCATGATCCCAGGGTCCTGGGATCGAGCCCCACATTGGGCTCTCCACTCAGCGGGGAGCCTGCTTCTCCCTCTCCCTCTGCCTGCCTCTCTGCCTCCTTGTGATCTCTGTCTGTCAAATAAATAAATAAAATCTTAAAAAAAAAAAAAAAGAAAGAAAGGAGTACATATGAAGAGGTGAAGGCAGCATCACTGGCATGAGCAAAAGTACAGAGTTGTGGGGCGCCTGGGTGGCTCAGTGGGTTAAAGCCTCTGCCTTCGGCTCAGGTCATGATCCCAGGGTCCTGTGATCGAGCCCCGCATCAGGCTCTCTGCTCAGCAGGGAGCCTGCTTCCTCCTCTCTCTCTGCCTGCCTCTCTGCCTACTTGTGATCTCTCTCTGTCAAATAAATAAATAAAATCTTAAAAAAAAAAAAGTACAGTGTTGTGAAAGAATCAGACAGATCTTCAGAATAGTGAGAAACAATTTATTTGGGAATCAGGGGACAAGATAGATCATGAGAGGGATTTAATATATTTTTAAGGAATTTGTAAATTGCTCTGGAGGTAATGGAAACACTGAAGATTTGAGACACAAGTGAAATGATTAGAACTGTCATTTGGGATGATTAGTCTAAATCCTATGTGCTGGTTGATAGAATGGGAGAGAGAGTGGAAGTGGGAAGATAGTTAGGAAGTTAAAAAATAATCCTGATAAAGTATAATGGGGACTTAAGTTACAGTCATGGCTCCCAATTCCAGGAAACATAGAGAATAGAAACACGAGATGCAATAGATTCCACTGATAAAACCATAGCAAGAGCAAGGAGGAAGAAGATGTCAAAGTTGAGTATAAGTCCAGGTGACTGGAAAGATGGTAGTGCCAATAATATAAAGAAGATCCGTGATAGGGAGAAAATGAATTTGATTTTGAGTTGAGGTAGAGGCACAAAGATAATTTAAAGAGAAGCGCTCAGAAAACAGTTGAAAATGTGAATCATAGGTCAGAAGGTAGGTTGAGTCAAGAGATAAAGATTAATGAGTCATCTGTAAGGAATGGAAATTTAAGGTCAGGTGAAATAGAAAAAATGATGGGGAGTGAGGGAAGAGAACATTTCGGCAATGTTTTTAAACATATTTGCATTTGGTGTCAAGACAAAAGCTAACACCATGGAAAGAAAGGTCAGAAAGATAAGTAATCTCTAAGGGACAGTTTTAAAGAGGTGGTGACACAAAACAGAACTTTTGATCTCTCCCCTGCTTCCTCTTCACTCTTCCCCATCTCCTCCAGTACCTTCACCTACTCAAGGCAAAATCTGGGATCCTCTGTCTTTCCCTCATCTCCAAATATTAAGTTATCCAGATTCTACTTCAAAATATATTGTGAATTAACCTGCTTCACTTCATAGCCACTGCCATCATTCTAGTCCAAGTCATTACTATTATTATTTTTTAAAGATTTTATTTATTTATTTGACAGAGATCACAAGGAGGCAGACAGGCAGGCAGAGAGACAGGAGGAAGCAGGCTCCCTGCCAAGCAGAGAGCCCAATGCGGGACTCGATCCCAGGACCCTGAGATCATGACCTGAGCCGAAGGCAGAGGCTTTAACCCACTGAGCCACCCAGGCGCCCCAAGTCATTATTATTTTTAACCCAGGCTATGTGCAATAACATATTTAATGGCCTTCCTATTTTCACTCTTATGCACCTGTGCCCCCTTAAGCACCTAACAGTCAGGGAGATCTTATAT
The DNA here is from genome assembly GCF_963455335.1 of Martes martes. NCBI lineage: Eukaryota > Metazoa > Chordata > Mammalia > Carnivora > Mustelidae > Martes > Martes martes. The sequence continues at coordinate 58,835,705 of NC_137895.1, forward strand.
AAATGCAAATTTGATGTTACTCTCCTGCTTAAATTCCGTCTATAGGTTTTTATACAATTAAGATGAAATCTCAAATCTTTAACGTGGCCTTTATGATCTTGCCTGTGCTTATCATCTCACTCTAATTGCTTGCTACTTTCTCCTCTCTGACCACTGTCAGACACATTTTTTTGTTTTTCTTGACTATCTTAAATTCGTTCTCACCTTAGAGCCTTTGCTCTGCTCTTCTGAAACATTTACCAGCCCACACTCGCCACTGATATTCAGTGTATTACTGGAAATCCTAGCCAGAACAATTAGGCAAGAAGAAGCAATAAAAGGTATCCAAACTCATCAAGTTGTGTACATTAAATATGTACAGATTTTGTAGATCAATCATATCTCAATAGAGTTTTTTTCTTTTTTTAAGAGACTTATTTGGGGGCACCTGGGTGGCTTAATTGGTTAAGTGACCAACTCTTGATTTGGCTCAAGTTATCATCTGAGGGTCGTGGATCCGAGCTCCATGCTGTGGGTGGAGCCTGCTTGGGATTTTCTCTCTTCCTCTCCCTCTGCCCCTCCCCTCAACTTGCTTACACGCAAGTGTGCTCTCCCTCTCTCTCTCCCCCCCAAAAAATTTTTAGAGAGACTTATTTGGATTATTTTAAGAGGGCCCAACCCCTATTCGAATTAATAGGCATTGAAATACAGATAAAATGAAGGAAAGGAAATTACATTTTAAAAATAAAAGAAAATTCCTCTGATTGAGAGAACAGTGAGAGTACCGTGAATAGTGCACTGGTTGAAAAGACCTTTACCAGGGCACAATAACATGGCATCTTAGAATAACATTGATAGGAAGAGTGCTCCAGCTAGGATAAGATGTCATAAACACAGAAAAGAGCATCTGAAGGGGACTGGGCTTTTCAACCGTCCTTCAAGTCTGTGGATCACAATCAGAGTAATAGCTTCAAAATTATGAAGAAAAATTATTGTCAACCCAGAATTCAATGTACAATCAATTAATCAAGTATAAGGGTAAAAAGATTTTCAATCATATAAATTCTTGGAAAATTATACTTTTCATATGCCCTTTCTTAGGAAGTTGCTAAAAAATAAATGATAATGAAAGAGGAAGTAAGTTAAGGAAGAGGAAGAGGTCGTTAAAGAGCTAACACAAAAGAGCACCACTCAGCTAGTCTAGAGGGCCATGGTCAAGACCCAAAAAGTCTTTAAAATCTCCCGAAGCAGAGGAGCCCCTAGTATATGACCTTACGTATTTTAGCACTGAGACAAAGCTAGTGATATTATGATGAAACTGGTAGAGCAGTTTGAAACTTAAAAAACAAACAATTTTTATTTTTTTAATTTTTTTAAAAGATTTTATTTATTTATTTGACAGAGAGAGATCACAGTAGACAGAGAGGCAGGCAGAGAGAGAGGGAGAGAGGGAAGCAGGCTCCCTGCTGAGCAGAGAGCCCGATGCGGGACTCGATCCCAGGACCCTGAGATCATGACCTGAGCCGAAGGCAGAGGCTTTAACCCACTGAGCCACCCAGCCACCCATCCGAAAAAAACAAACAATTTTTAAATAATTGAGAAAAATCACATACTTTTTAAGTACAGAAAATAAATTTTTATATGAGAAAATTGAATCAAATTCTTTGGTTTTGCCATGAGAGTGTATGTGTGCGTGTGTGAGAGAGAGAGAGAGAGAGAGAGAAAGAGAAATTGACTGCCAATTTAAATAATATTTCTATAATCATATTATTTAGTAGAATTAGATAAACAAAACCTAAAATTTGAAAATGATTTGCCTCTGGGAGGATGTCAGAGAAAGCCAGAGCTGGAGACCATTACTTACTATTGAAAGGCTTTCAGCATTATTTGTTTGCTAACGTAACATGTTTCCTGAATCTAAGATGAATTCAACTGTAAGAAGAAACATGTTTTTGTGTATCACTGAGAAAGTAAAAAAGAGTTGCCAATCCATTATAATATGTAACCCAATTTCAGAGATGAACTTCTACATACATATACTGTTGCTATTGAGCAAGTTATGCTCCTTTAAAATAATATGTTGAGGGGCACCTGGGTGGCTCAGTGGGTTAAGCCTCTGCCTTTGGCTCAGGTCATGATCTCAGGGTCCTGGAATGGAGTCCCGCATCGGGCTTTCTGCTCAGCGGAGAGCCTGCTTCCTCCTCCCTCTCTCTCTGCCTGCCTCTCTGCCTACTTGTGATCTCTCTCTGTCAAATAAATAAATAAAATCTTAAAAAAATATATATATGTTGAAGTCTTAATTCCCAATGTGACTATTTGAAGAGAGAGGTTTTAGAGAGGTAATTAAGGTTAAAAGAGGGCAGAAGGGTGAGGCCCTAATCTAAAAGGGCTAGTGTTCTTAAAGGAAGAGGAAAAGACACCAGGTCTGTGCACGCACGGAGGAAAAGCCATGAGGGGACCTAGCGAGAAGATGGCCGTCTGCAAGCCAAGAAGAAAAGCCTTAGGAAAAACCTAGTCTTCCTACATCTTGACCTTGGGCTTATACCACCCAAAACTGTGAGAAAACAATTTCTGTTGTTTGAGCCACCTAGTCTGTGGTATTCTGTTACGGCAGGCTGAGCAAACTGATGCAGGTATGTTTAGGCATTATGTAAAAATTAAGCTGTACAAATCGGACAAACTATATTCTCCATGATAATCATATGAACTCTAACAAAAGTGTTGAGGTAGGTAAGAATAAATTTTCAAACTTTCTTGTTTTAGAATTCGAATTCTGTGAGGGTCTCCTACGATGCCCTTTATCCTAATTAAGGCTAATTTAGATAAAAAAACATCATGTCCACCCCTTCTCCCCCTTTTTTTGGTTATCACCTTGTACTATGTAAACAAGGTTGTATTTTATTCTGAAAAGTTTATAGCATTAGAGGCAGTAGCTTAGACAAGATATCTGCAATTTTTTTCTGTAAAAGCCCAATAATGAACATTTTTGAGTTTGTGGGACAAAACGGCAAAATTTTGAAGATATGAAGGTAATTTATGCAACAAGAGATAGAATATGCTTCTACAAATTTTTTATGGATGAAATTCAAAATAATAATTTTGGGGAGGAAGTGTTGGAATTTCCCTTAACTGGTGTTTAAAGTTACTGCTTCTTATCCTCGGCTCAAGAGCAAATGTTCATCTGTGAAAATAATTCTTAGTTTGCCGAGGCAGTGTGAAAACAAATGGTGGGCCGGATTTGGCCCTGGCTTAGCCATCAGCTTTTAGTGCCTACTCCTGAATTGTAGCTCTGACTGGATAAGAAATAGTGGCAGTTTGTCCTGGGCTCCTGCTGCCTATTCACAGGCATGAAACATGACACAGCAGTCTCATGGCCTCTTTCTCTGTCCTCAATACTCAAAGCGTAGTTAGTCCCTGACCAGGTATCACCTGGGAGCTTGCTAGACCTGCAGAGTCTCCCGTGCCACCAGAGGACTGAATTCAGATCTGCATTGAAACAAGGAGCCTCAGAGATTCCTGGTACACATTAAACTTGAGAAGTACTACTCCAGCATAAAGCACTATGAGACCTAATCTAGCAAAATCCAATGAAAGACGGTTCTCCAGACAATTTCAAGTGAAGCACAAATATTTAACTCATTTACCCAGATATTTTAGGGCAAAGCATATTTTTACCTGAAGGATCTAGATAACTGCATTTGCTTTTTATTTGCTACTGCACTCTGATGCAAGTGAAAAATGACTTTCTTAAAATTCAAAACAAAGTTTGATTCCAACCTAAATTTAATCCATTCTGCTTTTATTCTTAACTCTATGAGATCATAACTCGTCCAAAGCAGAGCAGTTTATCAGAATGTATACATTTTAAACTCCTAGCAGATCTGTATTTACAAGATAAAGCACATGGTTCCAAAGGAGATATTATATTTGGATAAATAATGTATGTTTTAATATTGGCTGTATGGTTGTAGCCAAGAACATAAGAGTCTTCAAGCTCTTATAGTTCATTCTATTACCCTGCCATGTAATAATTTTCCCAATTAGACACAATGAAATAAAGGAAAGTCAGAATTTATTCAAACATTGCCACTTCATACTGAAGCAAAATCTAATCCTAAAAAATAGGTATGTTAAGATGCTTAACATATTGCTTAAATTTACTGACTGAGAAAACTATGGGTCTTTTTACAGGTAGTCTGATGTATGAGTCTCTGATATGTAACACAACTGTGCGAAAGAAATTCTCCTGAGCCATGATCCACGATTTTGGCCAATTCCCAGAATAGGAAATTTGCTCGTGTGAGAATACATGGGTGTCCATAAACCACTCTCACAGAGACAGCTATGATTTTATTGTCAGATGTATCTGCTGCCTTTGCAGAAGATATTACTTACCCGCTACTAGAATGGCATGCTTTTTACTTTTATTGTTCCTATTAGTGGTGTGTTCCTGTATTTGAACTGAGCTATTCCTATCCAGTCTTTTGTTTCTCTGTAGACCACCGGAACTCGTTTCCGGAGAGTCAGCTTCGGTTGGTGTTTTAATTTCTAATTATAGAGAAGGTAACTCATTTACATAGAGATCAAATAAACAAGTGTATCTTGCAGATACAATGATTGCTTCAGTTGGTGTACTAGCTGGTCTACTTTACCTCAAATTTAATCCGTTGTTGATGTCCACTTTAAAAATAAGAACTTGAGAACACTTACGGGCTTTTACGAAACAAAGGAACAATTGAATGAATGAATGATTCAGGCTAAATATTTACACATTTCTTCTTTTGGTATTTACAGTTCCTTCAATCAGGTATTTTCAGTGGGTGTGCACTGTGATTTTTTTGGAAAAAATGTATCAGTTCTAAAACTGTAATAACAAAAAAACTGGTTTTGTTAACATAATACTATTTTCTTTCTTTTTTCAAATTTTAATTTATTTATTTGACAGAGAGAGACAGCACAAGCAGGGTGAGGGAGAGGAGCAAAGGGAGAGGCAGAAACAGACCCCGCTGAGCAAGGAGCCTGATGCGGGGCTCCATCCCAGGACCCTGAGAGCCTGACCTGAGCCAAAGGCAGACGCTTAACTGACTGAGCCACTGGGGCACCCTAAAATAACCCTATTTTCAATGAAGGTGATTGGACCCCTGACTCAATTTTTAATTTATCCAACACTTTGGCTCGAATCAAGAAAGGAACTTTTTTTTTTTTAAAGAGTTATTTATTTATTAAAGAGAGAAAGTGAACACACAAGTGGAGGTAGGGGCAGAGGGAGAGAATCTTTAAGCAAACTTCACACTGAGTGTGGAGACCCAAGCAGGGCTCATTCTCATGTCCCATGAGATCATGATCTGAGCCAAACCAAGAATTGGCTGCTTAACTGACTGAACCCCCCGGGCGCCCTCAGAAAGGAATCTTTTATTACTGTCAATTATTAGAACAAGTACAGTTACTGGTAATGTAAAAAGTGACCAACACTTGGTTGTCACTTTATCGTAAAGGACTTGGGGTTAAAATTTGAATTTTCAAGTTTTTATTTTAAGGAGGAAGGTCTGGGAGATATTTAAATATACTTCATCCGCATTTCAATTTAAATGTTATTTAAAAGCCAAGATAATTGCTACCTACTGTGTTATACACTTCTGCTTTATGTAAGACTTAATAACAATCTTAATTAGGCTAATTTTAGTCAGATTAATACTTGTGTATGTCAGCATTAACTACTAAATACCACATACTACAGGATTTTAATTAACACTGAGGAAAAGAAATACTCCTACTATAAACATTTTTGAACTGGAAAAGGCTAATACAAAGTATGTCCAATTACAACAGAGGATAAATCACAATATCACTGATTTTAGATTTTAGGTGAATTAAGGTTGACTTTTAAACAGATAAATCTGCTCACATGTAATGTTAGGAAAATACAGTCTTGATACACAATTCTGAGCCTATCAAGCCTTTGCCTTTCACAGTTCTGGAAGGTTTGGAGATTCTTTATAGTTGGTACTGTGATATGCTTTTTGATTTCTTTAGGTGATAAAGTCAAGACTGTCATATCTTGAGTCAGAAACTCTTCTCTCGTTGCATTGTTTATGAGCTAGACAGAAAAAGTAAGTTTCTTTTTTCCTTTATTAAATTTCTGGTTTGACCAATTCAGTGAGATTTCCCCATCCCTCACTCTTGGCCTGGGCTGTGATTATCCATGTCAAATACTAGGTATCTGCACCATCTGCACCATCTGCCTCCTGAAACATGACAGCCCCTGGAAGGGGGATGACGAATGTGGAAGAGAGTTGGGGGGGGGGGGAAATCTAAGCAGTAACTGCCTGTTGTAGTGACGAAAGGATTTTTTTTCATTAATTGCAGAGCCTTAATTAGAAATGGTAGTAAGGGGGCTCCTGGGTGGCTCTGTCAGTTAAGCATCTGTCTTTGGGCTCAGGTCATGATCCTGGAGTTCCAGGATCTAGTCCCACATTGGGCTCCCTGCTTAACGGAGAGTCTGCTTCTTCCTCTGTCCCTCACCTGGCTCTTATTCTCTCTCTCACTCTTTCTCTCTCTCAAATAAATAAATAAATCTTTCAAAAGGAAGGAAGAAAGGAAAGAAGGAAGGAAGGGGAAGGAAGGGGAAGGAAGAGGGAGGAATATTCGGAAGGGGGCACCTTGGTGGCTCAGTCATTTAAGCATCTACCTTTGGCTCAGGTCATGAACTTTGGGTACTGGAATCCAGCCCTGCATCGAACCCTGCAATGGACTCTCTGCTCAGGGGGGAGTGTGCTTCTCTCTCTCCCTCTGTGCTTTCTCTCTCATTCTCTCCCAAGTAAATAAATACAATCTTAAATAATAAAAGAAATAACAGTAGGGATTCCAAATTAACAATATTTTATTTACCTGCTATCATCTAACACTTATAGCTGGTAAGTGGAATAATAATAATAATAATAATACTGCTGCAATGGCCTGAGAATGAGAACACCTGATTCAAATGACACATACTCTCTTTTAGACCCTTGACCTATTAAATGACAGTTTATGATGAGGCTAAATGGGATATGTATAAGAAGGCACGTAGGTTCAAATTAGGAACTCATAAATATTTGTTCACAATTTGTGAATTTATGTACTTATATACTTCTCTCACATTTTCAAGGCACTTGGGTTCGAAGTGAAAGGATATTTTAATATTGGACTAATTCAGTTATATAAATTACTACCAAAAAATTACCTGAAGTTTGTGCTTGTATGTCCTGATAAAACTTGTTAATCTTCCATAATCATAAGTGGAATATGAAGAAGTGAAGCAAACATCTAGTTTTAAAAGATGCATATCATCACACTTTTTTTTATACTCCCATAGCAAAATATTATGCAAATAAATGAACAAGTATGTAAATGAACAAATGAATGGAGTCTGGCTTAGACACAACTGAATTCAGTATTCTGTACTCAGAGGAACATAGCTCAGTTTTTTTTTTTTTTTAATGAGTCTAGTTTTTCCTTTTTCCTGTCCAACAAGTCTGCTACCAATCTTGAGGGGGAATATTTAGTTCATATATATGAGATATGTTAGGTAACTCTGCCTAACTTTCTTCCATCCATAAAAAACATATCTCTTTTAAAGAATAGAAAGGATTTTAAATATGTAAGAGTGGAGAATTGTCCAAGAGAGAGTTGCCCATATTTAAAATGAGTTTAAGATACCTTATTCTCAGGAAAGACTTCTAATGTAGTACTTTCAGTCACTCTCTATAGCATATTTTCCTAAAATGAAACAATTTTTTAAAAAAGTTAGCAATTAAGCATAATTTGGGAACCCACATTGGATTTCCATTATACCATACAAGACTGCTGAAGTTTTTGGCATTTTGCACTATCAATTACCCCCATTTTGTCCTGCATTCATTATGTGTTAATAGTGTACTTGCTGGGGGCACCTGGGTGGCTCAGTTAGTTAAGTTTCAATTCCGGGTTTCAGCTCAGGTTATGGTCTCAGGGTCGTGAGACTGAGCCCTGCATTAGGCTCACACTCAGCACAGAGCCTGGATGAGATTCTCTCCTTCTCCCTCTGCCCCTCCCCACATGTATGCTCGATTTCCCTCCCTCTCTCTCTCTCAAATAAACAAATAAATAAAATCTTAAAAAAAATAGTACGCTTGCTGAGGGCATGTACTATGCCTTGCTTTTTGTTTATACCAAGTGTTGGGCATTCACTAAATGCTGGTTTTAGAATTTCTACATTGGCAGACCAAAAAGCACTTTTTAAGACTTAAGGATTATCAAAACCTAGTAAGATTTACAGTTTACCTAAACCAATTATGATAAATAATGTTGGGGTTAGCGGCTTAAGAACTCAATCAAAAAAGGTTATTTGCTAAAGGCATCTATCACTGGAGATAACAACATGCACTGAGGTAAGTTTAGTCACTTTGAGTTCTTTCCAAAAACAGATCTACCCTGTGAGGTGATCAGAGGTGATCTGGTTGATGGCTTTGGTAAATAACGAGAAGCATGCTCCCTAAAAATAACTTCTACAGAGAAACAACCAAAAAACTACAATAACAGGTTACTAAAAGGCAGTATGGTCTCTACTCATCTCTGAAAAGGAGGAATTAAGAATAAGAACAGGTTAACCAAGAGGAGAGAATCTTCTAGATGCCTGACCTTATTTCAATGGAGTTATTTCTCACGCAGACCGTAAGACATTAGTTTATCATTATACGATATTTCTCAAGTGTTTCAAATTCCCTTTGTTTTCTGTTTATGCTTACCAATTAGACCTGTATCCTACACATGATGGCTCAATACTAGTTAATATAATAGAGCTTTCACCATGTGTCTGGACCATGTTCCGGGCACTGACGTCATCCAGCATGCTTTCGAAAGTCTTCCAGAACAGAGGGACCCCAAATTGATTGAGGTCATGCCCCTCAGTGAACGAAATAAGTGAACGAGAAGATGAGGAAGGTTAGGTGGCTCTTCAAGGTCACACAGCAGCAGCTCAGCAGCAGAGCAGAGGCTGAGGCCCAGATCTCTGATTATTGGGTTGAGCCTGGTTTGGCAGTACCAGTACTTGTCCCCTGGTCCATGGCGGTGTCTGAGGGATCTCTGCCAGGCTGAGGCCGAGTGTAGTCAGAATGGGCTTCAACTCCTTCTCTGTCATTGCAACTGGAGAATTTTTTTTTATGGTCTATTTCTTGTGTTCTGAGTAAGGTGACCTAATTTTTCCCCCTCTCAACAATGAAAGTAGAGTTTTAGTGTTCTCACCATAACAAGAAAGCCCCAATTACATGAGGTTGAGGATGTGCTAACCAACCTTAATGTGGTGACACTTTGCAATGTACACTTGTATCAAATTGTCACATCGTACACCTCAGATTTCCACAATGTTAAGCATTAATTAAGCTGGAAGATCAATAAAACTGGAAAAAAATGCTTGAAAATTATTGCTATGGACCTTACTGTATGAATAAGTATAATGTAGAAACTGAATCACAGTACTAATTTTTAGTAAATTTGCTACTGGTTCAGAAGTTAATACCTCGCAAGTATAGTCAGGCATTATTTTGGGGGTTCATTAACCTGTGTTAATTTTTTTTTAAAGATTTAATTTATTTCAGACAGAGAGAGAGCACGAGCACAGTGGTGGTAGAGGGGCAGAGGGAGCGGCAGACTCCTGGTTGGGCAGGGAGCCTGACACGGGGCTCAATCCCAGGACCCTGGGATCATGACCTGAGACGGAGGGAGATGCTTAACCAACCGAGCCACCCAGGTGCCCCAACCTGTGTTAATTTTCAAGAACATATTCAGCATTGACTTGGGAGTAAGGACCGCTTCCCTTGAGGAAAGATAGGCCATTTGGTAGCACTGGAAATTTCACTGGGTCTTTATATCAGCTGCATCCTCTGAGGAAGCATCAAAGGATGGGAAGAAAATGGGCCACTCATGTCTGCGTCAAGACTTGAGGAGCTGGATGTTCTTCCTCTCAAATTCATTTTCTTCCCAGCTTGTCAAAATGGGTCTCTACTCCAGAACGTATAGCTAGCTTAGATCTTAGCAGAGTGTTTCTTTATTGCAAAAAGTTGCAAACAGTTCACTTGAGATGCTAAGTTGTACTTACTAATGCATGGCCCCAGAAATGATCCATCTCTCTTGGAGGGAAAGAGGAAGGTGCTCAAATACTCCATACAAGGCGCCAGAATTAATAATGGTAGGGTGCTGACGACATTCATTACTGCGACTGGCAGAATAAATCCATCCAAATTCCTGTTGGAATTCATGGTCTGCACATAATAGCCTGAAGGAATCTGTAGTTGAGGAGGGAAAGCAGCCAGGCATTAAGAGAGTGGTTTAACTCTGGAGAAAGCATCTTGCAGGAGATGCCTTGCCCTTTGCAAGTGCTCTGTCTGTGACAGATGAGCAGAATGTTCCTCTGATCCTCCACGTCCCAATTATGAGCTGACACAGGGCAGTATTGTCTCTGTTGAGTCTATTGACAATACTACTGATTCTTTATGGAGGAATCTTTTGTCATCCTAACTTCTTAATCTTCCTATGGAAAGTAAAGGTGACCCTAATTTTGTGCTTAGGTTGACACCTAAGAAGTCAAATAACTTACTGAAAAAATATAGCTTTGTGTATAAGCAAACAGACTTTTTCCTGAAACAATAAATTAAAAACCAGTAGAAGGTATTAAGGATGTTTATTTTTACCCTGATGAAAAAAAATTGGGGGCAAGAAAAAAATCCTTCGTATGGCATCTAGTGGGGTGGCAAAATAGATAGGAAGGATTTTTACTAAGAAGAGGGGCCCAGGGTAGAAACACGATACTTGTCAGAGGCTGTTGTTTGTTGGCTCCTTGGATGGGCTTCACTTCTAAAATGAGCCAAGTAACACGAAAAAAGAGAAACAAAATATACTTGTGTTTACACTCTCATTTTAAACTCAGTGTGTGACATTAGTGGACCACAAAGGAAGCTGTATGCAAAAGGTTTACAAAATAAACTAACAGATAAGAAATGAAAAACAAACATAATCCCCCCAAAACCAAAAAGCCCAAACAAAGAAGACCTCTACCACATCCCAAATCCTCAGTGTAGTGTCAGAATTTCTTCATTTTTAAAATAACCCTAATCCTAACTAAAAGCGTAACCTGAACTTGGAGACTCTTCAAGTATTCCAAACCTCCTGTTAAAAAGCACAGGGTCACAAGAAAGAGGGCACCTACTTGCTTTTCTATTTGTGAACGTGTTTTCAGTCACTCGTGATTATCAGTCACAGAGCGTAGTACTTCTCTAATTCCCAGTGGAGCACAAAACTGCTAAGTCAACCTGAGTTTTGTCCGTAAGGGATGGATTCACCAAACCATTTTTTTCTTGCTATGCATGAACTACGATAGGATTTGTGCCTTATTGCCATACTGGGAGAGCTGCCCACCTCAAAAATCCAGATGATCACTTCCTATTTGAGTCTTTTCACTGATTCCTCTGCTATCAGTCGTACAATTGGAGAGGGTATAAGAAGAGTCCGAGTCATAAGCACAGCAGTTAATGAACCCATCGCTTGTAAAATGAGCCTCTTGCTATGTTAACTACCTAAACCCAGGGATAGACCACATTTTCACAGACATTCTTTCTATCTGTCTAAAATGTGTCCTAGTGATAATTCATCTTCCAGTCTTCAATGTGACCTTTAGGATTATAAACAAGGATTGCTTTGCTGGGGGCAGATGGCAAGACTGAAGGGAACATTAGCTAGTTCTGCCTCACTTCAATAAAATTATTAAGCACATATCCCCCAATCAGAGGAAAATGAGTGATGCTTTTAAAAAAGAGTGCTGGCAGCAGATCTGCTTGAAGACTGAAAGGCTCCCAGCATAACTTGGAAGTTTCTGTTACTGATTTCAAATGAGAATTATTGTTAATAGGAATAAAGTTATTATCGGCATGAATCACAGACACAGAAACCTGTTAACTTAATAATGTGGCGAATGTACTATTAATCTTTAGTGAAGCAATATTAATATATTGCCTAATCTAAGAAAAGGCTCCAGTGTCTTGAAAGCTTGAAATCATTTCTGCTTCTGCCTCAAGTTCTGAAATCATCCCCTTTTAAAATTTTAAATACTTTTATTTCATACAAGCCTCTGAGTATTCAGAAATAATTGCTGTCAATAGAGATTCATTTTCACCTTTGAGTGGCCAGTAATGTCAAATGGCAACATCATCAGCCTTAATATCAACATATTTTAAATGTATGTCTTGGAACTGAAGGTCAATAAAGGCTACTAAATTTAAAATACGGAATTCAAGGATGTTTTATTCTTGGTACTTTGATCGCCTTTATGCTGGTGAGTATTTCATCTGAAGGTAAAAATCTACTTTCAGGCTATCCCATTGGAAGTTTCCTCTGCCTCTCTTGAGAAGTACATTCTAAACTTTTTTGGGGGGGGGCGTGGGGAATTTTCTGGCATAACATTACTGTGTATAATTTTGGAGCCTATAGGTCTGTATCAGGGATTTTTAACCCAGTTGCAAGAGAGACATTGTGGGTAGTAAACTCTGGGTGTTCATACCAGCACTGAATTGGGATGCCATGTATTAGTGGGGTGACTGCAAGCAAATTACAGGTTACTGCATGTCTCTGAGCCACAGATTTAGGATCAGAATAACAACCACTGTAAGTTTGCTGTGGGGATTAAATTAGATACTGTGAAGTCATCTTTTAGGAGTTATGACCATATAGGTGATCAATGAATAACAGTTTTTGTTCTTTGCAATACCTGGGCATCTAGGGTTGGTGAGATAGTTAAAATTCAGTTTATTGAAATTTATGGTAATTTATGTCAAATTAAAAAATTTATGACAGTTTTCAGAAGAGAAATTTAGTCAAAAGAAATAGTAAGTGTCACTGCATTACGAAAATAAAGAGTCAGGAATTTGTGCTATTTTCGCAGAAGGTTCGAGGCTAGCTATGGACTACTTAGTAATTTTATACTTACTATTAATTTTGCCCTTTTAAGATGTTCTTTATGATATTAAAGATTATATACACAGGTAATATTTTTGTGTTTTTGTGCTGGCTGCTATAGTGCAGTCAGGAAAGAAGTTGAATCTGCTAGATTAACCTTGCTTTCGTGCGACGTTTACAGCAAGGGTTCTTGGCAAACTTTTGCAAAGGGCCAGATAGAAAATATTTCCACATACTGATTCTATTGCAAACACTCAAACCTGCTGTTTTCATGCACCAGGAAACATAGTATGACAAATAAACAAGAATGGCTATGTTCCAATAAAACTTTATTTATTGGTCCTGAATTTTGAATTTGATATGATTTTCGTATGACATAAAATATTTTTTCTTTTGATTTTTTTCAAGTATATAAAAATTTTAAAACTTTTTTGTCTGGCAGGAAATGCAAACAAAACAAAGCAGAACAAAAAACCAGCAAGCTGGATTTGACCTGCAGGTGGTAATTTGCTGACCCCTCGTCAATTAGAGCAAGCATTGTCCTAAGAGTCAGCAGGTAGATTTGCCTTCCCTCTTGCTATTATTAACGGTGTGACTTAGCTGTCTTTCCAGAATCACTTAATTTTTCGGAGACTCAGTTTCCTCTTCAACAAATGAAGTAGTTGAGTAAATTAATCTCTAAATTTCTTTATCAGCTCTACTGCTCTGAGATTTACAAATCTAACTCACTCATTAGCCATCTAATTTCCAAGTTAGCAGCAAATATAGTCCTGAATTTCTTCAAAGTCTTTATAGTCACTTGTATTTCTTTGTAAGTTTGTCTTTGACCATTATCATATTAAAATTGTTCTTTAATCACATATATTTTAAAAGGTACTTTGGACTTGCTGTTTTCCCTCTAATTTCTCCACAGCACAGGGACGGATTCACCAAGGAACTAAGGGTGGGTGGGGAAATAATCTCTTGCTCATTAGAACATACACTTGAGTACAGGGGAGGTGGTACTTAAATCAGTCAAGTTAGCTACGTGTTAGTACTAGATTTTAAAGGTTTAATGAAGGAGGAAGAAAAGGTTGGGTAATTGACCACAGATTACATATTTTCGTGCACTGCTCTAATGCTTTGTGACTATGCACTCTGAAATATCGTCTGCATCTTCTGAAAGACATTTCCAGTTTTACAAGAGAAACAACATACTAGGTTCTCCTCAGGTATGCCTCTCTCTGCCTGACCCCTCTTGTCTCTTGAAATTAGAGCCTGTAATGTTGAGAAGCATTTATAGGATAACTCCCTGACAAAGTGTATGGGAAGAGTTTGATGGGGTGAAATGAATATTTAACTTGTAATGTTACATACAATCACTTTACTATTGTGGGATAGTACTCATTACCCTCCTTACCTGCATAATGCATATTCTGTAAAGGAGCTGAAAAATGAAGAGAGGGAGAAGGGTGAAGAAAAATTTTGTATCTTCCACGTGGAGCTCACTGTAGCAACCACCATTTTTTTTCTTGGCATGGTCTAACCAGCTTGTCACATCTCCAGCAAGATGGCAATAGCGCAGACAGCATATTTTCAGTGCATTAATAAACACCCCAAAGGTTGTCAGGAGGGAGCAACCTGCAAGTAATTTGAGATATTATGTATTAGTAAAGGAATTGTTCTTCAATTTTTCAAGACGTCCATCAGAAAGATGACAATTGCAAGGATGAAGGGCAGTAAAGTGACTGAGAAGGTTTTAGTACCCAAGGGGTTGAATTCAAAGGAACACGCTTCTAACAAGGGTTCTGGCATCCTGGTGACCAGCCCAAGGTGGTGCCTGACAGCTAATGTAAAAAATGAAAAAGGTAAGATCAATGGGAACATATTAAAAAAGGAAGAAAGGTGACAAAATTAAACACCAAAGTAAGAAATTCCACAATCTCTTAGAAGTCTAACTCATTAATGAGTAAGATAAACCAGAACTTTCTTTTACAGTTTTAACACAAAGGACTAGTATTAGTTCTTAATATAAATGGTTATATCAATAATCCTCACTTGTCAGGTGAAGGGTGGTTTCTTATTCTGACATGGAGATGAAGCGAAATGTATTCTCTGCTTTGACGTTATCCTTGAATTTCAGATGTAAGGTTAAACTTTGAACTCTTCAAATGACTTTATACATGTTGATAGCGTCACTAAAAGTTCAGATTGGATTAGCTGGCTTTTGACTTTTCCAGTAGTTTCCTCTGGGTTTATATGGCTGTCACTTCAGCATCCAAAGCATTTTATTGCCTCAGATGTTAGCAGTCACTTACTGCTTGTGATTTGCAACCTCACTGTTGCTTCTTTCATGATCTTTCAGATTCCACCTTTTCTTTGACTCCATTAGGACTTCCTGATACAATGACAGATAAGGGACCCTTCCCCCAGCTTTGAGTTAGCAGTTCAGCTGTGCCACCATAATTGTTACAATTTTTCATAGTACTCTTTTGACCAAAGAAATCCTTCTGCAAATTACATAGACACCAAGCCATGGTTGCAGGATAAACGGTATAATAAATGTAAAAATGTTTGAGTTTCTCCAAGGAAGGCCACTATAGAAATTCGAAGTATAGTTTGATGGTCATTTTGCTTATGTTCAAATTTCCCATAATAAAATTCTACGTGAAATACATTCTAACAAATTCATATAAATGTGGTCAAGTATGGGTTTTTATATTTAAATAAAGAATATTTATTAATATTTCTTTTTATGGTTATAGAGTGATTATATCGATTTGATCTCTTTTAAGAGTTGTAATAGACCTATTATGTCAGCCTTTGATTAATTGAAGAAGCTGGGGGCCTGGTAATTGAATATGGAACCTTTCACCTCTAAGTCACTGAATCAAATCCAGCCCAAATTGGTAGTGACCAAGAATGATTATAGCAGTGGCTCTTTGGTGGCCTCTGTGAAGTATGTTGAGGTCAAGTGGAAGTATGTTGAAATAATTGCATCTCCTCTGGGCTCATACCTGTGGTCACTATCGCCTCTTAGTCACTATTGCCAGAACACAGAGGAAAGCCCAGGGACTAAGAATACCAAGGGAAAAGAAGCCCCTGTGAGTGGTTGTGTCTCTTAGGAAAGAAGAGGGACATCTTTTTATTATTGCAGGAAGAACTGCTCTATTATGAGACTTTCCTAACTATTTCAATTAGTTTACTTAAGACTTTAGTAAAATGAGAACTGAGAATGCCTTGATGAACAGTCTGGAAACTGAATTTGAACAGGTCTGGGCTAGGAGGCTTAACTTCCTGACATTTCTTTATGAACTTGTCTCTGTTGCTCATCAGTCTGTTCTCTGCTCAACTTTTGCAAAATAGTGCTGTGTAGATGGAAGGGTTATTAACTGGCATTAATCCAACTTACTCTATGCTTTCGGATAGGCTTTATGATGAAATGATGACTATTCATGGGATGAAAGACTATTTCCTAAGATATTCTCCCCAATTTCCCCTCTCTTTCTTTAAATTCAGGTGCTTAGGGGCTCCTGGGTGGCTCAATGGGTTAAAGCCTCAGCCTTCAGCTCAGGTCATGATCCCAGGGTCCTGGGATCGAGCCCCGAATCGGGCTTTCTGCTCGGCAGGGAGCCTGCTTCCTCCTCTCTCTCTGCCTGCTTCTCTGACTACTTGTGATCTCTGTCTGTCAAATAAATAAATAAAATCTTAAAAAAAAAATTTAGGTGCTTATATTGAATACATGTTTTGAACCCATCATTCTGTTTTTGTTTGAGTGAATCACCATTTGTTGCAAGATGAATTGTCATCTGCTCTTAATGCATGGTAAATTGATACCTGCAACCTTAACAAATATTTAAATATCTTTATCATATTATTTCTAAAGAGGAATAGTTTGGATTATTGCTTCTTAAACTAGCTGTGTTAAAAAAATTAAAAAAAAAGTCTGAATCATTATGGTCAATACATTTTTAAAATAACCATAAAACATAGTACCTAAAGAATAAAATAAAACAAAGGCATAAATAATACAAGTCCTGATATTTTTATTATTAGATTCAACAGACATAGAATCTAACTTTCAGTAAATGTTTCTACATGTTTTCTCTCAGTGTCTGTATTTATTTTGTTGCATACCAATAGCAAACAGTTCATTGATCAGCAGTGCTCCATGGATAAGGCTTTGAGTAGCACTGGCTTCAGCTAAATACACATTTTGAAAAATGAATTTTATTTAAACAAGTAAAGTTATATCTGACAGGGTGATATGAAACAACAAAAACAATGGTTAAGAACAAGAAATGATTGAGCATGAATGAGGTCTAAAATTTTAGCTAGGATAGGGAGGGCACATAATTGATTCCAAACAATTGTGAATATGCAATCATTCATTCATTCAACATACTAAGGTCCTACTACATGCCAAAGGTTTTTTGGAGCCTGAGAGTAATAATAGTGAACAAGACACACAAATTTCTGAATTTTCCTTCTGGTTGGGGAGACACATTTTAGCGGGAAAATGTAAGGCATGCTCAATGATGAAAGCAAAATGGACTTCTAAGACAGATACCCATTATGGGATTAGAGTATAAAGACAGCAGAAAGAGTCGAAATTTGAACTGTGGCTCAAATAACTGGAAGCAGGTAAAAGACATGGAGAAAGCATATGCCAGATATGTCATAGGGTAGAAATAAGCTGAGCGGCACCTGGGTGGTTCAGTTTGTTAAGCATCTGACTTCAGCTCAGGTCATGATCTCAGGGTCCTGGGATTGAGCCCCGGATCAGGCTCCTTGCTCAGTGGGGAATCTGCTGGTCTTTCTCGCGCTCTGCCTCTTCCCCTGCTTATACCCCCGTCTCTGTCTCTTTTTCAAATAAAATAAAATAAAAATCTTAAAAAAAAAGAATCTGAGAGTGTTTCAGTATCCATAAAGGTCTATTTGAGGCAGTACCTCAGTTAGAAGATTGGAAGGAGGTGAGGTCCCAGAGGTGCTCAGGGATCCTACTTCACAGGCTGAAGTAAGGAGCTTGGAGTTTGCCTTCAGTGTTACAGGAAAGCATTAAGAAATTTTATGCAGAAGGGAGAGTAACTTGCAGAGTAAGAGTAACTTAAAAAGTTACTCTTGAAGTCTGGTAGTGGTGTGGATAAATAGGTTTGGAAAACAAGAGGGGGAGCTGAGAGAGGGCAAGAGGTAATGGTGACTTGGACATAGCGATAGCAGTGAAAAGAAGTGGACAGGTAGGCATGTGTGTTTGCACAACCAGCAGTATTTTATGATGGGGGGGAGCTTGAAGAAATGGGGAAGTTTGAGGATGACTACTTACTTTTTCCATAGAAAACTGGGTGTTGGTGATAGACACTGAGATGAAGAAGACAAGAAAGGAGCTGGGTTGCAGTTGGGTGAATCAGGAGTTCTGGTCAGGTTAAGTTTGAGAGGACCATTAGATAACCAAGTTAAAATGTCCATGCCTGTTTCCAAGAAATGTAGGAAAAGCTTTTGTCTTCTAATAGCCTGTTTTCTGTGCTTTTCATTTTTGAAAGCTGACACCTTTTTGTCCTTGTATTTTTATTTTAATGAGGTTTTGAAAGGTAACATTAAATATATATATATTTTATATATATATGTTTATATATATTATAGAGAGAGAGAGAGAGGGAGGGGGGAGGTAAACTGTGTAGAAATGTTTTAAATTGAAAAACAAGTTTTCTACTATAAAAAAAAATGTTGACTAGAAATTGGATATGTATGTTTCCAGGTGAAGTCAATATGAACTTGAGTGTTTGGTATATAGTTGATATTAAAAGTGGGATTACAGGTTACTTGAGGAAAGAGGGTGTGAAGAGATGAGGTCCAGGGAATGAATCCCAGGGCTTTGCATCAGTTAGAAGACTATCAGAGGAGAAAAGAGAAGGAGTATCAAGGAGACTGAGAAGGCGTGGACAGTGTGCTATATGGGTTTTAAGTCAGAGGGAAAAGAAGGCGGAGAAGTAGTAATCCTAAATTGATCAGCTGACCTGGGAGGGAGTCATAAGCTAGCTCAAGAGGGCAAGAAAAGGAAATGTACAGTCATCTGTCTGTCCAAGGAGAGCAGCAGATGCCCCATCAAACCAGGATGTTATCCCTGAATGTTAGGAGAGATACCCTTTTGAAAACCTCTCCTTCTAAACATCACACCACCTCTGTGGATTAATCCATTAGACTTAATAGAAAATTCATGCCTTCTGTAAAAATAATTTGGGGTGTCATGTAGACTTCACTTTAAAAAAAATCCATTGTCATTATAATTTTCAAATTGCTTTTCTGCACCGGGAGCAGAAATGGGAAGTTGAAAAAAAAAAAGGGAATGAAAATGCAACTGAGACTTCAAGCTCTAGTTTAAATGTGCATGGCAAACACACCAGGCGTGTACATTTTAAAATAAAACAGATGAGCTATTTTAAATGTTTTATTGCAAAACTTAAATATTGTAGCTATTACTATTAAAAAAAAACTTTAGAAAGCAATTTTTCTATTCTTTGTACCTTTAAGTCCTTGGCTCTGATGTTCTGCTCCTCTGACCTTGATCTAATCATGAATATCTATGCTACTTAATTATAATAAAAAAAGCCTACATTGCACTCTAGATGGTAGATGCACATTTTTTCTTCTTTGGTCACCTGCCAGTTCTCAAAATTATAGCAGTGGGAAGAAATGCAAATGAAGGCCGTGCTTGACAGCTAAACATAATGGAATGCATGGTCCACATTTGAAAAGTTACCTTAAAATAAAAGGTAGCATATAAAAAATCATTTCTTTAAGGTCACCTATGGCTTTGAATTACAGCTTTGAGGAATTTCCAATTTAGTCATCAGAGAGGAAGAAGCCAAAATAAGGATTATATACTTTGCTAGAGGGAAGACAGCATTTTACTTCATCGTACTTGGGTGATCTTATTACTTGGAAACAGAAAACAAAACAAAACTGAAAACTGTGAAGTATTCAGTTTATAGAGTATTGTGTAGAGTAAAGGACTCCGGAACATTTTCTATTATACCTTTAATTACAATTAATAAAATTTTTTCTCATGAATTTCCAAAGAAAGTTTACTTCATCATATATTTAAATATGTAACATAAGGGCTACAATAGGTTGGTGGTGAACAGTAGCTTATATATGTCTGTATTACATGAAGAATTGTATTTCTATATTCAGATAAATATATTCTTAAATAGGAAATTGGGAAGCAAATTTATAATTTGTATAGATAAATTATGAATTTATATTCACAAAACCCCAGAAATATTTGCTAATTACACATCCAGAAATGACTAAACTTGTCTTTCCATGAAATTTTATGCTTTACAGTTTTCTCTTTATTGCTGTGTGGGGCTGACAAAGACCAACCCTCATATACCTTTCTGCATATTGAACCCATTCCACAGATTGCCAGGAAGAAGTGTACTGCTTAGCTGTGATCCACAGACCACAGAGCTCTGAGAAATGGAGGCAGATGTTCTTATGGGTGAAATTTTCCATACTTCCAAATGTGCTATAATAAAATGAACTCCACACTGGGTGTTGTACGTAAGTGATGAAGCACTAGATTCTACTCCCGAAGAGAATGTTGCACTATATGTTAACTCACTCTAATTTAAATTAAAAAAATCATAAATGATATGCTGAAGTTGCCAGAGAAACAGAGCAAAGCTTATGGAGCCTGAGCTATAAAAGGATACAAGGTACCCTTCCTACCTACTTCACAGGCCGGGGGGTGAAAATGAGGTAACATTGGTGAAGACCCTCAACTGGTAAAAATACAGCTCATCACATCACTCTTAGTGGTAGTAGTTGTATAGAGAAGTAGTAGAAACAGTGGTAGTAGTAAAAAGAAAATATATGAGAAATTAAGGTCAGAGTTGGAAAAGACAGATTAATAGACTGACCAAGGAACAGAGTAGAAACTCCAGAAATGCAAGTGTCTATGTGCAATGAAGGTGGCATCTCATATTAGTGGGGAAAATTCAGACTTTGAAATAAGTGAGTTTGGATAACTTGACAGTTACATGGAAAAAAGATAAAATTAAGTTCACTCTTAAAACCTATTTTATTTTTTTAAAAAAGATTTAATTAATTAATTAATTAATTTGAGAGAGAGTAGGTGGAGGAGCAGAAGGAGAGGGAGAGAGAGAATCTCAAGCAGACTCCGTGCTGCGCTTGGAGCACGATGGGGACTTGATCCCACAACCTTGAGATCATGACATGAGCCAAAATCAAGAGTTAGAGGCTTAACCGACTGAGCCATTCATGTGCCCCCAAACCTATTTTAATATAATTTCCAATGGGTCAGAGATGTAAAGATAAAAAAAAAAAGGAAGAATATGAGTACTGAAAGAAAATTTGAGTGAATATCTTTATATTCTGGGAGTAAGGAAAACTTTCCCAACATAATTCAAAATCTAGAAGCAATTAGGGAGACAACCGATACATTTCATTATAAACATAACCCCTCATCAAAAAAAAAAAAACAAAACGAAACTTAAAAATCTTGTGTGTAGAAGAAAAACACAAGAATCAAAGTTAAAAGCTATATGACAAATGGGGAATAATATTTGCAAATTTTATCATAAATAAAAGTTTAACATCTACAATATAAAGAAATCTTCTAAAAATCAAAAGAAAAAGTCCACAGTCCTACAGAAAAAAATGGACTAGATGTATGAACAGGTAGTTCACGGAAAGAAATACAAATTGTTCTAAGCAATGAAAAGATGTTCAACTTTTCTCATAACAAGAGAAATGTCAATTAAAACTTTCGCAAGAGGGGCACCTGGGTGGCTCAGTGGGTTAAGCCTCTGCCTTCGGCTAAGGTCATGATCCCGGGGTGCTGGGATCGAGCCCCGCATCAGGCTCTCTGCTCGGCAGGGAGCCTGCTCCCTCCTCTCTCTCTGCCTGCTTCTCTGCTTACTTGTGATCTCTGTCTGTCAAATAAATAAATAAAATCTTCAAAAAAAAAAAAACTTTCACAAGATACCATTTTCCACCCTCAAGTTGTCAAAAATCCAAAAGTTTGACAAAATTACTTTGCTGGAAAGACTATGAGAAAACAGGCATTCTCGTACATTTTTGGTGGAAACTCAACAGTATAACCACTATGGAAGGAAATTTGCTAAAATATAGCAAAGTTGTGTGTATAATTACTTTTTCACTTAACAATCCTACAAAGAGAGGATTACAGCAGGCTATTCATTAGAAACTACTTAACATAGCAAAAGCAAAAAAAAAAAAAAGCAAAAAAAAAAAACCCCACCAACCTGAATGTGCATCAATATGAGACTGGTAAAATAAACATCAATATGAAGCTGGTTCATTACATAATGGAGAACCAAGCAGCTGTAAAAAGGAATGGGGCATATTTTTATATACAATTATGAAGCAATCCCTAGGATACATTAAATGAGAAAAGCAGGTGAGAAGAGTGAATAATATGCTCTTGCTTTATAAGGAGGGAAGTAAGTACATATATGGAGACATATATACACACACATAAAAATTTTTAATAGTTTCCCTTATTATAAAAATGGAAAGATAATTCTTTAAAATATGTAAATGGACACCTAAGGGAATAGGAGAGGATATAGGAATATAAATAGACTTTGTTTTCTACATGAATTTCAGATACATGAAACTATTCCCAAGACTTAATTAAATTTTTAAAATATGTCTAAGTATAAAGAAAAATGAAATAAATACATTTAATTTTGCACAAAGTTACTGACACAACCACACAGAGAGAAACTATGAGTAACTTTAGGACATAATAATTTTGGTGTACATTCCTAGGGATTATAAGATAAAGAAAAAAAAAAACATGCAAGAATCTTGAAACTGTTTTCGGTAACCATACTGGGGGCGCCAGTGTCAGGCTAAGACTACTGAGTCTTCGAGATAAAGCAAATGTGTGGATTATTGTTGTCATTGAGAACTGGGATTCTTGGCCTGGGAAATAAGAGAAAAAGACCTAAGTTTGATAGGATAAGGAAAAATCCTTCAGCACTGGTTTTGATTAAAGTATTAGTATAATCCAAAATGTATGTTATTCTAGAAAGAAAAAAAAATAACATTTTCTAGCTTTATCCACAGAAAAGTCTAGGAACCATGATAGACTAAGTAGCATTGAGCATCCCCATAGCCAAAATTATAGTCTCTAATTACCAACATCCGTGGAAAGGAAACACCATGTTTTTGGAGAAGGAGATGATTCCGAGTTCGGGGAAAGAAATGATGACCATAGAATATGCTGGCATACCAGAAAGCAAGGAAGCCACAAAAGACAGCGGAGGCTTGTCTGAAAGACTCAGACACCAACTTGAAGAGAACCTCACTGCCCAAATATGGAATAATCTGAGCACTGATAACTGCAGTGGATTGAAACTTATTAAAAATTTTAAGTCCATAAATTAATAATAATAGTTTTTCTAAAGAAATCATCCAACAGGTCTACCTCTGGAAGATACTGAAAGTCTAAAAATAGAGTAAAAGAATTAAACATTTGTTTTCTTTTTCTTATATAAACTGTACCTCTGTATAACTGAATACTTACAGAGGAAAGATTTCTCTTTATAGAATTATTTCAGCTAATAAAGGAGGAATAAATATGGACTATCACTGCCTTGTAACCCACAGTGGAGTATGGACTTAGGCAGAAATCATCAGTGGGTGCTGATACTGTAAAAACAGACAATCAGACATCTCTCCTCTTCGTTGAAGTACATAACACCATCTATGAAGGAATTTTGTTTAAAAAAAATCTTAATCTGATCGAGCATGTAGGTCTTTCAGACAATTAAAAGGAATTAAGAAAGAGGAACAACTCTTGCATGACAACATGTGGATGTAATCCATGAAATCCAGACTATGAGAAATGCCCTGTGGAATGTTCAGATTTCTTTAAAAAAAATTGAAAAGAGACAGAAATGAAAGAGGAATATAGATGATGTAAGGGGCATTTCTGCCATTCGGAATGTATGGACCTATTTGGATTTGATTTGAAGAAAACAAATTCAAAAATACATAAATTTCAAAAATGGAAACAGATTTTAACAGTGAACAGCTACTCTCTCTTTCATTGTGTGTGTGTATGTAATAATAACATTGTGAATATGGGTTTTTTTTGTTTTGTTTTGTTTTATTTATTTGACAGACAGAGATCTCAAGTAGGGGGAGAGACAGGCAGAGAGAGAGAGGAGGAAGCAGGCTCCCTGTCGAGCAGAGAGTCCGATGCGGGGCTCGATCCCAGGACCCTGGGATAATGACCTGAGCCGAAGGCAGAGGCCTTAACCCACCGAGACACCCAGGTGCCCCGTGAATATGGTTTTTTTAAAGTATGTCATTTAGTGCTCGCTTCGGCAGCACATTTACTATAAAGTATGTCATTTACACACTTGCACACAAATGAACTGCTAAATATTTATTTTTTATTTTTTTAATTTAAATTTTAGTTAGTTAACATAAAGTGCAATATTGGTTTCAGGAATAGAATTCAGTGATTCATCACTTACATACAACACCCGGTGCTCAACCCAATAAGAGCACGTCTTAAAACCCATCACCCATCTAGCTCGCCCCATCCCCGCCCTCCATCCACTCTCAATTTGTTCTCTATCTTTAAGAGTCTCTTGTGGTTTGTCCTCATCCCTCCTTTTGTCTTTTCCACCTTTCCATTTGGTTATCTGTTTCCTTTCTTAAATTCCACATCTGAGGGATGTGATCATGGGGTATTTGCCTTTCTCTGACTGAATCATTTCATTTAGAAATGCTATAATACTTAATTATTGCTTCAAAATCACCAGGTGGGATGGGGAGAGAGTGAGTGGAATTGATGATAGTTGAAGCGGAGAGTGCATACGGGATTTTTTCCCTACTTTTGTTTTTGTTTAAAACTTCCAATTATTAAGCTGATTTGAACAAGGAAGACCTAAAAGATCTTAGAGATTGTTGATATTCTTATAGACTTTGCTGCTCTCCAGTGTAGCAACTGGCAGGCTCTACAAATCCTGCGAGTTGAAAGAGAAGTTAAAGGGGATCAAAGATGAAGAAGATCAAGTAGATCAAGAAAACCATCAAAATCATATAATTAATGTGAAGTGTGATTTACTTACATTTTTCTGGCTGATAAATCAAGTCACAGTGCATTATATGAAGGGTTATCAAAGCCATAAGTGTAGACATAAAGGGAATGAGTAGAACCAGGGCCCCAGCCCCTGAGTGCTGGATGTAAGATATTCCCAGAAAGACAACAGTTGCTTTCAGGTTCATGATCCAGCAAAACCTGTGATACACAGACAGACAGAAATAAAAAGACCATTGAGTTACTTCAGAGAACAATTGTTAATTTTAATGCTTTGATATAGATGTAAGCTATGAAGTGGTGGCCTATTAGCTGAACTAGAATTTGTCAGTATTATTTTAGACTTCTTTAAAAAAAAAGATATTATTTATTTGAGAGAGAGAGAGAGAAAGAGAGAGAAGGATAGACAAGGAGAGACAAGGAGCAGCAGGAGGAGCAGAGGGAGATGGAGAAGTAGACTCCCCGACCAGCAGGGAGCTCGACATGGGGCTCGATTCCAGCATCATGACCTGAGCTGAAGGCAGACACTTAACTGACTGAGCCAGCCAGGCGCCCCTGTTTATTAGACTTCTTAATAAGTGTACACATATCAGCTATGGAGTCTTATCAGTTTTGTTATCTTTGTTTCATTCCTTTTTAGAACACATGTGGAAAGAATGTGTTATCTGAAGACAAACTTTTTCTGCAAAGGACTTCATAGTAAATACTGGAGGTTTTGCGGGTCATACCATCTCTACAGCAACTGCTCAACTATGTGTTGTGGCACTAGAGAAGCCATAAACAATACTTAATCAAACATGCCTAATAAATCTGGAAAAGGCTGCATGGTTAAAAAGCTGAATCTTCCTATTTATTCCACTCTTCAAAGTATGGGTAAACTAAGGAATACTTTGGTTATACCCAGACCATGCATTACACCAAAGAAATGAGTGTCATTTGAATAAAACTTTCAGTACCTCTTCCTGGTGAATAGTATTACAACTACATACACATAGCAGTAGTCTGGTTTGTAATTTTGGGGAAATAATCTGTATCTCCCAACCTTTCACTGGGTCTAAGTCCATGCTGTTAGAGTCCCATGGCAGAGGAGGGGTCTTAACATTAATTTAAAAGATTTATTAGGGTAAAATTAAATATGATAAAATATCTTCTTAAATATATAGTTTTATGAGTTTTGGTAAATTTTTCAGTTGGGTAAACACTAATAAGACCTAAGTTTTAGAACATAACATTATCACTAAGGTTTAAAGGCCCAACCTTGTTAGATCAGGCCCATCCAGGATTCTAGGATAATCTCTTCTTTGATTAATTTAAAGATCAAATTATTAGAGACTTTTAAAAAAAATGTTTTATTTATTTTACAGCGAGAAAGGGAGAGAGAGTATGCACAAGTGGTGGAAGGGGCAGAGGGAGAGGGAGAGAGAGCCTCAAGCAGACATCCTGCTGAGCAAGGAGCCCAAGGTTTTCAATCCTATAACCCTGACACCATGACCTGAGTCAAAACCAAGACTTGGATGCTTAACTGACTGAGCCACCAAAGCGCCCCTAGAGACTTTAATTACATTGCAACATCCCTTCACTTTTGCCATGTAACAACATAATTAGGGTTTGAAAAAAACCTAGGAATGGAAGGGCTAGATGATACAGTAGATGAACGTTTAACATTTTAAGAAATTTCCAAATGGTTTTCAAGTAATTGTAACATTTTGCCTCAACTACAACCTGCGTATGAGAGTTTTAATACCTCCACATCTTGGCCAATACTTGGTATATGATCAGTCTTAAATTTTAGCTATTTTAATAGATGTGTGTTCGTATCCCATTGTGATTTTATTTTGCATTTCCCTAATGACTAGTGATATTGAGCATCTCTTCATGTGCTTTTATCCATCTGTATATCTTCTTTGGTGAGAATGCTGTTCAAAACTTTTGCCCATTTAAAATAAAACTAGGTTGTTTATTTTCTTATTATTGAATTTTTTAAAAAAGATTTTATTTATTTATTTGACAGATAGAGATCACAAGTAGGCAGAGAGGCAGGCAGAGAGAGAGGGGGAGGCAGGCCCCCTGCTGAGCAGAGAGCCCAATGTGGGGCTCAATCCCAGGATCCTGGGATCATGACCTGAGCCGCAGGCAGAGGCTTTAACTCACTGAGCCACCCAGGCACCCTTATTATTGAATTTTAAGAGTTCTTTATATATTCTGGATGCAAGTCTTTCATCAAATGTATGATTAGTAAACATTTTCTCTCAGTCTGTGGCTTGTCTTTTCACTTCTTAGCAGTGTCTGTTGAAGAGCATTAAGTTCTTAACTTTGATGAAACCCTATTATTATTATTATTATTATTTTCCTCTTAAAGATAGTGCTTTTATTGTTGTATCTAGGAAATCTTTCCCTAACCCAAGATCACAAAAAATTTCCATCTCTGTTTCAGAGAAGAAATTTTAGCCTTGGAGACCTTTACGGTTTCAACTGAATTCTCACAGCTGCATTGTTGCAAAGCCATGAGTAGGAGCCCTCTGTCCTGGTGCAGCCTCTAAGAAGAGGCTAACTTGACTATGTGTCCTTTTTTTTTTTTTTTAAAGATTTTATTTATTTATTTGACAGAGACAGAGAGAGATCACAAGCAGGCAGAGAGGGGTGGGGAGGAAGCAGGCTCCCTGCTGAGCAGAGAGCCGGATGCGGGGTTTGATCCCAGGACCCTGAGATCATGACCCAAGCCGAAGGCAGAGGCTTTAACCCACTGAGCCACCCAGGCGCCCCTATGTGTCCTTTTTATACTTCTTTCCTATTATCAAGTTCATGATACCGCCATTTCCTCATTAATACAAGCTTTAACATTCGAAATTACCTTTCACTCATGCTTCTCGCCAAATTTTATATATTATTAATTATAAATATTTTTTCTTTCTCTTGGAATGGTGCTCAAAAAGACATGAATTTGGGACAGCTGGGTGGCTTGGTCGGTTAAGCATCTGCCTTTGGCTCAGGTCATGATCCGGGGTCCTGAGATCCAGCCCTGCATCTGCCTCCCAGCTGAGTTGTAAGCTTCCTTCTCCCTCTCCCTCTGCCCTTCCCCTCTGCTTGTGCTCAC
The DNA here is from genome assembly GCF_963455335.1 of Martes martes. NCBI lineage: Eukaryota > Metazoa > Chordata > Mammalia > Carnivora > Mustelidae > Martes > Martes martes. The sequence goes on from NC_137895.1 coordinate 58,863,826, forward strand.
ACACACACACTCTCTCTCTCTCTTTCTCAAATACATAAATAAATAAAATCTTAAAAAAAAAAAAAGACATGAATTTGAGTGAAAACTCTGATAATCACACGATCTGTGTCTTAGGCTTTCTGGATTTCTGGGTCTTTATCTTTAAAATAGGGATCATACCCTCCAGACAGGTTTCTTGTAAAGACTGAATGGAGAACACACACGGGAGCTGCACTGTGCTCAGCTAACGTTGTCATGTTCTTCACTTTTCTTCAATCTTGATTCCAGGAACAAAATGAGCAAGGAAGTTGGAGCATAGTGAGCAAGGAACAGAACATTTGGAGACGTGATCTGCGACTAAGTGTGATTCAGATCATGCAAGGCCTTGAAGTCCATGGTAAAGAGTTTGGTTTTTATTCTTAGTATATTGGGAAGCCATTTGAAGGAGATTGATCATGGGGCCGAAATGATGTGCTTTTAAATGGAAAAAAGAAAGGATTATCATGTCAGGTCTATGCATGTAGATTATGCATGGTCAGGGCCTGGTAAGACTAATCACAGCTGCTGTAGTCTGGAGGAGAGTTAGAAGTGAACTGGACTGCGGTTAGCAAAGTCAAGGGAGAGAGGGAGAGAGGTTTGTGACGTATATTTGGAAAGGAGACATGTGCCCAGCTAGCCGTGTGCCTTCTCTGTCTTATAAACATGGTTGCTCATTTTCACCTCTAAAACTTTTTTTAAAAGAATTTTATTTATGTATTTATTTAAGAGAGAGAGAGTGCAGGAGTTGGTGGAGGGACAGAAAAAGAGGGAGGAGACTTCCCAATGAGCAGGGAGCCTGCCACGGGGCTTGATTCCAGGATCCTGAGATCATAACCTTAGCCTAAGGCAGATACTTAACGAACTGAGCCACCCAGGCACCCCCATTCCTATATCTTTTCTCACTTAACTAAAGTTCCATGTCAAGTCTCTTTTCCTTTATTCAGCATTCTCTTGAATAGAAATTCTCTGAACTTCTAAGATAATCCGTTCTGCAATGATTTCACTTTTGTTAGTTTTGTCTTCTCACAAACTGTCAGGCTTCCTGACAGGAACACCTTGTTCTTTGTCTCCATAGGACATAACATGGTTCTAGGACCACAATATAGGGATAGTAAATAAGTAATTGACGAATAACATGGCATCTCACAAAAACCACGTGATCCAACAACAACGTATAAAAAACATTTTCCATAATTGACCTTGGAAAATAATCAAACATCCAACATGGCCATGCTGAGGACTCTGGTTTACTATAATCCACCACCAGAAACTTGTCACAGTGCCGGCGAGACACAAATCTAGAGTTTTGTAGGACAATTGGATAGAGCTCCTAGGCTCAGTCTTGGGTCATCCTGTCGTGCTGCTGCAAGCTGCACACCTGAGTTGCGGCTCTCGCAACTGAGAGAAGCTGGAGCTGCAAGCAGTGTTATAGCTCTTTCCATCTGTAGGAAACACTTTTTTAAAATGTTCAATATTGCTGAGAAAATCCAAGAGGACATTGTGTAGCTCCTCAGAACACCCCATGGTGATGTAAACTAAATCGCTCTAAAGAGGGTCAAGGAAAATTACAATTATTCCAAGACTTCAATCTTGTAAAAGGCAGTTAGAAACAAAGGAATTATAGTGTTGAATAGCTTCGTATAGGAAGAGATTTTACACCAAGTACTAAATGTATTTTAACAAATGCCATCCAACCTATTTGATTGTGTAATTTTCTGGAAGAATTACCTAGTACAGGCATGTTTTATATATGTCTTTATTGATCCATGGACAGGATAAGCCATAGATAATTAAGGGTGAAATTGTATATGTATCAACTGTAAAAAAATAAAAGAAATAAAAACCTACAGTCTTCAAACTCACCATTAAGACTCCTTTCATCTCATAGCTCACTAGCAAATTGAGTATATAAAGCACCTCTCACACAGAAAGTCAGAGAGCAAAGCACTAAAGCAAAATAAATACCAGTGATTAAGGAAAATTGAAAGCAGCAGTAAAAATATGTTTCTTTAGTCTACTTTTAAATACAGACGGGGAACTGCAAATAACTGGGAGTACATATAAGTCTAATTTTTTTTTTTTGGGTCTTCGTGATTCTATGGTATTGAATACAAATAAGGGAAAGAAAACTTGTTGCTGCAAATCTCAGCAATCCTTTTGAGATTTTTTTCTCTTAAACTTCACATTTACTTATTTAGTAATCACGATTGAACTCACTCAAATACTTTGTCATCTCTTAGGCTGTCTCATTTTTACATACTTCAGATTTATTTTCAGTGATTTTAGGTAAAATGGTTTAAACTGGTTTTTCTTAACCTGAGAAGATGCCAAGAGGGGAGGCAAGCTCTCGGGTCTTCACAGCAGTAGGAGACAATGTACGGAGTTCAGGGAAAATATTTTATTCTGCATTGAACAATATTCAGATAATTCACCAGGGGATTTGTGGTTCTTCAATGGGATAAAGTTGAACTGTTCAGAAAAGTCAAGGACACACTTGAGTGCTGACTTCCTGGTGGGTCATGGTTGACAATGGTTGCTTCTTTCAGCATAACCATAGACCCATAGAAGTACTTCAAAGAATACTCTGGTGGCCATGAATTTTGAGAAAGAAGAAGCAAGTGGAAATTTTGCAGTTCTAGATGCTTTTTATCCGTAATTTTTTTTCAACAGTACAGATAAAGAAAAGGCATCTAATAAAAGAAGAGTGTTGGTTTTGGTGAATAGACAGCATGATTTAGAAAAGGTATATATATATATATATATATATATATATATATATATACATACACACACACACACACATATATATATATATATTAAAGATTTTATGTATTTATTTGACAGACAGAGATCACAAGCAGGCAGAGAGGCAGGCAGAGAGAGAGGGGGAAGCAGGCTCCCCGCTGAGCAGAGAGCCTGATGCGGGGCTCGATCCCAGGACCCTAAGATCAGGTCCTGAGCTGAAGGCAGAGGCTTTAACCCACTGAGCCACCCAGGGGCCCCTAGAAAAGGTATATTTTTAATTAAGAAATTTGGGGGGCGCCTGGGTGGCTCAGTGGGTTAAAGCCTCTGCCTTCGGCTCAGGTCATGATCCCAGGGTCCTGGGATCGAGCCCCGCATCGGGCTCTCTGCTCAGCGGGGAGCCTGCTTCCCTTCCCCTCTCTCTGCCTACTTGTGATCTCTGTCTGTCAAATAAATAATTTAAAAAAAAAAGAAATTTGGGAACAGGTCTCACTCTTTCTCTCTTGCTCTCCTTGCCTCTGCTTCTTTTAACTTATTGTCATTCTCTTTCTCTCTCTGATCCTCCCTCCTTTTCTTTTCCCCAACATCGCAACCATAATAGTTATTCCTGTATATCATTTTCTTATTTCCTCAATTTAAGGTCTTTCGATCACTGCGTGTTTACTGATGAAAATAAGTCCCTAGTCATGTACCTACCAAGTTGAAAAACGACCAAGCAGGGCATAAAAAAAAAAAAAAAAAAGCAGTAAGACACATAAGAAATTTGCCTTTCTTTCTTTTTTTTCCTCAGTATTCTTTGGCTTCCACAAGTATATGTTAGGCAGGAATTCTGAGTGTATTTCCTGAAAGCTTACAACTTTGGCAAAAGTAAAGAAGGAGTTGTCTGTTGTTATTAGAGTGGGTGGGCAACATTTGTTAAGCTTGGGTAGAGCCCATGCAAATAGAATTTTGGAAGGTTTAGTGATTTTTTCTTTTAAGCTGTTTACAGGCTATTCCTCAGTGTGCAACTCAGATGATATTTTGAGAATTAATACAATTATTCTGTGAACTGCTTTGATTTTGTTGGCTGAAATGTACCTTATAAATTATGATTTTACTATTAAAGAATTAAGTAGATTCATATTTCATTTCTCTTCACAAGGAATTTCTCAATCAAATAGGTTTCCAAGTGGGATGAAAAATTGCTATGAATTGTCAAAACTTTCCAAAGCCGCCTCATATCCAGTATGTGCACTCCAATGATGTCCAGTTCCATTTCTTTCCTTTTCTTTATTTTTTAAATATATCCTTTTAAAAATATCCTTTTTCTTTCTTTTTTAAGTTTATTTATTTATTTGACAGAGAGAGAGAGATAGCGAGAGAGGGAACCACAAGCAGGGGGAGTGGGAGAGGGAGAAGCAGGCTTTCTCCCATATGGAGAGGATAACGGGGCTGGATCCCAGGACCCAGAGATCATGACCTGAGCTGAAGGTAGACGCCCAATGACCAAGCCACCCAGTCACCCCCCATTTCTTTTCAAAGTTATCTCTAGACCATGTTAGTATCCCCTTTCCTTATATCTCTGCAATTGTTTTCAAAATTCTGAAGCACTTAATAAAAGTGGTAAACCTTCCCCAGCTATGCTTCCAGTATATTCTGATCTTGGCAGTTGTGGGTGGGGTCTAGGAAAGATTTTAAAATAAAGCCTGTAAATGATTCTCAAAACCAGACAACAGCATGAGAGCAGTAGTTCTTAAACCTGACTACTTAGGCAGCTAAATAAATAAATAAAAATAAATAAATCCTGGTCTCTGGATCTCACCTCATACCAATATATATGGAATTTTTGATGCCAAGGCCCAGGAAACAGTATTTTTAAGCGTCTACAGGTGGCCTTTATGTCAATCTAGGATTGAGAATCTCTGCTTTCGAACAACACTCAACTGAATATTAAAATAGCTTCTGAAAAAACATTCCGTGGGATAGTAAGTTTTTACCTCTAGCTTTTCCCTAAGATAAAAGTTATTAAGTTCAAGCAAGTATTAACATCAGAATATTTTAGTGTAGGACAAATATTGTATACAGTCAATTGAGTACCAGATATTCAAAATTTCTGGGATAGATTAAGTTAGTCTCTAGATTTTTTTTTCAAGAACTCTACCAATATTCTATTTGGACTTTTCAATCATGTATAATTCACTCTGGTAACTAGTTAGGAACAGACTATGATATGCAGATTGGATGCAAATTACCAGGTGAAGTAAGTAGAGAAATGTGGAAGCAAGATTTGAAGTTAATTGCAGTAGAATTTAAAATTATGGTTATAGACAGACTTAATTATCCACCTTTCTTTTTGCTTCCAGAAAAGATTCTGCACAGGTGTATTTACCTAGATGATCTCTAGCATGGTGACTCTTAATTGCACACCTTAGATTTTGGAAAGTGCTGGAAGAGCCAGGTTCTAATCTAGATAACGGCACAAGGATGTTGGAAGATTATTATGCCTCTTGATTTCAGGGAGTTTAGCTTTATTCTTTCAATAAGGTACATAGTTGAGGAAGATCCAGTACCAGATGGTAATGTTGGCTGGGAGTGGTTTTCTCACCTACACTTGGCAGCTCTACTCGGAAGTGGTGCTTTCAGTGCTCGAGACTTCCAGTCTATACTATTTAACATAATCACTGGGAAGCTTTAGGTGGTAGAGATGCAATGACACATCTCATTAAAGGTCCTGTAACTAGGAACATCTGACATCTGTGCTGAAAATAGAACTGGATGCAGCCTTCGAGTGGTTACGGATTCAAGTGGTATGCTGTTTTTAAAGACACTATGGAAATTCATTATATTAGCCAAGTTTGTACTTTCTAGAGGCTTTTTTTGACATGGAGAAATAGATTTTAAATGAAGGCGTTGCCCATTTAAAGATGGCCTCCTTCTCAATGGGTTCCCTCTCACTCAGAACTTAGACAATGATTTTAGCTGATTTGTCATTTAATAACAATAGTTACCCTATTTTGAATACCTATGATGTGCTAGGGTCCTTTATATATGAGCTATGCAGCCGCTGTCCAGCATCGTCCCATTTTGTGGATGAGGGACTTGTGCCCGGAGAGGTTAAGGGACTGGCCGAAAAGCAGATAACTTCTGTGACAGAGCCAGGATCCTGTCAGCCTTCAGGCTGCCCCGTAGGGTCTCTGTCCATGTGGCCACCCACCCCTGCAGTATGTAGAGTAATAGAGTTAATATTTTTTTCCGTAAATTACAAAAAGCAGTTGCCCATAGAAATTGCCCTGTAGCTTGGTACTATAAACTTAAAAAAAAAAAAAAACCCAAAACTGAAACAACCAGATTCAGCCTTCAAGAAGCTTACCATCGAGATAGTTCATCCAAGAGTGACACCTTGACTTTAGATTCCTCATGCACATTTCTAGGTTTTTTTTTTTTTTTTAAGATTTCATTTATTTATTTGAGAGAGAGCATGAGCAGAGCGAGGGGCAGAGGGAGAAGCAGACTCCCCATTGAGCTGGGACCCCAGTGTGGGGCTGGAACCCAGGACCCTGGGATGCTTAGTGGCCTGAGCCAACCAGGCACCCTACATTTTGAGGTGATTTAACTTTAGGTTTTAAAAATTCTGCATGATTCTTTCCCTTTTTTCTTTCTTTCTTTCTAAAAATTTATTTATTTATCTTTAGGGGAGAGAGAGAGAGAAAGCATGAGAGTGTGGTGGGGAGCTTCAAAGAGAGGGGGGGAGAGAGAGAGAGAAGATATCAACACATTCACCACCGAGCACAGAGCTGATGTGGGCTAGATCTCTTGACCCTGAGATCATGACCTGAGCAGAAAACCAAGTCAGATGTTCAACCAATGGAGCCATCCATGCGCCCCTGCATGACTCTTTTTATTAGAGATTTTAGTGAAATTAGGAAATAATAAGAAACTACATTGAAATGTGTTCATCCTAAATTCGGCCTGGCTGCTCGCGCTGCAGAAATTCATTTTCACTCCACTCCCCATCCCCCCTTTAAAGGCCTAAAGTACAAACCCATTGGGAGTCCCCCCCTTTCCCAAAGGAAATATTTCATTCATATAATGTCTCCTTTGTAATCAACACTGAGAAATGTCACTTTGATTAAACACAACTCTGAATGACTAAGACCATAGTACAATAAATTCTCCAGAGCTATCTTTCAGAACAACTGATTGCTCTCCAGTCTTAATCCTCCAGAGTCTTATTTAATCAAAATGATGTTGCTAATTAAGGATTAAAACCTCCGAATAGAATAAAAAAGAAGGATTTTTCTTTCTCCTTTGGGCAGGTCAAGGAGGCAGAATTTGCTATAAGGAAGCAAAGAGTCCCTTCCACCTTTGGTAAAACTGCATTATTTTCTGACATTTGGACTGAATCCAAAATAGGCCTGAGTGCTTTGTAATATTAATATAATTGGGGGGGGGAAGAAAGAAAGAAAAGGAGAAAGAAAGGAAGAAAGGAAGAAAAAAAAGAAAGAAAGAAAGAAGAGAAAGAAAAAAAGAGAAAGAGGGAGAGAGAAAGAGAGAGAGGGAAAGAAAGAAGGAGAGAAGGAAACTGACTGCCTTGGATAGCTAAATATACCGGGATTATTTATGCTAAGTTTTTTTTTCATTTAATGCTTTAAATATGAGTTTTCTTTAAATGTTTTGTCTGATTCTCTCCGTGCATTGATTTTTTCCATTGCTGACATTGGTGGAAAGACAGAATATTTAGAAAAATGTTGACAACTCCTTTCACAGAGAAGAGGAAACAAAAGAATGTATCTCAGATGTACTTGACATTCACTGATGAATAATAACAAAATATTCTACCTTAAGATCAAAATTTTTTTTGAATTTGTGTTTGATAATAAAAACTGGTTCCTTAAAACTACATAAAACGGTGTAAGAACTCACTGGGAGAGAAACGGATTCCCAGGAAGGTGGTTTGATTTTCATGGAATACAAACTCTTTTAGGTGTTAAGGGTGAAGTGGATTCCAGACAGAAGGCTGGTTTATGTTTCAACAAATTGTAAAATACTTTTTCTGTCCTTTTTAACTTCTCTCCGCACTGCCTGTGAATTTATAATCTCTGCCCAATTCTCCTCTTACAGGCTAGACAGGGCTAGTAACAGCTACCATTTGGGATCACCTCCTATGTGCCAGATTTTCTGCCTGCAAGACACATATTATTGCCTCTAATAAAACCCAAGAAGAAGGATTATGATAAGCCTTCACAAAGATTAAACTGAGGGGGCACCTTTGTGCTCGTTCAGTTAAGCGTCCGCCTTCAACTTGGGGCATGATCCCAGGGTCCTGGGATCGAGCCCCACATCCGGCTCCCTGCTGAGTGAGGAGTCTTCTCCCTCTGTCGCTCCTCCTGCTTATACTCTCTCTCTTTCTCTCTCTCTCTCTCTGTTTAATAAATAAATAAAATCTAAAAAAAAATGATTAAACTAAAACTTATAAACTAAAACTTTACCAAGGTCAGACAGCTTGTGTTAAGTAGAGTTGAGGCCTGTTTGGCTCCAAAGTCACCTTCTGTTGGGTATGACAAGCCACTTCACACTGGTTTATTTGGAAGGTAAATGTATCAGTGTGCTTCCAGAAGATGCTGGTAAGCTGCGTTTGTCTGTACCTGACTCATGGGCTCCCACACTTACTGGCTGAATCATTGTCCAAGGCACTGTCACATTGTCACTTGACCCAGACCAGTCAATGACAAACACTGAATTACTGCCACCAACATGGGACCAGAGGGCAAACAAGAGAAATCCCAGGAGGGAGAGGAATGTCGTAAGGCTCATTTCACTCCTAGCCAGTGGTGCTTACCAGTTAAAAAAAGACATTTGTTTCTGGGATTCATGCTCCTTAAGGCTGTAAGCACCCGGGGGACAGACGATGGCTCTCAGTCCTCCTGTGCCAAGGCTGATGGCCAGCAACGCTGTGTAAAACAGCCTCTTCTGCTCCTTTTTTGGTATATGGTTAATCATATGGTGAGTGCCTATATAGAAATCTCCCAAGGGAAAAGCAACCACAGATAACAAAGCAGTACCTGTAGATAGAGAAAAAAAGGAGAATGAATATGGCGTAGACCACCTGAATCACCAAACCACATTTTAAATAAGGTTTTTCCTCTGAAAGGAGCAGCATTGTGTGATTGTCTTCTTGAAATACTTGTTAGTCACTGCAATTCTGGAGACAGGATAATTTTTCTAAATGTGAACACTTCTTCATTACGTGTTTTAATTAATCCAGAGGCCTAGTCCCCCCGCCCCTTAGACTTGACCTATCTTCTTTTGCAGGGTATATAAGCAAATCATGTCCGTTTTAACAAAATTGGGAAATATATAAGAAATGAGAGATGCCTGTAATCTCACCCCCCAGAGAAAACCACTGTTAGTAAGGGTTATTTTTTCTCAGTCACTAGAGTGATAGAAAACTCAAAGATCTCAGACTTGTCAGTAACTTTTAACTTTCTTGTTAAAGAAAATGTTTTACAGAGAACATTATCACAGAGGTAACAAGAACATAGATCTCTTTGCCTTTTCTACTTCTCTTTCTCCTATTCATGCCCTTTGATTTCTCTCACTTCTTAGGCCACTGAGCAGAGCCATCTTGGTGAACACAGAGGTGAGAAGGTGAGGTGGGTGATTCCGTACTGGACAGCAGGAGGGGGAAGACAGGAAGGGACAAGGGGTGGGAGTCGATCCTCTTCTCCCTTCCATCTTGCAGGGAGTAAACTTAAACATTTCCCTTGTTTGGTAGAAATTATAATTCAATTCCACACTTTTGTTAAGCTCTTTAAATTCTGTAAAACATTTTTATGTATTATATTATTTCATCTTGGAAAAACTTTGTGATATCAGAAGACAGATTTTCTTCTAAGTTTAAAAAAAAACAAAACAAGGGGCGCCTGGGTGGCTCAGTGGGTTAAGCCTCTGCCTTCGGCTCAGGTCATGATCTCAGGGTCCTGGGATCGAGCCCCGCATCGGGCTCTCTGCTTGGCAGGGAGCCTGCTTCCCTTCCTCTCTCTCTCTGCCTGCCTCTCTGCCTACTTGTGATCTCTGTCAAATAAATAAAATCTTTAAAAAAAAAACAAAACCAAAAAAAAAAAACAAAACAAAACCCAGGTTCAGGGAGGTTATAGAGTATCCAGATGTTATAGGGTATCCCAGATGTAATCTGCTACTTTTCATAATTCCTATCAACTGGTCAAATCATCTTTTTTTGTGTGTGTGGTCAATTTGATTAGTGAAAAATGGCTTCTCCCTGTTATTTTGTCCTCCATTTTATTAATTAAGCATTCATATTTTTTGTATGATTTTTTTATATGGCGGCTGTATGTGGTTATTTTTCTTAGTTGGACTACAAGTTCCTTAAAGGCAGAAATTAGGGTATAATGTTTTATATCTCCCTTATCATGGCTTTTACAACCTGAAGAATATATGCACTCAATATGTGGTAACAAATAGATTTACCATGAGAACAGGCCCTTTATATAACTGAGTTTGAAACATTTCCTATGAAGTTTGGCCAGATATGATACCAACTGCTTTCTCTCTGCCATTCAATCCTCTGTATCTCTGGAAGTATGATGTGAGGCCTGGGGAGGCTAAGGGTTGTCCAAAGGGGATGGGCAGAGAGTTATTTCTTGCAGAAACCATATGCTTAAAGACAAAGCACTTTTAGTGGTCCATTTGTGTAAATTAGAAAGACACACTCCTTCCATCTTTTGAGGAAATGTCATAGTGTATTGATTTCATTAGATCAAAACTTTATTTTTATCTGTTGTAAAATTGAAGTAATGAAAATACAAGTCTATGACATGTATGGAAGAAAGTCTCCTTTTTGATATGTGCTATATTGGGCACTGCATATTCAGCACACATTCTTGGTAGCTTTGTATAAAACACCAGGATGTGTCATAGCCTCTGCTGGGAGCTAACAAGTCCATCAAAGAGGACAGATAACCAGGTGGAAATTAGATTTTAATGTGGTAAGTGAAATTATAGAGGTATGATTAGAACGTGGTTAAGCAATGTGGGTCTTGAAAGAAGGACAGGATTTTTCAAGTCTTGACTATGGGGTAGGAAGATAAAGGAAGGTTGACAATTTCAGGCATAGAAAAAATGCATAAGTAACAGTAGAGAAGTAGGGGATTAGAGGCAAGCAAAAGTTCAGAGGGTTGAGATCATATACTGAGAGAAAAGTTTGGAAAGTTAAATTTGGGATAGATTGTAAAGATTCTTATGTACTAAATTGGATTTTGTTTTTTATTTTTTTTAAAATTTTTTAAAAATTTTTATTTATTCATTTGACAGACAGAGATCACAAGTAGGCAGAGAGGCAGGCAGAGAGAGAGAGGGAAGCAGGCTCCCCGCTGAGCAGAGAGCCCGATCTGGGGCTCGATCCCAAAATCCTGGGATCACGACCTGAGCCGAAGGCAGAGGTTTAACCCACTGAGCCACTCAGGCGCCCCTGGATTTTGTTTTTTAGATAATAAAGATGATATATAGATTTATTCTATAGATTTATATAGATCTATATAGATTTATTCTTGTTTATTCTTAGTGTTGTAAATAGAAATGTATATGGATTGGAGTCATTCTGACTGCCGATAGCCCAGTAAGCAGGCCAGTGTAATGGTCAAGAAACTGCATTTTTGAACTAAGGATTAGCATTTGAAACAGAAGAAACATTTTTGGTAGAAACTCTGATAGTCAGTGACTGGTTGGAATTTGATGGCAACCATGAGTGGGGACACAAGGAAATAGTTTTTAGTAAGAAAATGAATGGATATGGAGTTGACTTAGGTCTTTTATTTGTCAAATTCTAAAATTGGGACTCAGTCCTAGTCTGACGGCTTACATGGGAATTTAGACTGATAGGAATTGCCATGTTAAATAAGAAGTTGCCAAGTGCCATGGATATGGCCTGTTACCAAGTCAGGAAGAACAAATCATTCAGACGCTTGCTTAAACATCTCCTTATCAGAAAACATTCCCTGATGTGGAACAGCAACCATGTCACTGTCTAATCTGCTCTGTCTCCACCCCCTTACCCTCCTATATTTTTCATCGTAACACTCCTGAGCACCTGACATAATATCATTTGCTAATTTATTTTCTCTTTCCCATACCAGAAAGTCACCTTTTAAAATTTTTTTTAATTTTTTATTTATTTTTTTTAAAGCTTTTATTTACTTATTTGACAGAGAGAGGGAGATCACAAGTAGGCAGAGAGGTGGGCAGAGGAGTGGGGGAGCAGGCTCCCTGCTGAGCAGAGCGCCCGATGTGGGGCTCAATCCCAGAACCCTGAGATCATGACCTGAGCTGAAGGCAGATGCCAAACCCGCTGAGCCACCCAGAAAGTCATCTTTGACAGAGAAGAGACTGTTTTCTTTTCTGTTGCATTCCCAAGTCCTGGGAGAATGCGTGCCACAGAGCAGTCACTGAAGCGTATTTGTTGAGTGTTGAGTGAATATTTGTCGTACAGAGACTTTGTTTTTACTTAACAAAACTGACACAGTGAAGAGCTATAAGTTTGAATCACACTCTAAGTGATGAATGGTGAATGGTAATTTATCATCTGAAACTGGGGGATATATTGAATACCTGATATCCATCCCTTCCTCATTTATCTCCTCCCCTACTTCCCCAAACCTGCATTTTTGCTCCATTTCATAGTATCGGTGAACCACATACTAACTTCCTGAGTTCCTCAGCTCAGAAACTTGGAGTTAATTTTTGTTTCTCTACCATATTTGTTCTCTTGTTTAGTTGCCAAGTTTTTCATGGTTTTTCACATATTCTCTCCTGGATTGACATTTCTCCTAGACCATCCTCCTGGGATATCCTGGTCTCCTGTTATTGAACCTCTCACTGTGATTGCCTCTCCTGTTTACTGAAGAAAAACACTTCCCAGATGTGTTTCATCATATCTTCAGTGACTCCTTGATGTCCAGAAGAATAACTTGAACTTTTTAGCCCAAAATTCTAGACTGTTCATTAACTTACTTTCTATACCTTATCAAACAATCTTGATTTTTCCCCACTTCTCAGGAGCACTTCTCTCCCAATGTTTTGTAGATATATTTGTTTTTTTTTCTATGTGAAGGAGCTTAGTGTAGCATTTAAATTCATTCATTTATTTAGCATGTAGCCATAGTTCATAATATAGAAATCATGTCTCCATATTCAATCTTAATTACTCTATGACTAATTAAAAACCACCTTTTGATGAAAACATTCTTCAATTATTCTACATGAACTTCAAAAACCTTTTTAGCACATTTCATCTTAGTTGTGAAGCAGATGAACTTCATGTTACACATAGAATTTGTCACGAATTTGGGCTTGGGGTGGGAAGGGGGAAAGGGAGGGTGTTTGAAAGAGTACAGAAGACAGATATGTAAAGAGATAATTATTATAAAATATAATCAGTGCAACAATATAGGTATCAAAGGATACACACACACACACACACACGCACATGCATTTACTAGCATCCCTCCAATAATACAGAGAGCAAAGTAAATTGAGACAACATTCTTACTTCATTTATCACATTGTATACTCAGAGCAAGATAAGGATAAGAGTAAAAATCTTAACAAAAATCAATTACGTTGCAAAACAATCCAGTCAGAAGAAGACACTCACCTAGAAAATGTAGACATAAGCAAGCATATACCAGCTTGTTTCTTCCTAGACAGACATCAGCAAGCCATCCCGCAAACATAGGGCTAATTACTGAAGTTCCAATAAAACACAAGTTCAAAATGGCTGCCTGGTAATTGGGATAGCCAAGCTTGACAGTGCAAAAGGGGATCATGTTGCAGACGACTTCAAAGAAAGTGAACCTCTCACACATCTCCACCAGAAGCAAACAGATTCCAACCCGAATTTTTTTCACAGCATATGTCGAAGCGAAATAACCAGTATGTCTTTGAGTTTTCTCTTCCTCGCAGCTGTGATGTAAAGATACTTTCTCATCCGTAGTTTTAAAGTCTATAACAGACATGACTACCCTCCTTGAATGCAACTTATGTCAGTGTTTTGAACTTAGTGATTTTTTTTTTACTCCCACCCTTCTAATGAAAAAATAAATAAGATCTTTGCTTTGAATTTCACAACTCCATGCTAAAGTTTCATGGGGTTTTTTGCACATTGACGTGGGGGAGCACGGGAGAGGAGACACAAGTATTTAAATGTTCACGGTAGCCCAGTGTAGCCAAATCTGACTTGTTTGTCTAATTATTTAGAGGCTAATTAGGCTCTTCCTCCAAACTTATATTGTATTACATGAATCCTGTTGCATACGTGTGGAAACTCATCTGCCTCACACTGATAAAGGTTTAAATACTGAGGCAAAAGAAGCAGTTTTTCAGGAGAATTTGAGCACTAGATCAAGAAATAATTTGAGTCTAATAATTTCTGATACTTTAATTAAACAAGCCAGAACAGCACCAAGAGATAAAGCGCGAAAGGAAATCTGTTTTGAGGGAGCAGGATACCTTATCATTATTACATTTCTTGTTATTTTTGGTTGGAATTCTGATAAGAAAGCTAATTAGGTAACATAAGTGCTAGTACATTTAGGTAACAAGCAGAGTTTGCAAGAAAGTAATTTAAGTGCACTAATGAAAGGAGAAAATATTAAACAAAAACCCTTTTCCTTTAAGTTGACCCCATGCTTGTAGAACAGCCTCTCGGAGGAAATCAGAATCAAAAGGTGATTTTTGAGTCCTTATTATTAGTCAGCAGCAGGAACACAGCAACCATCCTACACAAGCTTTGGGGAATATTGGATCTGGTATCACCCTGACCCTCCTCCAGCTGGGTGAATGGATGTTAGCATTCTATTTTGGAAAGCAGGAGGGCACCAATTAAGCTAAAAAAGCAGCAGCAAAAGAGAACACTTGAACATTTAGGGATTTAGCTGCAAGGACATAGGAAGACAAGGAGATGGAACTATTGGGTTAAAGTCATAATAATTCAACACACAGGGAGTGAGTATAGGAATGTTAATTTTATGTTGGAGTCAGAAGCAAAAGACTGATAAGGGCTTTTGACTCTGATTCTTATCTTTTGACCTGAGAGATTGGGAGCAAACACTTTGCTTCAGTTCCTTCTAATAGTTTCATTCTATTTTCATCTGCTCAGCATTACCTCCCCGTCTTCGGTAACAATGCCCCATTTTTTCCTTTGCGTAGAGTGACCATGCAATTTATTACCTAAACTCGAACACTTCCGTGAGTGAAAATGAAGCTATTTATAGTTATTCCTGAAAAACACATATAAACTGGGACCATCTAGGGCAAGTCCGAACATACGTCTTCCCTTTAGGGAATAACTTCGATCTATTCCATGGGATCCTGGTGGGTTTTCTTCTGGCCAGAGGAATCAATACATGGTCCAAGGCCATCCTCTTACATTTTCTCCCCAAGAATTTTAATCATGGAATGGAATGACTCCAGTTTGGACATGGGAGCTAAGTCGTTCAGATGGCAACTCTCAGAAAAGGGATGGTTCGAGAGCTTCTGATGGAAAATTCAGTACCATCCTGGCTCTTATCCTTCAGGAGACATGATTAGTTTTTCCTCTGTAAAGGACTCACTTTCCAAACAAGTTTAGTTTGACTGAAGTAGCCGTGTTTGATTTCTGTGGTTGACAGAGAACCCTAAGTGATACTTTGTGTTGTTGTTTGCCCCGGATTCAGGGAAAGTTTTTCCCCAGCCCCTGGGTATGCATTTAACCGACCCCTGGCAGAGGACTGCCGCAGGATCTTATCATAAATTGGGTAGTCCTGACCCTTTCCAGGGCCTGATGCTAAGCATGTTGGAATCCTTCAGCTGTAGTGCGTATCCTTGTCCCCAAACAGGCCACAGGTAGTGGCAACCTGTGGTTTGGAGACCATTGAGTCAGGGAGAACAGCAGCAGTTGCTGAGTAGATTTAAAGCAATAGGAAAACACCTCTTTTATACTGCTAGCTCTCAATACTAAGCTTAGAGGGAGCGTAGACAACTCCCAGTTCTGCCTGAGAATGACACTTGACAGGGAATATTGAATGCCATCATCTTTATACAAACCTGAGCCCTTGAGTGCAGGCTTCTGCATCTTTCAGCTTCACACAAACTTCCCCCCACCCCAAACCTTGGGTTTGTTCTCTTTCTCCCTCCACCTCCGTTAATAAAATCATATTTTTTCTCCATTTTAACAGCAATGTATGTACATTGGACCCAACGTGGAAAAAATCTAGAAATAGAAATGAAGTGAAAGTTTTTGCGGAATTTACTTTGATGTTTTCCCCCATGACTATTTTTTATTAGTAGACTTTAAATATTTAAATTATATAGTTATATGCAACTACTGTATAATGCATTTTTATCCCTTTCGTAGGTAATTTAACAATCCATTATGAAGTCTTTGTGAACATGAATTTTTATGGTTGTATTAATAGATATATCATTCACTTAACTATTCCTCCATTTTTGGTTGGTTACATTTGTCTCAGATCAGTTATAAGCCAGATGTTCTTTAACTTTTCATTATAAATGCACATCTAAAAGAAAAAACTTCCTTATAAACAATGCTGGAATGGATATTTGTTCATGAATTTCCCATGTTCCCATATTATATTCTTTAACATTTTTTAAAAATTCCAGTTAGTGTACAGTGTAGTATTCATTTCAGGTCTACAATTTAGGGATTCAACACTTACATATGACACCTGGTGCTCATCACAAGTGCTTTCCTTCATCCCCGTCACCTATATATCCATCCCCCCACCACCCATCTGGTAATCCTCAGTTTCTTCTCTATTGTTAAGAGTCCGTTTCTTAGTTTTCCTCTCTCTTGTTTCCCTCTATGATCATTTGTTTTTTCCACAAAACCAAATTATGTAAAGAGCCCAAATGTCCATCCACTGATGAATGATAAAGAGGTTGTGTGTGTATATATATATAGATAGATAGATAGATACTTATACACACACACACAGAGGTGGTATACACACACACACACACACACACATACTATCACTCAGCCATCAAAAGAATGAAATTTTGTCGTTTGCAATGATGTGATGAGGGTATTACACTAAGTGAAATAAGTCAGTCAGAGAAAGACAAATACCATATGATTTCAATCTCTTATGTGGAATTTAAGAAACCCACATTGTATTCGTAGACCAGTATATAACAGTATTACTGAGTTAGAATGTGAGGAAGTTTTCAGGCACGTAGACATAAGTCAATTGCAATACAAACTTCAGGGTTTTTTTGTTTTGTTTTGTTTTTTAATTGGAAAGCCCATGTTGTTTTTGGAATGCAAAGACTATACTTAACACTAGAATTCTTTTTTTTTTTTTAAGACTTTATTTACTTATTTTGACCGAGAGAGAGAGAGAGAGAGAGAGAGAAAGAGTAAGGACAAGCAAGGGGGAGGGGCAGAAGGAGAGGGAGATGCAGGCTCCCTACCGAGCAGGCAGCGCAATGCCAGGTTCAGTCCCAGGATCCTGGGATCATGACCTGAGCCACTTAACCAGCTGAGCCACGCAGGTGCCCCAACACTAAAATTCTTCACTGGCAAAACAAAAGTCATAGGTCCATGTGTGGGTTAATAATGTTGACAATACTTACAGGTACTGGAAAATGTATCTTATTTAATATGGAAAATTAGTCTGGAGCTCATCTGATGAACTATGATCTCAATGGTTTTTACTAAGCATCTGGAATGTGAACACATTAGATCCCGTGAGGGCTGCAGAAATGTGCCAGAAATGGAAGCCCTGATTTTAAGGAGGCTGTTTTTAGCAATGAAGGATTATAAAGTATTTTTATAATCTCCAAGTTGATTATAACTTTTGAGAAAACTGTAGTATTTTCTAAAATGGTTTTACAATGTGTTACTGTAACACTTTCAAATTTTATGTACATTTGCGGATTGACTTTTCATAGGTCCTCTCAACATGTAATAAGCTTTTTAAGGGAAAGGGTTTTCTAGCTCAGTAATTCTCTGTATATGATAAGCACAAAGGTCATTTGAAGATATTTATTCTTTTAGGCCTATTAATTCCATTTTACTCCATCGACTATGAAGTTTGATAAAAAACCTGGTTTGAGTGTTGACAAGAACATGAAGGACTGGTCTTAACTATAATTATTAAAAATGGTGTATCAAAGACTTGTTGGAGTAAAATTTTTGTTGCATTGTTCAAGCTGCAAAGTGGAAATGCAAAGGTACATGTCAGGCTACAGTTTTGTTTTAGGAAAGAAGTTCTCCGTGTTAATCTTTCTCTTGCATTATACAGATGCTCTGGCAATTGTATGTATTTCTACCCCAATCCTTCTATCTAGTATAAAGGAGAATCACTTCAGACTCCAGCAGATAATAGCTCACGCAGTCCCAAGTACGCAGAACATGTTCCATTCTTCTTTTTCTGCGGATGACTAAGAATGAAGGCCATTGTACTCCTGAGGGGATTTTCTTCCATACCACTAATGACTACTATGAATTTTGCTATTGCACTGAACCCTATATAGAAGGTATATTTGTATAAAGTAAGAGGAGAGTGATTTATCACATGTGCTCTGTAACAACTGAATGTGTCAACTTGGCTGGACCACAGTGCCCAGATCATTGGGCCAAACAATATTCTGGATGTTTCTGTGAAGGCATTTTTGGATGAGATTTACATTTTAATCACTGTCTTTAAGCAAAGCAGATTGCTTTATCCGATCAATTGAAAGCCAGAATAAACAAAAAGCTGGCTCTCCTGAGCAAGAGGTGATCTTTAAGGAGATCACCTTAAAGATCTTGGACTTCCCTGTAGTATTTCTCTTGAGTCTCAAGCCTCCCAGAGTCCTCAGTCAGATTTTGACCTGTGAAGTCTCCACAGTCACGTGAGCCAATTCCTTAAGATAAATCTCTTACTGTATAAATGTGTATCCTTTTGGTTCTGTTTCTCTGGAAAACCCTGACTGATAGACACCATCCATACCATCCTTCTTTTTCTGTCTTGTCTTTCTGTTTTGATCATGGAGGGAAAACAGAGATGTACTTAAGAATATGGACTTGAGAGCTCCCAAATCTACATGTGTAACCAAGACCTTTGTCCTGAGTTTCTGATAAACTGATGGACATCTCCGTCTAGATTTCTGCTGAAAAGCTCAATCTCCTCACAGCCTATGCTAACTCATCATCTTCTTTCCAGGTCCTCCTCCTCTTGCTCTACCTTCTTTAACATCACCACCTACCCAGATATTCAAACTGGAAAACCGTGAGATGTCTTAGATTTTTTCTTTATTGTTTCCTTACCTATTTTGTCTATCTTTTCATGGAAAATATTTACTGAGTTCTTACCACATGCCAGGCACTATCTAGACTTTGAGAGCAGGGAAATACTGTCAATTCAATCTTCTAAATATTTCACAAATCCATCTTTTTCTTCTTCACCTTTTCTACTTTGATATAAATTTGAACTTTTCACCTTTCTCCCTTTTTCACGGCCTCCAGTATGGCTTCCTCTGATCTCAACCCCAATCATGTGTGCATTATTTTCACCTATTTGCCATGCCTGTGGACTCTCTTGTCCCTCTGCCTGTCCTGATTTTTTCATGTTATATTATTTCCTTAGTAGTATTATTTAGAACGATTTGTTCTTTAAAATCGAGTAAGTCTATTTAACAGGACATTTTAAGTTATTACTGTAAATGGCATCAGTTGCCATAATAGAAGGTAAAAATAAATATAATAATCCTAATTAAAAATAATAGCTAACATTTATTAAGTGCTCTTTTGGTCAGGCTCCATTCTAAGAATTAATTCATTTATCTTTGAAACCATTTGCTGATGTAAATGCTATTTTTATGAATCCTGTTTTACAGTTATGGAAACTGAGGCACAGAATAAATTAATTTATTCAAGATAATTAATGATAGAGCAGAGACTTCAACCTAGGTACTCTGACTCCAGAGCCTACACTTAACAGATGCTTTTTCTTTTATATAATAAAAATATGGAAAGACGCTATGTAAAAAATCAGTTTCCCCCCCACAAAATTCTATATTATTTAATGTCCAAACTACGTATCACCTAAACCCATTTCCAATTTCAAGATATTGGGAAACAATCGTCTATGTAATTCTCCCTAAACCCTCCAGAAACTTTTTTTTTTTTTTTTGGATTTGATCCATTTGCTCCCATGCTTAAAGTCTGTGAACAACTCCTTTAGACTAAGAGATTAAATTAAAAATCCTTTGCTGGCACGTAAGGCCTCTGATGATCAACATGCTGCCTTGTGACGAGAACCTTCCCTTGCCAGTCTGCCATGGCGCTGGATGACATGCTCACACTTTCAAGACTAGGCTATGTTCTTTTATCTTCTCATGCTTTCCACATGCTGTCGCTTCTGCCTGGAACGCTTTTCCACTCAGGGAGCCTCTTTTCATTCCTTAAAACTCAATAGAAGCATCACATCCTCAGTCAAGGCTGCTCTGATTCTCAGATAGTCTTTTCTGTGCTCTTAAAACACTGTACTTCTTTCTCTCTCTCTCTCTTTTAATACATGTGTTATGTTATATTAATTAGCTTGCAGAACTCTTCTCCTCACTGACTGTGAGAGAGTGGAGAACAGGAGCAGTTTCCTACTTATCCTTCCACCCCCACGGCCGAGCACACTGCCTGGAATGTACTCCTTGTTTCTGCACGTGTCTAAGGGCGGAGGGCGGCTGTGCCGTTTGCCATATTCAGACACAACCTTTATTCCGTCAGAGTTCTGCAGGGAGTGTTATTTCTTTAGTTTTTCCTAGTCTGCTACTAGGATCTTGACTCTAATAACTGGGTAAAATCCACTGGATGCCTATATATTTAAACATTTTGAATGGATAAATGCATAGTTGACTTCCTGAATGAATAAATGAAAGAATGGTTTAGGATGAGACGTCTTTGGGATGTTATGAAGGGAAGAATTCCTATATACCGGAGGACCTTATCTGACTCTGACCAAATATTTATTAAGCACCCAGTAAAAGTCAGGCCCTGAGAATCCCATAATGACAAAATACCAGCCTTGGTTTTCTGGGGCTTACAATGTAGAAAGGAATATCAACAATCCAGCAAGAACTATGGTCCAGTGAGCTGTGCACCATGATGGAGGAAAAAGAAAGGGCCTCAGAGCATACAGCAGAGCTTCTATCCCAACCTCAGCAAGTTCGCAGAAAGGTTCCCATTGAAGCAATAACTCTGCTTGGGTTCTTCTGAGGGATAGAATTCAGCTTGGGGAAAATGTGTAAGGTGAGGGGTTCTCCTCACAGAGCATGTTCCCTGTAATACAGAATGCCTACTCTTGAACGACCTAAGAAGCTTTTTCTAAAGCTTTGAGGCAGGAGTAGATTCAGAAAGTCTGGATCAGGGAGCTGCAAGGATCTGGGGAGACATGAGTGCTGAAGCTGAAAAGATTAAAAAAAAAAACAACCCAGATCATAAATGACTTTATGAGACAGAATTTTGACCGGTTCTCGAAGTCATCTTTCTTCCATATGCCAGACTTTGAGTAGAATGAATTTCTACCAAAAGCAAGAATAAAGGACTAAAGTTTTTGACATCAAATCTTTTTTTTTCTCTACTCAAGATCAGAAGTATGGGCAATGAGTTAAGAGGTACTGGCAAGACCCAATCATTTCTAGATACTGCTTTTCTTACCACCACCCCCTAGAGAACAAATATAGTAATCTAGGCAAAAATTACAAATGGAAAAAAGTACTAGGATTTGATAGAAAATCAGACACGAAGCTTTAGTGTTCCTTGGATGTGTGGCATGCTAGGGATGTGGGAGAACTAAGGGCATTCAGGATGATGGGCAGCTTTCTAGTGTAGATATCTTTGTGGATAGTGGTGTTATGCAGCACAAAGGAATGGATCTGGAGTAAAGGAAGCTGATTTACTATATGACAGATCAGAGTTTGAGGCTCCAACAGCATATTCAATAGGCCAGGAAGGAGGGATATCAAATTTGCTTTCTTTGTGCAATGTGGAAAGAGTTACTTCTTGCGTTGAGTCCCAGTAAAATGTATCTTCCAATGAAACTTTATGTAACAATATTAAACATTCCCAAAGCAAAGAAAGCTTAGAACATTGCTTTCTAGTTAATCACCTCTTAATTCACATTTCATGAGAATTTGGGGGGCCCTATGCCACCCCAAAGACGGGGCCTAGAGGAGTCTGTAGGAGACTGTAGCCAATGCTAAACATAAGCTGTAGAACAACAATAATTTTTTTAAAGAAAAAGTTAGTTTTTATTAAAATAGGAAAATGGATATGCTTTAGTTGTTTAAAAATCAATTACAAAATATGAATTTAATTTAGTTTTAATTTCTTTGAGTCACTTCCACTTATTTCCTGGAGTAAACTAAACAATGTGGCTGTTATTTTAACACTAGATTATATTTTCGTTAAAAGAAAAATGAAAGCAGTTGGATCATGTACTATGTTAATCAACAAGAAGGTGAAACTAAATTCCCTGTCATTCATCTCAGATTTGGGTTTTGCCAACACCAATTTTGGGGGAAATATGCAGGAGGAAATAACTAACTTATATAGCACTGGTCTTGAAAACTTAAAATAATGGTGAATGTTAAAGCGCCCTCGACCTCCCCACCCAGCCCTTAAACCAATCATTTACTTAGAATATGAGCTTGGCCATAAGTTAACAGACGTGCTTTAAAGAAATGATGGCTCCCTTAAGGAAGATGTCTTACCCTTGGTGGGGGAGGACTGGAGATGGTGGATGCACAGAGAGGACTGGGGTTATCTCCTTTTAGACACTCGTAATTTTAGGTCAACTATCCTCTAATTTCAAAATTGTATGATTTTAGATCTGGAAGAGGGCGTTTTGGCCAAGCTCCTTGTTTCACAGTGTTTTACAATGGAAGGTCTGAGAGGTGAAATGACTAGTCTAAGCTATTTTAACTAATTAATAGCCTGTCCTGCCATAAATTCATGTCCTTTTGCTACCAGTCTAATTTTATTTTTATAACATTGCAGTTGGGTAAAAATATGTCTTAGGGCTTTGAAGTTTGAGTATTTTGAAAATTAGAAACTGACCTGGAACAATAGAACTTATGCTTAATCAGATCTATAATATCATAGAAATTCTTTTAGATCCAGTTCTTCTACTATCTACACAAATGTGTACAATAAAATTTTTAGGACCTCCGTTTTCTTAAGCAGTGACTAAGGGCCTTGAAGTAGATGAGATTTAAGGCCCTTTCTGGTTCTCTGATTCTAATTTCCCTTGCTAAAGACCTTGGAAATTTACAAGAAATATATCCCTTTCACAATAGTAATGGAATTGTCTTCCTATAAATTTTTCCTTTTGTATATGTAAACTATGCAGAGGGCATAAGTAAGATTTAACTATTTTAAAAGATACAATTACCTTGGTTATGGCTAGATTTCTATCTTCATAGTATGGTCCCTGTGGATCCAATTTGAGAAGTGGGGAAGTTGGGAGGCAAAGGAAGAGCTACGGCATCGCTCTCTTTCTCTGGACCCCAGAGTTAAAAATTATTATCCCCGGCCTTTCAAAATTTATACAAGAGGAAAAAAACCCAGAAAATTTAAAAATATATAGCTATAAATAGCACTTTGGTTCTGATTTTATTGTTTTTTCAAACTCTGCAAATTTTATTCTGGGGACTTTGTTCGAACACATGTAATTACCTAAGCTAAGCAGTTTTTCATACTTTCAAAGCTCTTGCATTATTGCACCTGTACGACGGCTTTATAATTCAGTAGTAATTGAACAGCAATTATTTTTCATGATGCATGTACATTTTTATATCAGATTGTTGGCAGATATTCTTTATGATGATGTCGTTTTCACTAATGAGGAAATTAGAGCGAGTTATCTCACAGAGTGAGATGTCTTTTTCTGACTCGTTTCCTAGCTCTTGATATGGATTCTAGAAAAGTTTTTGTATTGTAAAACAGCATCCACAAAAGGGAACAATGTTATCTGTGAATCCATGGAGGGCAAGGGGAGTGTTGAACTATTT
Source organism: Martes martes (assembly GCF_963455335.1). NCBI lineage: Eukaryota > Metazoa > Chordata > Mammalia > Carnivora > Mustelidae > Martes > Martes martes. The sequence goes on from NC_137895.1 coordinate 58,887,631, forward strand.
TATAGGAACAGTAAGATCCTGTGTGTCTTGTCCATATGATGGACTCTGGTATTAAACTCTTATATGCAACTATGTATACATTTAGATTATAAGATTCCAAGAGAACAAAGACCAAACTTTTTAAGGTTTTCACAATGTTTGCTTAACATAGGTCCTCAAAGAACACAGTGACAGACTAACTTACTCGATAGTTTGGCATAGCACAACAGAGCAGAGAACTGGCATGGTTTTCCAGTGAACTCAGGCACCAAATCAACTCAGTCTAGAGACTTTAGGACTAATAAAAATTTAACAATTGTTGAATACTTGTTGTATGTAACATTTATTGAATACTTGTTGCATTCTGCTTAATGCTAGGGATTCAAGGGTGAGTAAGATCTGATCATTAACTTTCAATTTCCCCCAATAAGTTTACATTTAGATATTCCATATGTAGATATTCCATATATATTCCATATATATCCATATATATTCCATATATACATATCTATATCTAATATAGATATCTAATATAGATATATATATATCACTATGACTAGATTACTTAATTCAACCAAGAAATAATTATTTAATATTTGTTTGTGTTAGAAAACTATAATAAGGAGAGAGGACTCAGAGAAAAAGACACAGATCTGGCTTTCAAGGAATTCAGTCTGATGGCAGAGATTGAAATAAAAATAAATTTAGAAAACAGTGACAATTTTCTCATAGATGTATGCACAGAACACTATGGGATAACAGATAAAATACACTTTAATGTGACTATATACAAAGAGCTCTCTGGAAGAGGTATGCTTGGATGAAATCTCAGTGAAGAGCAATGGGTTATCCAGGCCAAGAAAGAAGGGAAGTGGAATGCCTGGGTGGCTCAGTGGGTTAAAGCCTCTGCCTTCGGCTCAGGTCATGATCTCAGGGTCCTGGGATTGAGCCCCGCATCGGGTTCTCTGCAGCAGGGAGTCTGCTTCCCTCTCTCTCTCTGCCTGCCTCTCTGCCTACTTGTGCTCTGTCTGTCAAATAAATAAATAAAATCTTAAAAAAAAAAAAAAAGAAAGAAAGCAAGAAGGGAGGTGCATTCTGGGAAGAGGGAGAAGTGAGCCACAGGTAATGGTATGTGAAACCAAAGAAAGACTTTGAGAACTGCAGATATTTTGATAATATTAGAGCACAGTGAAAAGAAGGGGTGGTGAAAGATAAATTAGATGGGGTGAAATTGTGGAGAGTCTTTAGTCATGATAAAGATATAGATTTTATTCTGTAATTAGTAGAATGTCATAAAAAGTTTCCATCTATGTATTGATGGAGTCTGAACTATATTCTAGGGAGCAATGGGGAACATTTTTCTAGCAACTGTAGGAAGAATGGACAGGAGGCCATAGAAAGTGGTTAGTAGAGAAGCAATCTTGGTGATAAGTGATGAGAGTCTATTTAAGGGTATTTTTAAAACATCTATTTATACCAATGTGCTTTTCATTTCAGCGTTTTTATTTTTTTTTAAGATTTTATTTATCAGATAGAGATCACAAGTAGGCAGAGAGGCAGGCAGAGAGAGAGAGAGAGGAAGGGAAGCAGGCTCCCTGCTGAGCAGAAAGCCCGATGCGGGGCTCGATCCCAGGACCCTGAGATCATTACCTGAGCCGAAGGCAGAGGCTTTAACCCACTGAGCCACCCAGGCGCCCCTTTCTTCTTTTGATATGAAATATATATTAGTATTAGTGGCTGCGTGTGGGGAGGTGCACATCTACCTCCGGTGAACCCAGAGCATCCTGCACTTCCCTGGATAGAAGGCAGAGGGCGCATGTCCACCAAAATACTGAATTCTGAGTGCTCTGTGCTTAGCCTGAAAGCCTACAAAGAGGGCAGGCAAACTCACCATTACTGAGCCCTAGGGAGCACCTGCACATGCTTTTGGAGGACTACAGTGTATGTTCAGTGAGGAAAGAGCTTCATTTCCTCCAGACCTACTGGAGAGATACCGCAGTGGAAACATTCAGTGTGGAAAATTCTCCCTGTCCCCATTCCAACCCGTGACAGCTGTGTGTTTCGGGATCTCCAAGACTTGGTTTTTCATATTGAAGTATTATTAAAAATACAGTATTATATTTGTTTCGGGAGTATAATATAATGATTCCACATTTCTATACATTACTCGGTGCTCATCACTAGTGTACTCTTAATCTCCTTCATCTATTTCATCCATCCATCCCCCCACCCACCTTCCCTTTGGTAACCACCAGTTCGTTCTCTGCATTTAAGTCTTTGTTAGTTAGTTAGTTCGTTTGTTTTTAAACTTGTGAGTGAAATCATATGGCATTTGTCTTTCTCTGACTTATTTCACTTAGTATTATAACCTTCAAGTCCATCCATGTTACAAATAGCAAGATCTCATTCTTTTTTGTGGCTGAATATATATATGTGTGTGTATATATATTGTATATTATATATACATTTGGGATTATGTATATAATATATATTATATATATTATATATTATATTATAATATATTATACATATAAAATGTATATATAATGTATATAATATATACATACTATATATTATATGTATAATATATTATAATATATGTATATGTATACATATATTATATATGTATATATGTATGTGTGTATATATGTATATATACATACATACATATGATGTGGAATGTGTATATTCTACCTTCTTTAATCACTCATCTATGGATGGACTTAGCTATTGCAAATAATGCTGCAGTAAACATAGGTGTGCATATATCTTTTTAAATTAGTGTTTTGCTTTCTTTAGATAAATACTCAGTAGTGAAATTATTGGATCCTATGGTAATTCTGTTCTCCATTTTTAATTTTTTTTTTAAAGATTTTATTTATTTATTTATTTATTTATTTATTTGAGAGAGAGGCAGTGAGAGAGAGCGTGAGAGAGGAGAAGGTCAGAGGGAGAAGCAGACTCCCCATGGAGCTGGGAGCCCAATGTGGGACTCGATCCTGGGACTCCGGGATCATGACCTGAGCGGAAGGCAGTCGTCCAACCAACTGAGCCACCCAGGTGTCCCTCCATTTTTAATTTTTAAAGAAATCTTCATACTGTTTTTCACTGTGGCTGCATCAGTTTACATTCCCACCAGTAGTGCACAAGGGTTCCTTTTCCTCCAGATCCTCGACAACACTTGTTTTTTTCTTGTCTTTTTTATTCTAGCCATTCTAACAGGTGTAAGGTGATATCTCATTGTAGTTTTGACTTACAATTCCCTGATGACTGATGACAGTGAACATCTTTTCATTTGTCTATTTAAGGGTGTTTTAATGGGGATAGAAAACAGGGTACACATTAGTGAGTCATTAAAAAGTGAAAATTTACAAATATTTCTGGCTGATTTAAATATTTGTGCTGGGGGAGGAGAAATCAATTTTGATTCCCAGGCTTCTGGCTGGAGAAATTTCACAATGATATTTCCTGAGACAGTTTGGTGGAGGGACTTTGTGGTGGGAAACTTGATGGGATTGCAGAAAATAATGAACTAAGTTTGTTATGAGGCTTTGGAGAAGCCTATGGATCATACAGAAATAGATATCCAGTATATTCATATCTGAAGTTGTGGAGGCAAACTTGGATCAGAGATACAGATTGAGTCATGTATTTACTGATGCTAGAGGGAAACATAAAAGTGATTGATGCCATTCAAGAAGGATGGGGAGAGAAAAACAAAGGCAATACAAAACGTCTTGGAGAATTTTAATATTTAAGACAGTAAAAGAGTTGTGTAATTGGAACTTAGGAAGAAAATGGGAGTGGTGGCAGGGGTGAGATTGCGCAATAGTGTAAAAAGAACTGATTGTCAAATGTCAAGTTAGGTAAGAGATAAAATGTAACATGTGACTTAATATCTTTGATGAGGAACCAATTTCATTGGTACATTAAGTGCTATACTGAAGGTGTTTAAAAGTGCTCAGGGCATGTTACTTGATGCCTATATAAGATGCTTATATAGGAGGCGAGGAGACAATCTGTTGATATTTGAGCTGGGCCTGAACAAAATAGGAACTTGCCTTGTGGAAATGGTGAAAAAGAATCCCATCCAGAGGATGAGCAAAACCCTGAAGTCTGATAAACCTGGAATATTTGGGTCACTGTGTGGCTGGGAATAACCTGGTCCTCCCCCTCTTCTAGGCCTCCAATTTTCCACATGTGCCACTCACCCCAATCAAGCTGAAGCAGAAGCCAATCGGTAAGGGAGCTTCAGAAACAGAGTTTTCAGATGGCAGACCCCAGTGATACAGAGCCAAGTAGGAGAAAAGCATGGAATGAACAAGTAATGATAGAGATGGACAGGAGGAGAAACTCAAAAGACATGTCTTCTGTATTGATGCCCAAATATGCTGACTGGTTGGAATGGGCCAGCGATATTGGTTCCAGAAGGATGCAAAAAAGGTGACTTCATTCCCTTTTTCCTGGGTCCCCACACATTTGGGTGAATGATGTTTGACTGGGATGGAAAATATGGAAGAAATAGCAGGTTGGGGCCAGATACTGAGCTTGAATATAGGCATATGGTTAAAGTTCCTGAGAAACACTCGGATATCAATGGAGGAAATATGGGCCTGGGCACAAGAACATGAGCCATCATGATGTTGATTTGGGAATCATCAATGTATAGATTGTCATTTAGAGTGAAGAGAATGGATGAGGTGATCCAGGAAAGATGTTAGTATAGGAAGAAAAGACCACCAAGGGCACTTCCTTGTGAGGGGCTTGACAACTCTGGATTAGATATTGATAATACCTGCTTTCATCAGCCATCCTTCTAGATACTGATGTCTTTGTTGCCAAGGGTATCCATGGTAAGAAGGTTAGTGAAGTGAAAGACTGAGGTTATTCTGACATTGTTAAGTATTCTCATATTTCTTTTTAAAAAGAACTTCCAGTACTGAGAGAAAGAAGGCTTTAGATTGTTTAATTCTTTATTTGCTTGTATTTTTAACGTTTTTAACAAAAATAGCCACATAGCTGATTTGGGTTGACTCATTTCACTTCATTGCCTAATTTCCAAATACCTCCTCTTTTTTTGGCTTGTGTACTGATAGTCATACCCAGTTAATTTGCTTTAAAGAATCTACTTTGGGCCATACTTTGGCCACCTCTACTGAGAGAAATCAATGACTATTTCCTGAATCTCTTTGTGCTGTGCTGACAGTCTCCATTTAACACCCAGAGAGCACAGAACATTTAGTTGTTGCATTCCCTTACATTTGCAATTCATTTTCTGTGTCAATTCATGTGGCTGATATTATAAAAATCATTTTAAACCTAGTTTAACTTTTCTTTTTTAACGTTTGGCTTATTCATAATTTTATGAGCTATAAATTTTATTGCATTGTGAATTGCCTTTCCCATCTGCAGAGAACTCTGAGGAAGTCCTTGGAGGAATTGCTTAGGATGTGGTAAAAAATGAAAAGAAAGAGACTTCTGTTGTGATTTGGTTCATGTTAGGCCAAAATGTATCCTTGGGTAGAAAATGACCAGGAAGGAAAGATTTGGGCTCTGTCAATCTAGTTTTATTTGAAGTATTTACTCTAGCTGAACAGGTAAATGCTGTCCACAGCATGCAAAATGAGTATGAAATTTAATACAATTGCATGGTTTACTGAAAACAATAGCGCTAACTAATTCATATAAAGTCCTTCTCAGTGGAAGATTTTCTTCAGTGTGAATTATCCAGATAAGCTGTCAACAAGAACTAAAATGATGAGAAAATGCAAGTTTCTAGGGGTGTGTGTGTGTGTGTGTGTGTGTGTGTGTGAAATACTGACTTAGTCTTCGTACATTCCAAATGTAATGCCTTAAGCTGGGGTTATTATGATCATACCAAATATTTATTGAAGGTTTTGAGATTTCCACACCTATATTTTATTATTAAGCAAAGGCAGAAATATGTAGAAGAAAAATTACACTGATTGGTTTCATGTTGGGTTTATTTGTACTGACAGAGTCTAAATGACTCAAAGGGGATTAAAAAACAGCTATAATGAATTTTGAGGCCAAGTTCATTTAGTTTGTTGATTCAGCACACATGTAATTTTGTCTGATCACTAACTATTTAAACTTATTGTTTTTATGTTTCTAAAAATGTATAATTATTCCTCTAGAGAGTTTGAAGATGTCCAGTATCAGAGTATTAAGAAGCAGTAGATCCTAGATTTGAATATTGCTCTTCTGGCTCAAACCTCACTCTTTTAATTTTGTTGCCTTATAGACACAGTGTGTTCATGATACCTATTTTCACTGTGTCTGTAAACACCAACATGTCACCAGTGTAGGGCCCTTTCCTCAGCTTTTTCTTCGGTCTATAATGCTTTTCCCCTAGATATCTATATGTCTAACTTCTTCACTTCCAACAAGACTTTGCTTAGATACCTTCTCAATTAAGCACGCACGGAGCTTCCTCTTTAAAATTGCTTTCTGGGGGCGCCTGGGTGGCTCAGTGGGTTAAAGCCTCTGCCTTCAGCTCAGGTCATGATCTCAGGGTCCTGGGATCGAGCCCCACATCCGGCTCTCTGCTCAGCGGGAAGCCTGCTTCCCTTCCTCTCTCTCTGCCTGCCTCTCTGCCTACTTGTGATCTCTGTCTGTCAAATAAATAAATAAAAATCTTTAAAAAAAAAAATAAATAAAATTGCTTTCTGTTTCCCCACTCACACATTAGGGTGATCAACTTGTCCTGGTTTGCTTGGGATTTTTCCTGTTTTAACACTGCAGGTCCAACATCCTAGAAACCCCCTCAGCCCAATGAACCTTACTCTGCCTAAGTTTTTAACCTATTCATCTATCCATCCATCCATCCATCCATCCATCTGCACAGATACCACACAAACATGTGCATGTGTGTGCGTGCATGCACACACGAACACGCACACACATACACACACATTTAACTGAATATTTCCCTATTGTAGTTAAGTTCCATAATAGCAAGATGCTTTGCTATTTCCACCCCACCCCACCACCCATGGAAACATCCCATGACCTCAAAGTAGTGCTCAAAAAATACTTGTTAAATGAATGAAAAATTTATATGTCAGGGCAGATTAGTAAAAATTAGAATAGAAAGGCCACGTTGATATTCCATCTGTTCAAATAGCTACCAGAATTATGTTCTGATTTTTATCATTTTTCGAGCTCGTACTTACAGGTAAACTCTGAATGAGTCAGAGTTTCCAAATGTAATGCCTTAAACGCAGGGAGTTTGAACTGAAAATTGAGATTTATATAATGAAAATGCTGATTCATATCAGAGTTGTGCTACAGGATAATCAGATTGGATAGAAACTTTCAGTGTGTCTCAGTCTGTTGGAGACACTGATAGAAAAATAAAGAAAAGAGAAGGAAATAATGGGCCTAAAAGAGCATTACAGAACTAGCTTGGCATCTGACTTTAAAGAAGGTGTGGAACAGTAAGTACTAGCAGATTTAGATTCAAATTCAATCAACCAAAATGTGCTTAGGCATTTTTATATGGAGCATACAGATATACATTACCTAGTGAAACAAAACAAAACAAAACCAAGCAAAACAAAACACCAGAACACAAATATAAGAAACCTGGGTGTGTTTTAGATGGCGTTGGGGAGAAAATTTTTCATTTACCCTTCAAAGATTCTTCCAGCTTGTCTAAGAATTAAGTTGACATGAGACAGACTAACAGAAAAAAAAAATCAAATTTGTTTTCATGTGTATGAGAATGCTACTTCCATTAGGGATTCAAAATAGAAAGGCAAAATGAGGTATATATGCCATCTTGTGCTAAGGAATGGGATAGGGGCCTTGGGTTTCAAAGGGGAGGAGGGCAATTCACAGGGCAATAAGAAGAGCAGATGTTTAGTGATTAGATGTTCACTCTGCCATACAGATGGGTCACTCGGATAAAATTTATCTCTGGTAATAATTCTAAATCTGGAAAAGACCTCCAATTGATATTCCTCTAGGTAGGAAAGAGGGGCAAATGTTTCTCTTAATACCACAAGATCTCCATTTGAACCTTCAGGTCAAAATAATCCAGATTTTGGGGATTCTTGCTCAGAATCCCTTCAATGCCATCAATGCAAGTACTACAAGTAAAAATGAAGACATTAGCCCAGGGAAATGGCATGCTTTACCAGGTTTACTCAGATAGTCTCTCCCTACACATCTTTATTATGTTTTCTTCTTACCTTATGTCCTGGCCCTGTGGCTAAGCATAGTTAACTTTCATTTTTCCCCCACCCCTTTCTCATTTAAACTTCTGTGGTTTGGGGTATTTCTCCCCTTTCACTATCTACCACACCCATTCAATCATCAAGCTGCATCCATTTCACCTCCAGATATTTTTCGATTTTCAGATTGTCTCCTCTTTTTTAATCTTAGTGTTACTTAGTCAGCCTTTATTATCCCATTACAGTCCCTTCTCTGTTTAGCTGCCATTGTCTCCTCTTTACCCTGTCACTCTCCAGGATGAAGCCCTTGCTCCTTAAGAAGACTCACAGTGCTCGCCATTTTCTGGTCTCTACTTCTCCCCTTAGGGCTCTTTCTGCTTCATCATCGAACTACTCATAGTTCCCAACACAGCTATGGCCTTACTTTCTTTTCCTTTGGTCCATGAAGTTTCCTATTTTGTCAACACTATCCTCTCCAGTTGGCTAAGTTTTCTTCACATTTCCAGATATATTTCAGCTTTCCCATCCTCTAGGAAGATGTCCCTATGCTTCGGTCGATGGCAAGTGACATGCTCTTTCTCTGTGCTTCTATTTCACTGTTCTTGAAGATATTACATTATTACTATCTATTTACTATCTATTATCTATCTATTCATCTCCATTTTGTCCTCTCTTGAAGACATGGGTGGAGTCTTATTTCTCTTTAAATTGACAGCATCTGGCAAAGTACTTGCTGATAAGACAACTGTTTATTGAAAGGTTGAATAAATGAATGAGTGTTTATATGGCTTCACTCCTATCAGCATTACATCTATGGGCAAGCTCGAGTCATTCATTGATCAGCAAAGGACTTCCTTTTAACTCTCTCTTCAAAGGAATCTCTTTTGTTTCTATCATGGAGAATCTTCTTTTACTTCGACACCTGACAAATGAGTCACACCTCAGCTGTAATGAAATTTTCCTTCTACTGCCAATTCTCTGTTCCTCATGGAAGGATCCATGTTAAAACTTTTTACTTTATTCCCTTCAGACTATTGTAATAGTTTTTTGGCTGGTGTCCCAGCACACATAATTAACAGACTTCAGTTGGTATGAAATGTTGCCGCTAAAATCCAATCCAACACTAGATCAAATAAGCACATAACTCTGGTTTTTGTGTCATCAAAATTAGAGATGGAAAATTATTATTAGTTCCGCATAGCCCCATTCCTCTGGGGAATTAAGGCAAAATTATTCCCCTCTGGTGTTTTGTCCAGTGAGTTTAAGCGAATCAAGCAACAGGTCCTCTACTATTTCCCTTGGGAGAGTCTTTCACTCTCAAATAGAAATGATTAAAAAGAAGGAGGAAAAGGAGAAGAAGAAAAAAAAAAAACCCTTCAACTTATATTAGGTTTTCTTAACTTTTTTCTTTCTAGCCTCTGCTCGGTTGCATCTGAACATGATAGAGTGTATCTTTTGGCCAAAAGGTTTATTTTCCTTTGTGATGCTCATTGAAGGCATTGCCTTTATAATGACCCATTTAATCCCAGTCACTTGGAAATGAGTTAAATACTGCCTCCTTCACACAATCTAAATTGGTTTAACATCTTTCAATGCAAGTTATTTGTGTAATTCCCTGCACATGCTAATGTGTACACCTCAATCTGACTACATAGACATCAGGTCCAAACAAATGATTTCAGGGGCCCGGGAGTGAATTGCTGTATTGATCTATTAAATAGACCTAAAATGCTTGTTTGGATTTGGAAGTCACTTGCAATCAGCCACATCTCAGTGAAAGCTTTAGTCTGAGAATGACTTAGTAGTAGGATGCAAAACCGTTGCCTAACTACCTATAGGTATCAGTATTCCAAAGAATTTCCCCGAAGGTTTTCGCGACTAGCAGGCTTTGCTATGAGACTTGATGTCCGTTTCCTCCATTAAAATAATTCTTGAAATTAGGTTATGGTCATGGGGGAGAATTTTCCCATGAAAATCTCTTCACAGTTACATACTACATTCACTAGGGAGGAGTTTAAGACGGGGGAAAGGAAGCTTGCTGGAATTTGAAGCCAGATGGACTTCCATTCAAATCCCAATTCTTCTACCTTCTAGTGAAACATTAAAAATGTTATTTGCCTTTCTAAATCTCTGATTTCTCATTTAAAAATTGGGAATGGTAAAATAATACTCAAATGATTGTTGTGGGGATTAAATGAAATAACATATGTGGTGTATCATGGTAGACACTCAATAAAATTTTTATTTCTTTCTCCCTTTCCATAGTCTTGCTAAGAAGACTATTCTACTACGTAAATCAATGAGGATGTGTTGGAAAATGTAGATGAACATCTGGGATAAATTTAATATGTATTTTATAGAGTTAGGAAATCAAGGTACAGTTTATGTTTAATTATTAATAAATTACCACAAATGTCATTAAATCGAAAGTTCCATATAAGTTTAAGATACTACTGCTACTGCTAATATTATCCACTTCATGATTCATCACATCCCTTAATAGTTTCCTCTTCACCAACAAATCCCTTTAAACTCTTTTCCAATGTATCTTTTATATCCTCAAATATTATTTGGGGCATCTCAATCTTGCCTGTTTGCATCAATAGTAAGTACAAGTATCATTATAAAAAGTCATCTCATATGCTCTGGAGGCCCTCCCCCCCCCTTATTTACAATCAACCAGTCAATAATATTAACTAAGGTCTTGAAGAAAGCAGTGTGTGTGTGTGTGTGTTGTTTTGGGGGTGCACAGGAGTGTTGAGCAAAAAGTGAAGGAAGGAAGCATTATGCCATTTAACTGGATCCTGTCTCCAAAGTTTCCATCATCCTCCAGGCTGATTTTTGATGTATGTGAAGCTTTATTATTTGTTTTGTGTTACTATATGTCTTACTTTGTTGCATAAGTAAAAGACAGTGGGTTCTTTGGACCCATGATGTGGGTGTGGTATGGAGCCCAGCAGGAGAGTCCCGCCTTACATTACCAGATGGATTTCTTACTAGTCTGGGCCAAGACTGTAGGAAGCCAGTTTGACTGAGGTCCTATAGGAAACCCAGGAGAGGATGAACTGCTGAGTGGATTGTGGTATTTAGTACACGAGCTATAAAAAAGCTGGTGGTGTCAAGGATTCCTAGATTGTGTTTCAAGCTAAGTTATGATTCAGTAAAGAGAATCCATCCTTTTTTCGCTCTCTGATTTGTTTTCCCACCCAAAAAAAGTTTTTTTGCTGCCTTAGCATTTAAGTTGCATGTTATATTTAAAGAGGTTTTCTAACTTTTTTCCCTTAAATAACTCTGTGAGACAGATCAAAATCAACCCTGGCTGAAGAAAAATAGTTCCTAGAGGCAGATGTTTACTTTAACTTGTTTCTATCTAGAAATAAACTCTGATCCCATTAAAAGAAATGTCACAGCAGTATTAATTTGGTTATTTTTACATAAATCTGCATTAATATCCAAGACCCTACTCTAGGTATGCAAAATAAAGAGGCATTAATTAATTAGTGCTACCTCTGTCAACTACATTCAAGTCCATGATTCATAGCGTGAAAGTGGCTGAAACACACAACAGGTATATAAACCAATTAGTGCTAATTCATGCTTAGAGGAGACACATAAAGCAAGTGTTCCTACATGCACACACAAAGGAGGATGTCACAAATAGATGCCCTCATGTGTGCAGGTAGAAACATGACCACTCCATTTCCACTCCTCCCTGCCCACTCCCCCCCAACCCAAAGAGACATCCCACAAATAACAGCAAACACACTCAGGCTAGAGGGACAGAGAGCCTTTGTCGAGAACTTAATAAAGCCGCCATATACAGTTTTTCAAATTGTATTATTATTTTAGCTTTTAAATATGCCCCACTCTGAAAAATTCGGTAGATTGAAAAAAATTTTTTTAAGATTTTATTTATTTGTTTGACAGACAGAGATCACAAGTAGGCAGAGAGGCAGGCAGAGAGAGAAGAGGAAGCAGGCTCCCTGCTGAGCAGAGAGCCCAATGCAGGGCTTAATCCCAGGACCCCGGGATCATGAGTCCTGGGATCATGACCTGAGCCAAAAGCAGAGGCTTTGACCCACTGAACCACCCAGGTGCCCCAAAATTCGATAGATTTAAATGAGGTGGGGGTAGGGAGCTGAACTGCTCTCCATTGGTGTATTGGGGCGTGGCGGGTGGTTTGAGAGGTAGACAGAGGGAAGGGAAGAACAAGGAGGGAAGGAAGGAGTACCGAGGTGTTCTAAGAGGTGAGGAAGACCGAAATCCTGCAAAGGCTATTTATATACTTGGATTCACTGGAGCAGACAATATTACATAGGGGGAGATTATCGAACAAGAAGAGGACAAAACTTTGAGGGCAACTGTCATTTATGAAAATGAGGAAGAAAAAGTGCCCATGAAGGAGATTAAAGCAAGTTTTCCTTTTCCTGAATATGCTCCACCTTCTTAATTTTTATAGTACTGACACAGCACAGAGCTCAGAGTGTGGTTATCCCCATCTTGGACCTTCTCTAACACTTTTTTTCTGAGCTCTGGACTTGGGAGAAAAATGGGAAGCCACTTAATTTTCATCAACAAGAGAATTAATAAAGAGCTCGTATTACATTCACATATGAACATTATACAGCAGGTAAATTGAGTAAACCAGAGCTACATGTAGTAGCAAGGAAAAAAAACCTCAAGAATTTAAGGATGAATGGGAAAAAAAAAATGTGCAAAATATATACCCAGTGTGACACCATGCATATTTAGTTTAAAAACTTAAAAAAAAATTAGTTATTGTCATGGATGCATACATAGGAATGGGAATGATAAACAAGAATTTCAGAATAGAGTTTAAGTTCAGAGAGAGGGTAGAGGGAATGGGATTGGGTAGAGTTTATACACAGGCTACAGTCCTATCTGCAATATCATATTACTCCCTTTCTTTACTGTAAGAATAGAACTTCCACCCAAGTTTAAAAGGGCACTTGGCTGCCTAGCTAGAGATTATGTTTTCCAGTCTCTCTTGCAGCCATTGTAGGCTCATATGACTAAGTTCTTAGTAGCATGATTAGAAGTGATGTCTGTGACTTCCCAGTCACTTCCTTAGAGGAAATTGCTGTCTCTGCACCTTCTTCCCCTTTCCTAAGTGCTGGAATATGGGTATAATACTGGTAATCTTGTCCCAACCCTGAGGACATGGACAGTATTCTGGGGCAAGGGTCCTTGGGCCAATGGCCTCATCTGATGCAAATGCTAGTAATTCATTAGCGTTCATTCCTATGTCTTATCATGTGAATACACCATGGTTTATCCTGTTGATGGACATTTAGATCATTTCCCATTTGGGGCTATATCCTTATATATGAGTCTTCTTTATCAAAGATAAGAGTTTCTCCAACATGTTATCTCTTAGCCTGTTTGGGCTACTATAACAAAATTATTGTCTTCTGGGTGGCTAATAGACTAACATTTATTTCTCACAGTTCTGGAGGATGGAAAGTCCGAGATCAAGGTGACAACAGAATCAGTGTCTAATGAGGACCCTACTTCGTGATGGCCACCTGTCCTCTGGGTCCTCAGATGGCAGAAGGGGCAAGGGAGATTTTTCTAGTTCCTTTTAAAAGGGCAGTGATCACTGAGGGTTCCAGACTCATGACCTAAATCACCTGCCTCCTAATATTATCACCTTGGGAATTAGGTTTCAACATATGAATGTGGGGGAGACACAAACATTCAGACCACGGTATATATATAATTTAGGAATAGAATGGATGAATTATAAGCTATGACTATGTTCAATTTTCCTTAGCACTGTCAGAATAAACTTTTTCCTAAGTGGCTGTAACAATTTAAATCATCACTAGCAGTGTGTTGGAGATTCTCACTTTGTTTTTGATTAAATTTTAATTTTTTAATTTATCATCATTTTAATTTTCACGAAATCAATTATTCACTTTTTTCCTGTGATCTTAATGTACATTTTTCTGAGTATCAATGAGGATAGGGATTTTTTTAAACACTTTACTTGAGAGAGAGAGAGAGAGCGCGCACAGGCGCAAGGGCAGGGGGAGGGGCATAGAGAGAGAGAGAGAGAGAGAAGCAGACTCCCTGCTGAGCAGGGAGCCCTCCAGGGGGCTCTTTGCCCCCTCCCCCCACCGTGAGATCCCGACCAGGAGCCCTGAGCCCCAAAGGCAGACACTTAACCCGCTTATGCAACTGAGCCTCCCCCGCACCACCCCAAGGACAAGCATCTTTGCACAGGCTTGGGGCTATATGCCTTTGCTGCACAATGTGCATTCGTGTTTCTGCTGATTTTTCTATCGTGTTGTCTTTTGCTTATTGATTCTACATAAAATCTTTTGTTAAAAACGTGTAGGGAAAGTCTCCTGTTCTGTGATTTGTCTTTCTTTTTTTAAAAGATTTTATTTACTTATTTGTTTTAGAGAGAGAGAGCACGCAGGGAGGTGCAGAGGTGGAGGGAGAGGAAGAGTGAAAGAATTCCCCGCTGACTGCACGTGAGCATGGAGCCCAAGTAGGAGCTGGCCCTGAGGATGCTGAGATTGAGACTCCGCGCTGTACCCAAGAGTCAGCCGCTTAACTGACTGAGCCACCCAGACCCCCCTCTGTGATTTTTCTTTTTAACTCCTTATGTCTTTGGATGAATTCAAGTTTTTCGATTCAATGTAGCAATATACCAATCTTTTACTATATGGTGTGCCTGTTTTGTTATCATTTAAAAGATCTCTGGACTCTGAGGTTGCAAAGGTGTTCCATATTTTATTCTATAATTTCCATAGGTTTACCTTTCATGTTTTCCTTAAATCTACAACTAGTAATTGATTTCTGGATATGATATGGGTTAAGAATCAAATTTAATTAATTTCCATGTAGATAACGAATTGTCCTTGACCCACTGATTTAATAACAATTATTCCCCCCAATCTGTAATTCCTGCTTCGTGTTATTTGTGTGGGATTATTTTAGGACACTCTCTTTTCCATTATTCCGCTTATCTAATCCCATGTAAATGCCACATGTTCCTATTATAACTTTAATAGAAGTGTTGGTGTCAGATAGGACAAATCTCCTTCTCCTCCTCTTCTAATGGAAGATTACCTTGAAAAGTCTTGTTTCTTTGCTATTCTATCTTACCTTCAGAATCAGATTGTCATCTTGTTCCATTGTATTTGTAGATTCTGTTGTTCTTATAGATTAATCTGGGGAATAATTTTGGTTCCTGTTCTTAATTTGTTTTTAAGTTTAGGTAAACACAATTTTTTGTTTTTGTTTTTATTTGACACAGAGAGAGACACAGCAAGAGAAGGAACACAAGCAGTGAGTGGGAGAGGGAGGGAGAAGCAGGTTTCTCGCCGAGCAGGGAGCCTGATGTGGGGCTCCATCCCAGGACTCTGGGATCATGACCTGAGCGGAAGGCAGATGCTTAACGACTGAGCCACCCAGGCACCCCAACACACTTCTTTTGTATAACTTTATCATAAGCCTGACTTTTATGCTTTTTTGTTTTATAGAGGTTATAATCTTGATTCAAAATAAAACAGAGCAAGTAAAGAGGTAATCAGTAAAGAATGGTTAAAAAAAAAAAAGAAAGGAAAAGAGTTTTGGTTGTTGATTAAAGGAGAAATTTGTACATTCAGGAAAAGAAAATACCTTAGATGGAAACAATGAAAGTGCAAGTCGTAAAGGAAAAGCATGAGGAGTAAAGTATGTGGTTGATCTTGAAGAACGAGATAAGGCAGTAGGGGCCATGCTGGCTACCAGCTGGCCCAGATTGGTGTAGGATGGCTCAGCTGCGTTCTGGAACACTCCCTGAGGGAGAGAGCAGAGGATCCTGAGGTAAATACTGAGGGTGGGAAAGAATGAGTTCATTATGTAAATAATAGTTGCAAGCCAGATGTTCATAGCTTGGGTATACCTTACTTGCCTAAGGCAGTTGTACAATGCATTTTGAGCAAGTTTTCATATCCTCAGGGACCTTGCTATCAAATTCCAAAATTACTCCCTCTCCTCAGACAGCTTTTCTCACAACTGCTGAAAAAAGAAACTGTTAGGAGGGCTTCACATTGAGGAAATGCTGGTAAAGTGTGTTGCATGCAAACAGGAACATAGTGGGAATTGAGCAATTCAGATAATTATTGTCATGAATGTTGGACTGTGTAAAAAACAGAAAAGATCTTGCTTTTCCGTGTTTATATACTGAAGTACATAAAATGAAGAAAGAATGCCATGAACCTAATTAAAAAAAAAAAAGAAACTAAGTAAGCTTTTAGCTGCTCAGATCCCATAAAAATCAAAAGGACAAATGTGACTTAAACTTGCTTTACTGAAGCAAATTTTCACAACCTGGCATTTAAAGTGAGCTTTGGGGCACTCAAATAATCCCACAGGCATGTAAAATCTGATATTATATCTGCATGTAAGTATCCTGCTCTGGGATTTGGAATCCCAATTGGCAACCTGGGAAAACCATATTACTTACACTTGCTCAAATAGTCTCTAATTAGTTCTTCTGACCCTCTTGTATACTAATAAATGGCCCATTACAGAACATTAAAACTGAATTCTTTCCATTAAAAATGATTTTCTTGCTAGTGAACATTATCTAGGTTTAATGTACAATGTTGGTTAACATTAGATTGTTCTAATGTGCAGTGAATTCTTTCCAGGATAAACTGATTGTGGCACTAATTAGGCTTTTTGGTTCAGTCAATTAGTTGAGAGGGGGATGAGTCTTCCTACAATGGTCTAAATATTGCTTATACTCTTAGTTTGTTTTTGGTCTATTACTTTTTGATCTAAAGAGCTGAAAGCTCTAATGTGAAATTGTATAATGAGCCTTGGAAAATTATGAGCCTAAAGAGACTTTTAGATCACCTCATCAGGTCAATTTTCAAGTTTTATTTGGTTAGAGGTACAAACAGGCTGATGCCATAAAAACTTCTTTTGGGATTCTCGCACATTCCTCAGACCATCCAGCGTCCCCTTGGCACCTACTATGGTGTCTCACATAGTAAGACTACATGGTAGATTAATTTCATAAGATGGTTCTGAGGGACTGGTCATCAATATTTCTAAAATGCTTTTCTAATCAATATACAAATACTTACTGGCATCTATATATGCCCAGAATGGTTCATGACAAACCCTAAGGAAAATTTATAAAATGCATTAATAAGGCTCTGTGAAGCAATATCATAGGGATTAGATTATATTTTATTGTTTTATTTATTTTTTTTAAAGATTTTATTCATTCATTTGACAGACAGAGATCACAAGTAGGCAGAGAGGCAGGCAGAGAGAGAGGGAAGCAGGCTCCCTGCTGAGCAGAGAGCCTGATGCGGGGCTCAATCCCAGGACCCTGAGATCATGACCTGAGCCGAAGGCAGTGGCTTAACCCACTGAGCCACCCAGGCACCCCAATTTTATTGTTTTAGATACTTATAATTATCTTAGATTAAGGGTATCCCCAAAAACCTGGGCCCTGGGCTTACGAAGCACACGTGAGCCAGAATGTTGACTAGGAGGTCAGGAAAATTATAATACAATAAGCGCTTTTTTCCCCCTGAGTTGATACGGTGGGTATTGTACGGTGGGACTGAACTAATATTTATCGAGAACCTGGTGTGTGCCTATCTCCCTGCTAGATTCTAGGCACACAGACAGGGAGTTATGACTGACTTTCAGAAGAGCATGTTCACATGGAAAAGAGAGAGACATGCAAACAAATATTATGGTTAAATGGAGTAAGCATCAGGATAAATGTGATTACAGTTTTAGACTGACTGACCCCATCTCCCTGCTGAGCTGGGCTTCACTTATCCAGATGGAGAGGCAAGAAGCTTTTGACTGGGCAGGGATAGGAGGGGAAGCCAAAGGAATCGGTCAAGGATGTTGATTAAATAGGAAAGTACAGGGAATAGGAACTAGAGGCAAGAAAGAGGAGATACTTGTTGAATGGTATGAGGTCTGCTGGAGGCTTGGGGCCTTAGCACTCAGCATTACAAGGGCTTCCTACCTGCTCTTCCTATTTTCAGCCCGAGCTCATAATTATCAAGTGCATTTTTTCTCAGAATATTGACCATTTATGCCCTCCTCTCCAAGGTCGCCTGATTTTTTAAGAAAATAAGCCCAATCTCCTTATTTGGGCTTTTTAGATCTTCTACAGTTATACAGTAACATGCAATTTTGACTCCAAAAAAATGGCATTTTTATACATTTCAACCACATAACTTTGTCTCCCCCTACTCCATAAATAAGCTCAACTTTAGTCAAGTTTGACTCCTTTATTGCCTTTGTCTTTTTCAAAAACTCTGCTCATCGGGGACCGCCGTCTGCTGACACTCCTCTGTGGTGTTCTTGCTCCTCCCTCAGCCCCGTCTACGGGAGATCCTTCCCCACTTGAGCCCACACTGTGACTGATTTCTATCGTGTCTTCTGTTTTCCATTATTGTTATTCAGGTACACGTATGCTTCAATCTGTTTGATTATAAGAGACTCTTATTGTACTCAATTTCGGGTCTTTTTTCTCACCAATGTCCGTCTTGTCAGCTTAGATGAGAGAATGAACACTAGAGATCACATCACCCAGGCACAGATGGATCAAGCAAGGAACCTATAGGAATGGAACTCTACTAGCTTCCAAGGTGTTTATCAACACTGCCCTAAAGATAGAGTCACCAGATGTACCTAATGAAATCTTGAATCTAAGGAATGAAGATATTTTTCAGATTCCAAGTCTACTGAGGTGGAAAAGACCTCCAGGGACCAGACAAAGGAGCACCAGAGCATCTGCTAATATGACCTGATGGGCCTCCAACCAATGGGTTCCACCTACTCAGAGGATCTCTGCCCCAAATTTTGCCCTTAAAAACTCACTTTCGAATCATCAGAGAGTTGGAGACTTTCGAACACTTGCTCCCCCTTCTCCAGGGTGGTGCCACAGCGAGAAATAGCCTATCTTTTTTCACCGCAAAAGCTCAGTGTCCGTTTTTATTGGTTTGCTGAGCCTTGAGTAGAGGGACTCTGGTTTGGATTAGTTACACTCACAGCAGTCCGCATAACGTAAGACCATAAATACCAGTTACAAAAGATAAAACTGAGTGCTGCACGGAGTTGATAGTGAGAGACGTGAAAATCCCAGACAGAAGATGGGAGAGATGGGAGAGATGTTGAGTTGTTATCGGCCAGAAGACTGATGAAAGAATCCCTCTTGCTCTCACTCTCTTACTGTCTCCTTCTCTCTGCGTGTGCGTGCATGTGTGTGTGTGTGTAGATGTATGTGTGTTTGAGGGTCTTCTAAATATTTAAATTAAGATGAGGCAGTCTCTGCTAAAAGCATTAATAGTTGCAACTATGCAAAACACCATTATAACCTTCTTATTTATTGTGTAATGAGATTGACAGCCTCATTTACACGTTGGTGAATAATGCAAAATGCCTTTGTTAGGGATTCTACTGTACAATTTTCCAACAGTATCAATTAATGAATGCAAATTATTTTCAATGCCAGTGATTTCTGAGAATGATTTGACCCTAAAGATTTTTTTTGTTCCCCACTTGCATAATAAAAATTTTATAAAGAAATATTTTATATACATATATACCTTAAGGAAATTATTTAGGAGTACAGCAGAGTATTTGTGGATACAGACAGAAAATCTGAATTCAGTACTTGTATGATGAAAGATATGTATGAAAAAAGTAAAAGGAAGCATGAGGAGGAAATAGAACAACACATACATTCAAATAAACGATGCTAATCTCTATCCACTAACTCATTTCCAGAGATAGCTAGCTTACTACTCATGGTGCTCTTTTCATACCTGGAGAAGATAAGCATTTTTTCAGATGTGGAAACAGGCCTAGAAAGATCACATAATATGTTCTAATTTTCTTCCTTCTTGCTCTAGCTTTTGCTCTCTCTTTCCTCATCATTTAAAGAAAAACTAGGTATGAATGGAGAACTCAGTACTCTACTCTTGCCCTATTCTATATGCTGACCAACATTTTACCCCAGGGTTCTACTCTAAAATAGCAAATTGTTCAGAGACAGACACTGTTATCTAAGTTAGGCAAAACTTCTTTTGTTTTGTTTTTGTTTTTTTTTAAAGATTTTATTTATTTATTTGACAGACAGAGATCACAGGTAGGCAGAGAGGCAGCCAGAGAGAGGAAGGGAAGCAGGCTCCCTGCTGAGCAGAGAGCCTGATACGGGGCTCGATCCCAGGACCCTGGGATCATGACCTGAGCCGAAGGCAGAGGCTTTAACCCACTGAGCCACCCAGGTGCCCCAAAACTTCTTTTGTTTTAATCCCTTCTCTTTCTCTGCTATTCTACCTAGCAGCTCCAAAATATAGTTACTGATCTTCTTTGCATCTAGGCTTTATAACTGTATTATCTGTGTTTTACTGATAAGTGGAATGACGCCCAGAAAATTTATGAGACTTCCCCAAAGTCACTGGGATTCTGGGATTACAGGTTGAATTGTATCTCCCTACTCCCTGCCCCTACACCCCTGCCTTCATTCTTAACCTGCAGTCCTGACTCCTAGTCCTTCAGAATGTGACCTTATTTGGAAATAGGGTTGTTGCAGATGTAGTTAGTTAAATGGAGATGAGGTCGTACTGGAATAGGATGGGCCCCTAATCTGATACGACTGGAGTCCTTATAAAAGAAAGAAAACTGGGAGCAGACACACATATACAGGTTAATCACTATGTGAAGATGAAGTCAAAGATGAGGGATGATGCCTCTATCAGCCAAGGAATTCCAAAGACGGACAGCAAACCACCAAAAACAAGGGGAAAGGCATAGCCCAGATTCTTCCTCAGGGTTCTCAGAAGGAACCAACACTGCCAACACTTTGATTTTTGGACTTCAAGCTTCTGGAGCCATAAGAAAATAAGTTTCTGTTGTTCACGCTGCCCAGTTGGTGGTACTCGTTTTGGTAGCTCTCACAAACAAATACAGCCTCCAACCCAGACCACTCAGGTCCTGTGCCCTTTCTACTACATCACAGCTGCATTTTCTAAATCGGTGTCTCTGACTTGGGCCTTAAGGTCCAGGTTAAGTGATGGGGAAACACAGAAGAGGAAGTCACTTCTTTTGTCTGGGTGTCCTAGAAGGTTTTATGGAAAAACTACCATTTGTTAGCAGCTTTGATCACAGACTTGCAGTCTGTCAGATCTAGGCAGATTGTGCGGAAACTCCAGGGAGGAGGAACAACAGGTCTTGCATTCAAAGATAGGAAAAGGGGAGCAGAGTAGAGTGGGGGGGGGGAGATTAAGGAAGGCAGATAGATTAGGAAAATAACCTGAGTAGGCTTCTAGGCATGTAAAGTTTTAACATTTCAGAAAAACTTGTAGGGGATTGACATGTTTTGGCAAAAACAGTTCTGAGCAGAAGGATGGACTTGAAGGGAGGCCATAGGAGGCTGATGTTATGATTATTGTACTAGACCCAGCTTATGCATCAGCCCAGGTCCCCGGGGCTCCATCTGTCCCCAAACCCAAACTCTACGATTTGCATCTCTCCCTGGCCTGAGCTGACCCAGCAATGTCACTAAGCAGGCTCATGAACCTCTTTGACAGCCACAATCAGTCATTTCATCTCCTAACATCACCAGTTGGCTGGGCCTCCTTTGGAGCAAGGTCCAGCCTCCGGCATAACCTTCATAGCTGTGTGAGATACAAATCTCCTTCCAAGCTGCCTGTGGCTTTAACAGTGTGTTTTAACTTGGTAAGGAGGTGCCTACGCCTATCATTTTCTTTTATTAAGGCCTCCACTGCCCTCAGAAATCACTAGCCTACATAACAATCCTCATCGTTATGAATGCCTCAAGTATAACAGACATGTCTTGCATATGTATTCTTTTCCCAGTTAACCAGAGGAATAAGCTTTAAGAACTGGGAAACTACCAGCATCTAGGGATTCTCATAAGTACACTTCCGACCAGTGGGCAATTCTACAGCAAAATTCTGTTCCGAGTCTGTTGCCTCATATTACCCCTCATCTAGCTGTGCTAGCTTGTCTCAGAAACTGAGGCAAAATATACATGCTGGTGTTTCATTTTTGGGGGGAGCGGGTGGAGATGCGGCACGAGAGCCTGGGAAGGTAGGAGTGAAGGAAAAGGAAAGTGAAGCAGGAGACAAAACAAAGCAAATGTAAGGTGAGCTGGTTATAGTGCCTAACAAAAAACCAAAACCCCGCAGCTAACTGGCAAGGCTGAATAGCACCTCTACTCAGAACTTGTCAAAAACAGGAAGCAGGGGTGCCTGGGTGGCTCAGTGGGTTAAAGCCTCTGCCTTCAGCTCAGGTCACAATCCCGGGGTCCTGGGATTGAGTCCCGCATTGGGCTCTCTGCTCAGCAGGGAGCCTGCTTCCCCCTCTCTCTCTCTCTCTGCCTACCTGTGATCTCTGTCTGTCAAATAAATAAATAAAGTCTTTAAAAAAAATAAATGGAAAGCAGTTGATCTGCCAATTCTTTCCTATCTTCTGTCTTTATTTGGCCAAAATACTGTGGGTGTTGCTTCCCATTTACTTTGGGTGGTGTTACCTGGCCCCCCAGGCAGTTGCCCGCAAAGCCCAAGTCTCCATGTACCATTGGTTCCCGCTATAATAGCAGAGGATGTAAATACAAGGTGGATTAGTTGTGCTATACTGCGACTTTCATCTGGCACTGCCCTTGATATTCCAGGACTTCTCTAATGGACCTATAAATAGAGCGATCATGGTGGCAGCAATGAAGTCTTCAGATGAGCTCAACAGTAGGGTCTTCCACTTACCAAGGCAATCTAGCAACTAACACTGTGAAATGTACAATTTGGCAGCAGCTATGACTGGCACCCCTTAGAAGCCACCATTTTGGGGGGGCCAGCCGCATGATCACAGGTCAATTACATTGAATGCCTTCCATTTTGGAGAAGACAGTGAATCATCCTTACCAGAACTGGTCATGGATTGAAGCATATGAATTTTTCAATATATAACCATTCTTGTGCTACATAAATGACAATTTTATGTGGTTCAACCAAATGCATTATTCTGGATGTGGGTTTGGCAGATAGAGTGATGCTCCCCCGCTCTCCAAACATGACTATGTCCTAATTCCTGAAACCTATGAATATGTTAGCTTACATGGTAAACGGGAATTAGAATTGCAGATGGAAATAAAGTTTCTCATGAGCTGACCTTAAGATAGAGAAATTATCCTGGATTTTCTAGATGAGCCCAATGTTAATTGGGTGCTTAGATGTGGACAAGAGAACCAGAAAGATGGCAGTGTGATAAGGCCTCAGCTCAACATTGACGGCTTGGAAAATAGAAGAAGGGGACCATGAGCAAAAGAATGTTGGAAGCCTCTAGAAAGTGGAAAAGGCAAGGAAACAGATTCCTCCCTAGAGCCTCCGGAAAGGAATGCACCTTGCCAATACCTTGATCTTAGACCAGTGAAATCCATGTTGGACTTCTGATCTTCAAAACTGTAAGGTCACTAATTGTGGTGATTCATTATAGCTGCAGTAGGAAACTAAATACTGGGATTATTTTTCTTCCCTGCAGTACCAATACTAGCATTACATTCCAGTCCTTTACCAAAAGGCTTATCCACTGACACAACATCCCACATGATATTGCCTTGGGCTAAGAGATATTCTTTTTTCTGTAAGGGAGGTACAATATTTGGCTCATTCCCCGGATATCCATGTGTGTTTCTCATAATTCACAAGTAGAAAACTTGATAAAATATGGCATAACGTGTTGAAGGCACATTTAGGACAATAGCTTAGGGGCAATTTTTGAGGAGGAAGGCCAGTATATTTGTTGTACCTATAAGTAGGTGGAGCCATGTCCCTGATAGCAAAAATATTTAGGATGAAGAATGAAAGGATAAGAATAGGATTTGTTTATTTTAATGACACTTTCATTCTCCCACTTACCTCTTTTTCTAGAAAATTTAGGCTTTGTGGGGTTAGAAATGAAATCTATAAACACTGCTTGGCTCCTATGTGGTTTCCATGCAGTAGATCATCAGGCAAAAAAAAAAAAAAAAAAGGATTATTCTATAGGGCAGGGTGATTGACTCTAACTACTCTTAGGGTCCAGAGCTTCTACTACACATGAGAGCAGGAAGGAACATGTGTAGAACTGAGGGGATTTATTGAGCCTTTCCTTGGTGCTTCCTTGGTGTGCCCTATAATTGTGAATGGGCAATTGTAGCAACCACAACCCAACAAGGACAAGGAAATTAGAGCTCAGTCCCTTCCAGAAGGAAGGTCTTGGTCACCCACTTGGTAAGAGATACAGACCAGCTAGAGTTCTGGTCAAGGAAGAAAAAAATTGAAATGGATAGAGAAGAGAGGTATGATATATCAATATCGCTATAGGGTTGGCCGAAGCAGTTGGGAATGTAGCTTGGGTTGTTAACATCTTCAGGTTGTTTTAGGAGATGGCAACTGGCACAAACTTGGATAACCAGATTTGTACATCCCTATGGGGGAAGAAGTGAGGACACCTTGTTTGCATGTAAGATCATGTATTATTAGAGGATGAAAGCAACTGAGCTGCACTGAGTGAGCTTTGTCAGACTCTGTCAGTTATGTCCTCACATCAGCTTGCCTCATCACCCCAACCTTGGTGAGTTCCCTCACTTTCTGTCCAGGTGGGTCTGAGAAACAGGTCATATCATGTGCTGCTGCAATCTTGGTTGCCTTAGTTCCTATCGCCACCAATTGCTTACACCTTTCCCAGGAGATGAGGGCTGGGCTTCCTCACAAATGTCATGCCACCCATTGCGATGGGGGGAGTCACAGTAGCTGTAGTGTTAGGTCCTACTGAGTGGATTCTTAGAGATTCCAACTTCTCTAGTGGCTGTCCAGACGGTTCCAGTAATCAAGATGGAAGTGTGGGAAAGTTAAAGTCCAAGAGGTGGACTTTAGCCAGTGAGAGATGGAAGATTCTGCTCGCCTTTCGTATCCTTTCCCACAGATCCTTCCCAGCAATGTTTTCATTCTGCCTCATGCAACTGAAAAATTCCCTGGATTTCTTTGAGCTGTGCTAGTTCCATAACAGATCATCTTCTTTTTTTTTTTTTTTTAAAGATTTTATTTATTTATTTGACAGACAGAGATCACAAGTAGGTGGAGAGGCAGGCAGAGAGAGAGAGAGGAGGAAGCAGGCTTCCTGCTGAGCAGAGAGCCTGATATGGGGCTCGATCCCAGGACCCCGGGATCATGACGTGAGTCGAAGGCAGAGGCTTAACCCACTGAGCCACCCAGGTGCCCCAACAGATCATCTTCTATTTGCTTTTCTTTTTTGCCAGCTTCCTCTTCTCCTTGCTCCTTATCCTTCTCCTCAATAAAATGTTCCTGTTTTTGCTTCGCCTTAAACTCTGATTTTTAGAAAACCTGGGCTAAGATATTGCACTTGAGACGTGTTGAAGACTCAGACTACATGAGTCACAATGCAGATGGCAAAGATGGGTAGATGTGTGAGATAATTAGGGAGAATAAATTTCTGCATTTGCTATTGCATTAGATTGGACTTGGAGAGCTGAGAGAGGGTAAAGGAGGCGATTATGAAAACTCTGAAGTGTATAGGATTGGTGACGACTGTAATGATGCATTAACTGAGATTTCAAATATTAAACGTCTGGAGAGAAGGTAATGAGCAGAATTTTGAGTCCATTCTGCTTGAGATAGCTGTGGGACAGCCAAGTGTTGAAGTCTAGGAGGAAGTTGGAAATGTGTTCTTGGAGCTAAGGCGGTGGCTTTAGTAAATGAAAGGTTGAGGTCAGCTCACTACAGTGTAAATTTTTTATACACATAGATTTTTTACAGCCACATTTCTGGCAGACACATAGGTGTGTTTCAGCAGAGAATATAACACCTTTTGGAAAATAAATCATCCAATAGCATTTATTTGAATGTCCCATGCCCTAAAACATTTTAACACTCCTGTCATTTATTTCTTCCAAATCATGTATCATTTATCCTTTCCTGGCTAAGGCCACATTTATCCACAGTGCTGGCTATGATGTGCTATCAGAGGAACCAGTAAGGCTGCTCTGGCTCCCTGAGAAGTATCTCTCTACTGCCTTGCTCAAGCTTAATATTCACAATTAGTGATTGTACTACTGAAATGAAAGATGTAATTCATCAAAACTCTGTAGGTCATTAGTGTGGGTTTGGAAAGACTGAGAGTAATAGATTCTTCCCAAGGGAAGATTTTTTATTGTAAAGGGAGGTGTGTGTGTGTGTGTGTGTGTGTGTGTGTGTGTGTGTGTGTTTGGTAGGGGAGGGGGGATATAAAGGGATGGGGGGAGGGAGAGAAAGACAGACAGAGATATCATGAATGATATAAAATAGCGGTTCTATTTACTGTTTCTATTTAGTGGTTAGGACCTCAGGCTGCCTGGGTTTGGTTCTAGCTGTGTTGCCCCTGGTTCCATCATATTGGAAAAGATTTTTTACTGAGATTCCATTTGGCTTCACCTATAAAATTAAGCACAATCATAGTAAATGCCTGTAGGCATTTAGAATTAAATGAGAAGACAGTTGAAAGGCACTTAGTGTATAGTAAGCCCTCAAAAATTATTGATAATATTTTTGAAGTCTGGATTGTGAAGCCGAGGACAAACATTATCTACTTTTAATTCTGTCTGGAAACGGCCTTTTTGATCATGTATCATCACTTGTTAGTGGATTTAAATTCAGGATCCAATTTTTTCTCTTAATTTATTATATAATTTCAATAAATAAATTGATTCCAAGCACCCTTTACTCCCACCCCAAACTCTCATCCACCTGTCTCACTTCTTGGTTCACTGAGAAAGCAACCTCTCCTGCTATGGTGCTCATCCATCTACTTGGAAGGTGTACTATCTGCTTTCCCTCCAACATATATCTTAAAATTTTCACCTCTCATCATCTAAACAGCCTTGACAATGGAAGTGACCTCCTTATGGACTCTGATTTTCATTTTTGGCCCCTACCATCTGTTCTCCTCTGAATATAGAGACCATACTGAGAATATGGTTTTTATTAGATCAAAATCCAAATTCCTAAACATGGCCTCCAAGCTCTTCCATTAGTAGATTCCTGCCACACCTCCCACCTTAAACGCATTACAAATGTGTGTTCACAAGTGATGCTCCTCCTCTGATAGCTACCACAGCATCCTCTTCATTTTCTTCATAGCTCTTGTATCACATTTTTTTGGTAATTATCCTATTTATTGTTTCCTTTGTATAAAGACTCTCTCTTCTCTAAGGTCTTCATGAGGCTAGGTGTTTTATTCCTGTCTTGTTTATCTTTGAATCTCTAATGTTAAAAGAGCCTGGCATCGAGAAGTTGCACAACAAAGTTACACAACAAAGACTCGTTTCATAAATGGATGAGTGAGTGAATGGACACAAGGGCAAATATTACCCAACAGTGTCATAATATTATGGCCAACAGTGTCAGAAAATGAAGAGACAAAGAAGACCACCCACATGATAATAAATACAAAGTGTCTCTGTGTCTATAGGTAGTTAAAAAGAAGTAGAAGTAAAGGTTTTAACGGCTGAGAAAGCAGAGCATAAAACTCGCAAACACATTGTTTTTGTTTGTTTACCAGGGATTATTCCAGGAAATTTAATCATATGAACTCAGTTAGCTGTCACTAGGACCTTACAGAGCAGAAGGAACAGTCACAAAGGAGTTGAGTAAGTGACGCTCAAGTAAGCAAGTGACAGGGCAGGGCATGAATCCAAGCAGTCCTTGTTCCAGAGCCCATGGGCAAGGGCTCCCTACTCCTTGACTGTCTGAAGTTGTCTAACAGGCTCGTCAATGCCACATTGACGTGATATGAAGAAAACAAGGACCATATCTCATAAATGTTTATGTACACTCCAGAACTTACTCCATTGCCCTACCTGTGATGGTCATGTATATAAAATTGAATCAGATATTGAAGTCCCTGAAAATGTCAGCAGGGCAGATGAGGCAGGAAAGGCCCTAAGCTAGACTTCAAAAAATCAACAAGTTAGTTGGGAAAAGGTTCTAAAGATTGGGGGGAAAATGATGAAATAAAAATGGGGAGCTTAGTGATAATAAATACAAATAATAGAATTTTTATGGAATCCAGAAAAAAAAGTGGGGTGAGAATGAATGTGTTTCCAGGGAAAGAATGACATTCAAAAGAAAGAGGTAACTTCACTAGAGAACACAAATATGTGATTAAATTGGCAATCCATGCTGCTTGAGTTCTTTGGAAGGAACTCTTCCAGCTTTGGGTGTGGTGTGAAGATGGTTGAAACATTCTCCCTGCTCTCAGCTTACCTACGAGGTAGTGAGGGTGCTTGCTTTTGGTATAAATGGGGGCCTCCTCATCATCTGGGGCTGGTGACCACTAAAATCCTTGATCTGTAGAAGTTGAGGATCAAATACTAGATCCACACTGCTTTGTAGTCATGTATCTCTACCTTAACGGCCCACTTTTCTGAAAGGAAGGAAATTCCCTTTCAGGCAGTTTGCTCGTTTGGCCCTGTTCAACCTTGGTCTTCCTCCTTTTTCTATCCTGGAGCTAGTACTGATCTGGTGAACCAGCAATGGACATTTCCCCAACTGAAGACTAAGACTTCCATGAGAGTGGCACCCTATAATATTGGTGTTCTGATCACCTTCTTGTTGTGGCCTTGGGAAAACTTAAGAGATAAATGTTGTGTGATCTTGGCAATAACTTAGAAGGTTTTCATTATTTACTTGCATCCAAAAACCTCAGAAGAATAAAGCATTTAAACCAGTTTTAAGAGCACTCATTTTCAATAAAGAATTATGTAGATTGATCTCTCTCTCTTTCTCTCTCTTCCATTACCCCCACACATGCTTCCTCCCAACATATCATTACATAACCACACTTACCACGTGGGGTGAGGACTGGGGCAAGGAGCATGGAGATAACAGTACCTTGAAAGACTTAAATAAACTTGTTTACCACTGTGACCTTCACCCTTTGTCTTGCTTCTCAGCTCCTAACATCTTATGAATTTTAGCATCACCCCATAAGCTTTTGTATGTGGGTCCCTCCTGGAGCTAATGTTAATAAACAGAAATAAAAATACTCACAGTTACATAGATTTTTTTAATAGATTTTTTATTCTGAACTAATTCTAAACATACAGAGAGGTTGCAAAATTAGTAAACAGTTCCCATACACCCCTCCACCCAGCCTCCTCTCATGTTAAGAATTTACATTTTAAATTTTAATTATTTGTTTATCAGAGAGAGAGCACAAGCCATGGGGGGGGGGGTGGTGGCAAGCAGAGGGAGAAACAGGCTCCCTGCTGAGCAGGGAACGGGATGTGGGACTCAATCTCAGGACCCTGGAATCATGAACTGAGCCAAAGGCAGACACTTAACCAATTGAGCCACTCAGGCATCCCTGTTAAGAGCTTACATAACCACAATGATCAAAATGACAAAATTTACACTGGTATGAGACTTTTTACCAAACTGAAGACCTTGTTCTAATTTTTTTTCCATCAGTCTTATATAATACCCAATGCTCATTACATCACGTGCTCTCCTGAACACAATTACGTAGATCTTAAATATGAACACATTCTAAGATAAAGGGAGTGGGGTGTATCCCAGAATGAGCGTTGAATAGATATGAAATACAGGCTGGATGGCTAGAGCACGGCTTTGCACTCTTGCGTCTATGACCTTCACCCCCATGCTTCCATGGCAAGGCCTTCCTTCCTTGTCTTCTCCTCCTCCCCCAGCCTCGACTGAGACCATCAAAACTACTTCTGAGGCTTTTTTTCTTCCCACCCCTTTTCTCCTCTGTTCTATTACTTTTTCATAGTTAATGTCTATGTGGAACTAACTCACTGCACTGTTTTTCAATTCGTACTCCCCAAAGCCTCCTCTGGAGTCATAAAACCATGAATAAGAGGAATTAGCAAACAGAAAGCCTATGATTTTAGAGTATCTGGGGTAAATGGGAATATAATTAGGCTGGTGCTGGTTTACAATTAGGAGAGGGATTATATCTGCCTTTCCTCACTATCTCTGAAGGTAACCTGGAGAAATATGACTAATTTGGGGGAGAATTATCACGTTCGCCCATAGCTCTAGGTCAAGCTCTCTCTCCCTCGAGCTGTGGTAACCCTACAGGCCCCTTCTTACAGAAAAATCACCAGCCAGCCCCCCTGCTGCTTTATAAATGCTCTCTCCAATCTGAAGGGATTGTGCTCACAGCACAGTGCAATTTTCATTTAGAAATGGGCTTCCAATTGTGTTGACACACCTCATTAGCTAAGCCCTACCTCTTAAGTCAGGGACTTTTGTACAGGTGTTAAGTACGGGAGAAAGAAAAAAATAACAAGGAAAGGGAGAAAAGCATCATTCTTCACCTAAATAAATAAGGGAGGACAGCATTCTTTATTCCACGTCCCTTGTAACGTGTAATTTTAAACTTTACTATTGTTGCTATTGTTTTCCTCTATTTCACTTTTCTTCACCACCACCCCCCCCCCCCCCACCGCCTGGGGCAGGAAGTCACGTTCGCTGTGGACGAGAGGGTAAGGTTAGATCTGGGTTGAGCTTTTGAGGATTAGAGAAAGATGGCTCAATATTGCTCTTCTCTCTGGCTTCCACCACTGCGCATTCCCTTCATTGTCAGGTGTGCCGTTTGGAAGTACTCAGTCGAATTTATTTAAACGTTTTATTTTATCAGCCTCTGCGGAGGACATATTTGGCACTTTATTTTACTTATTGGCTTATTCGATGAGTTGTTTCTCCGTCATCTAAGGGAATATGTGTCCTGATAACTACAGCAGGTGTTTGAACGTTTGGCAGGGCTTGTCACTTGGAAGAGAACCAACCCAGCTCGGGCCACATCCTGGGGTAGTAAATTTCTGCTCCGCTGTAGGTTTCTCTTGCTTGTCGATGATTTACATGTCAGGAGGAGCATCTAGGAGGTTCTATTGAGTTAGATGACTCCGCTGTCCTCAGAAATATTTAATGAACCAATTCTCATGATAAGACCAGGCTAGAGACAGTTGCTCATTCCTTTCGCTCTTTTTTTTTCTGTTTCTTTCTCAACGCTTTCCTGAGAAAGAAAATTCCATCATAAACCTGCGATATGTAATTAATATGGGATACTTGCCTTTTTCTGGACACTTTGGTATGTTTCATGATTAGCTTTTGCTAACAGCAGAGAGAGGAGGGAGAATGTCAAGTGAGAGAAGCGACTGCAAATGCTTTATGTAACAAACCATATTGTCAGACATTACCAGAAAAAAACACAGCTGCAGAATGGCGGCGACATGCAGGGAACAAAAGCACCAATGGCCACCACAGATAACAAGGTACCTTTAATTTCCTCTAAGTTCTTTATTTACAGGTTATGGTTCTGCAAAGTGTATTCTGGAATGCTCTTTAGGCAAACTGATGGTTTGTAGAGCCAGAATATTCTTCTTAGTAAACTCGGTGCCCCCCCTTTCCAGGTTTCATGGACTTATTTTTGTTTAAGCTCTCAGTCTATGTCCTCTTCATTTGACCTATTTTTAAACTGTAATCTGGCCTTATTCTAATTATTGGCTGTCTTGAATGATTTTTCCAGAGATGTCAAAGGATGATTCTGGTTTTGAAATGCACCACTCCCCCTAAAACAATCAGCAATGGCCTGAAACACATATTTAATTCTCTTCAAAAGCGTTTCCTACAGTTCAGGAACTGTGTTAAAGTCTTTACTCACTCATTTAAGACATGGAGATATCACAATCATTCTAGTCAGTCTCAAATTATGCTCTGGAAAAATTGCCCTAGTGCAATGTTTCCAAAGCTCGAATAACCATGCCAGTCAACTTCTTGGAAATACAGACTCTTGCCTGGAATTAGACTGGTTTGGATCAGAATCTCCAGGGGGTATGGAGTTGAACCAGACCAAAGAAGGTCAGAACCAAGAGTCCAGAGACACACCGAAGCTTCTAGAACACGATTGTAACCAGATGATTGACCTAGACTTGGGAGGATAAGGATGTGAATATGAAGAGAATTTGAAATTGGGAGATGATTCCAAGGAGAAAAAACAGCTGGCATACGAAGTAGGATGACACTGAATCTTATGTGTCTCCCTAAAACAGAGCAGGTAGTTACTACGGGGCCTGCCTCTACAGAGACATCTGGCAGAGATCCAAAGAAACAGCTATTCATTCAGTAGTAGATGTCAAGAACCTCCATGCAAGAGGGGCACAAACTAGGTATAAACCCAGGTAGGTGATAAAGATGGCACAGGGATGGTGCACTCAGAAACTTGGTTGCACTCACCATAGTGTCATGAAAGCAAACAACCTGATTTAACATGGAGATAAAACATCTCAAATATGAACCCTTAAATTCCTTCTGCCTAAGGACTGGGCCGGTTGTACTGTATGGGCTAAGTCTTAGCCTGTAGGTGAGGGCTGAGTGTCCATTTCTGCAAGTGATACTCTGCTTTCCAGGGCGAGAGCCAAGCACACCATTGCAAACTGCAGGGAGGTACAGGGAAGGAGTGGGTGAGAGACTAGAGCAATGATGTGCAGAAAGACAGGTTTGGGAAACAGCAGAAGTCAGCAGGCATGGACACTGTCCTTTGGTGACACGTCCATCTTTTTCTTCCTACCCTCAGCAGTTCTCTCTGCCTCTCACCCATTTTTCTTTCATCTATTGCCATTTGCTCCCCAAATAATGTACTTGTGTGCAAGCATATCTCCCTTGCCCTGGGGAAGTCTTATATACATTCATTACGTGGAAATAGAGCTCTATGTAATAAGCACCGCCCCCTACCCCCCCCCCCACAGTTTTTAATGGAAAACATGACTCTTAAGGTAGCAACAGCAGTGAAGCCTGCAACCCTGTCATTGAATTACTGTCGGAAGGAAGAATCCAGCAGCTGGCACCTCCGCGGGGCTGGGAGAACCACTGGAGCCAAAACTGAGAAAACTTCATGTTTTGTAACCCACAGCAGTATTGATTATTCTCTGCTGCCTTCTGTGGGAACCAGAAATAATTGCAGCAAGAAGGCTGGCCAGGGGCATGTGGAAAAAGAGGTTTCCAAGTAGTTCAAGAAGCACCAGGGAGGGGAGTAGCTATCGAAGGGGACCTCCAGGTCCCAGGCTGCCTGTTGCAACCTGCCCCTTCCTCCATTTACCTCTGGCCAGTGTTGATACGGAATAACCGGGTCCATTTCTTCATTCCGTTATCAAGTGAACTCCGAAGGGAAGTGTTCCCAGACAGCCTCCTCGTTGCTCTCATTTCTAAATTTTGAGCTGGTGACTAGAGTTACTATGAGGTGGGAACCTGGTACCCAATGACTTAAATAACGCATATTTATTTATATCTTTGAATAAGTTTTTTTTTTTTTCTCATAGACACTTATTGTTCTAAGAACTGTCACAGTGAAGCTGAAGGGGGTGAGTTTGGGCTGGAAAGACAGTTTCTGTTTTCTTCAGTTTAAATTAAATCCTTGACATTGTAAAACATTACAGATACATTACCATTGTCGATTGTGTACCGTTTGTATGTTTTTGCTATTGCATTATTCAGAATTAAGTTAAAAATTCTTTTTATTGTGTCTTAATGTTTCTAGGATGTGGACAGATCAATATTTCTAGTCTGTGCACATACGCTACCTAAGGGCTGTGAGTCATATTTGCTTTGAAAGAAATAGCACTTAAGGACTGTCAGTCAAGTCAGTTGTAAGAAACACAGAACTCTTTAAGAATTACTCTGCCTCCTCCTCACATCTAAATATAGCTAACCAGTTGGAGTGTCTAAGAAAGATAGCTAAGCTGTATTTAAAAATCAGTGCAATCGCAATTAATTAATGGAAATAAAAAATGCAAGCTCTTTACCTATATATATCAAATGTAGAATCTTTACTAAATTAACGTTTATATAATAGTATGAGTGAGGCGTATTTGTAAGGAAATGACCCAGTTTACTGAAGTCATTTGTATGTCAAGATTATAGTATTTTGTTTTAATAGGTCTCTATGCCCTGGCTGGGAAAACACTGGGCAGTATGTTCACACACTGGGATGGGATTTTTAGTCTCCATTTGGCCACGGCTTAACTGTACGATTTTAAAAACTACTGCCTTCATTTTGTCCTTCCCAAGGTCTGAATCTCCTTTCAGGCTACAGGTTGAGGACAACTGTCGAGAATTAACTGTATATTTTCAGATGTACTTGCTGTGTCCCTGTGAGAAGTTGGCATTAATATCGTACAGCTTGATAGAGAAGAAATCCTCCTTTAGCACTGAAACTGGCTTGCCTAATTCAGATCTGTTTACTGTTCCTGAGAGTAAATAAAAGCAAAATTGTCCCTTTGGTAGCTAGGAGACAAATAACGTAACAATCATTTATTCAGTGACTACTTACCTTAGCCTCGTCACTATGTTACGTGCGTGTGTATTTAATCTTCTCCCTGAGTGAGCTTCCATTTACAGACCACATGATCTATATTTGCAAAGTGGTATTTGGATTCTTCTGGCATATTACTGCCACGGGTGCCAATAAAAGGAACCATACTGGGCCCTAATATCCCTGATTATATTTGTATCAGGGTCTGTAGAGGTTGTATCAGCAGACAGAACAATGGACTGTACCATTAAATTAGCACAATTTTACAGCATTGCCTAGCAGACGCTCTCACTTAATCCAAGAGGTTATTCAACCCTATCCAATATGATTACTCTATAAATATTTGCCCAAGCTCAGCACCAGCCGTGATATCACTAATCACAGGCAGGTTTGTTATAGCAAAGACCCCCAGCGTCAGCAATTTGAAAAACAAAGCTAATTAGTTTTGATTTAGGGATGGGAAGACTTATTAAGTTGAAAGTGAAGAGTTCGCATAGGATAGAGGCTATTTAGAACACATATGAATGTGAAAGAGATTTACTATTGTTTGCATAGGATTTTGAGAAGTCATGGAAAGACTGCTCGGCTAAGGATCTTGGCATATGCGACAAGACCCAGTGATAATGATGAGGGTGGGCAAGGGAACAATCCCCTTAAAAATACCCCTGCAAATAAATATACATTAGATAAACAGTGTACTTTATAAGCAACCGTCTTTAGGACAAGTCCCTGCCTTCCCCTTCCAAACAGATCACTGCTCCACGACTCCTCCAATAGGAGAATTCAGGTACCAACAGCAGTGTTGACCCATATGGTTTGATCTGTGGGCAAGGTAGCAGAGGAAACCCTTACCCCTATATCCCTCAGCTACCAGTCTCTTGTGGTACTAAGGATATTATTATTATTATTATTATCATTACTGTGTTTGCATCCTTTAAAAAATGTTTTGAATTGCAAAAATTTTCCTTAGTAATGTGTATCTTTATTAGCACCAAATAACACAGTATTACTTATTTCAGTTTATGAAAGGCATTATTGGTCAATGAAAAGACCTCTGTCCTGAGACATGGAAAGAAGAGAACTAACATTAACTGAGCCCTTACACTCGGTCAACCACTGTGCTACCCTCTTTAATATACTTTCATTTCATTCAATACTCATAACAATTTTATTTGGTAGGGCCCATAATATCCCCTTTAAGGCTGAGAACACTGAGACTCCATGGGTTTAAATTACTTAGCTATGGTTGTCTCACACTGTCTCCCATTGAAAACCAGATTCTTCTACTCACAGTTGAGATCTTAGGTAAGTTGTTTCTTTCTTTGGGGTCACTTGCCTCCTCTGTGAAAGAAGAGGAGCAAATGAGATCACTGGTCTTTTAGCTTTTTTTTTTTTTTATTACACTAGCCTTTCAGTAAAAAAAAAGGCATTTACCCACTAACATATATGCATTATAAGATATATATATATACACACACACATATATATAGTATATACTTGTATATACACACACAAATACATGCTATTATGAACCCATTCATTAAATAACGAGCTCATTTCTTTCTTAAATTCTTTTCATTTAAAATACATAAAATATAGGGAACCTGGGTGGCTCAGTGGGTTAAAGCCTCTGCTTTCGGCTCAGGTCATGATCCCAGGGTCCTGGGATCGAGTCCCACATCGGGCTCTCTGCTCAGCGGGGAGCCTGCTTCCTCCTCTCTCTCTGCCTGCCTCTCTGCCTACTTGTGATCTCTGTCTGTCAAATAAATACATAAAAAAAAAAATAAAAATAAAAAAAAAAGATTTAAAAAAAAAATACATAAAATATAAATCCTAACATATTTCTCCCTCAACTGAATGAATCAAAACTCCTGTACACCTACTTTGGAAACTACTGGGCTAGATGATCTCCACAAGTTCTGAAAATCTGCGATTCTAGGTTGTTTGTTCAGTTTTGTAAATTACAGAAAGAACACATTGATAAAAATCTTACTGCCATGGGTTAATTACAGTAGAAGAGCCAGAAAGAACTGGAAAAGCTAGGTCAGGAAAGTTCAATAGTGAGAAATGAATGATGTAATGTGGAGAAACTAGGAACTCCAAGGATAAATAGGATAAATAGGGAACAAGTAAGGATCAAAGCAGGTTATAATTAATAAAAATAATCCTAATAGTGATAGCATAGTATTAGTAATAGCATACTTTCTATGTTCCAGACCCTGCTTAATAATTTTGCATGTGTTTATTTATTTATTCATCACATTCCTATGAGGTAGGAATGAACTATTCTTATCTCTCAATGAGAAACAGAGGAGAAAATGTGGAACAGAGAGGTCATGTAACTTACCAAAGTTCACATAGCTAATAAGTGACTGAACTGAAATTCAAACCTGGTGACTTTGTCTGAAGAGTGAGCTACACAAGGAAGCAGAGAGGACAAAATGTCATAAACAATAGTGTTAAACCCTAGTGGATATTTGTCCATTGTCTTGGTAGAAGCCAAGCCTCCCAACGTCCTTCCTAAAATCACTCCTGGTTTCCCAATCAACATTTGGATAAAGCTCTCTCTCATCCCCAACTCTGGAGGTAGAACAACCCACTAGTTGTATTAGCTCTCTAAGGTTCTCCAGAGACACAGAACTATTAGGATAGATGGATAGAGAGATAGATAAATAGATAGAATAAAAGATAAATAGATTTATTATAAAGAATGGGCTTGGGGTGCCTGGGTGGCTCAGTGGGTTAAAGCCTCTGCCTTCAGCCAGGTCATGATCTCAGGGTCCTAGGATCGAGCCCCGCATCGGGCTCTCTGCTCAGGGAAGCCTGCTTCCTCCTCTCTCTCTGCCTGCCTCTCTGCCTACTTGTGATCTCTCTCTCTCTGTCAAATAAATAAATAAAATCTTTAAAAAAAGAAATATTGGGCTTGTGTGATAATGGAGGCTGGGAGGTCAAGGTCTTCAGGTGGGCTGGCAGCTTGGAGACTAAGACGATCTGATGGTGTAGATGAAGACCACGGGCAGTCTGCTGGAGGATTCCTTCTTTCTCTCAGAGACTGACCTTTTCTATTCAGGTCACCAACTGGTTGGATGAGGCCCACTCACATTATGTAAGGCAATCTGCTTATTCAGGGTCCACAAATTTAAATATTGATCCCATCCAAAAACACCTTCTACATTGACACATAAAATTAACCACCACAGCAGGATGAGTTATTCAGTGTATTTTATCTACCTCATTTCAGAAATGGATGCGTGACCCTATTAACACCAGTTAGGGTCAGGAAAGCTCACCTCTGTGACTTGATACATTTCTGGACACCAGGACTACCTTGCAAACATGAGGGGAGAGGTTGCCTGGAATGCAGCCAATGTCAAGCAAGCAAAGTTGAATAATGGAAAGAGACTCCAAATTCATTTTATAAAACCTCATCTGAGGGGCACCTGGGTGGCTGGGTTAAGCATCTGCCTCCAGCTCAGGTCACGATCCGATCCCAGGGTCCTGGGATCGAGCCCCGCATCAGGCTCCCTACTAAGCGGGGAGTCGGCTACCCCCCCTCCCTCTGCTCTTCCCCCTGCTTGTGCTCTCTCATGCTCTCTTTCTGTCTCTCTCTGTCAAATAAATAAAAATCTTAAAAAAAAAAAAAAAGAACTTGATCTAAGCCCTTAAAGAAACTAGAATGTACCTGTGGACTAACAAATTATGTGAGTTAATAAATCCCTTTTAATTGAATTTGCATGGGATATTCTGCTACTTAGAATGTAAAATCTAACAAATGTGTAGAGAGAACTTAGGCAGGTGAGGAACCCAAACTTCTTGACATCAGCCTCAGGTCATAGGCAGCTACCATGCTGTTTCATAAAAGGACCAGGACAGCTGACTATTATATCCAGAATAGCCCTGCAGGCGTTTTCATAAATTTTAGGTGCAGAGAAAAGCCTGGATGACCTTTACTGCCAGATGAACTCTTGCCTACTTCAGGCTCACTTAATGACTAATAAATAAATAAAGAGAAAGATGTGGTCACACATGAGTTGGATCAAAGGCAGAAATCTGGAAGGATTTGTGACTAAAATTATCCTAATATACTCCATAAAATAATTTATCTTAAACTCTAGTGGAAAATAATCTTGCAAGAATCCCCTCTACAAACATTTTACTTTTTTTCCCCTTAAATCCAGGTCAACCTCTATGTATTTCTTTAATTTTTTTTCTATTTTTATTGAGAAATAACTGACCTACATCACTGTCTAAGTCTGAAGTATGCAGCATGGTGGTTTGATTTATATATACTGGGAGATAATTAACACGATAGGTTCGGACAACACCCATCTTCTCATTATAGCTATAAGAAAAAGAAAAAGAAAGGAAAAAAGATAAAGAAAGGGAAAAATTTTCTCCCCATGACAAGAACTCATAGGATTTATATTCTTAACTCTTCCGTATATCATACAACAGTGTTAGAAACAGTCATCCTGTTATACACCACGTCCCTAGTACTTTCCTATCTTTTGACCATCTTCCTCCAATTTCCCTTCCCTCCACCTTCTGCCTCTGGTAACCACAAGTCTGGTCTATTTTTCTATCAGTTTGGTTTTTATTTGTTTGTTTGTTTGTTTTTAGATTTCACATATAAGTGAGATCATACAGTGTTTGTTTTCCAGTGAATGTTTGCATTTCCTTTGGATATATTCCCAGAAGTGGAATTGCTGGATCATAGGTAGTTTTATTTATTTATTTTTTTTAGGACCCTCCATCCTGTTTTCTATAGTGGCTGCACTAATTTGCATTCTCACCAACAGTGCACAAGGTTCCCTTTGCTCCATATCTATGCCAGCATTTGTTACCTCTTGTCTTTTTGAAGATGGCCATTCTAAAAGGTATGAGATGATATTTCATTTGTATTTCTCTGATGACAAGTGATATTGAGTATCTTTTCAAGTATTTTCTGGCCTTTCATATATCTTCTTTGGAGAAATGCCTATTCAGTTCCTTTGCCCATTTTTAAGTTGGGTTATCTATAATTATTTTTATTATTGAATCATATGAGTTGTTTATATATTTTTTCTTTAATCTCATGTCAGATACATCTTTTGCAATATTTTTCCCATTTCATACGTTGTCTTTTCACTTTGTTGATGGTTTCTTTTGCTGGGCAAAGCTTTCTGGTTTGATGTAATCCCACTTATTTATTTTTAGTTCTGTTACTTATGCTTTCAGTGTCACATCCAAAAAAATCATTCCTAGGACCCATGGTGGGGAGTTTATTACCATGTTTTCTCCTAGGAGTTTCATAGTTTCAGGTCTTGCATTAAGTCTTTAAGCCATTTTGAGTTAATATTTGTGAGAAGTATAAGATATGGGTCTAGTTTCTTTTAGACATGTGAATATTCAAATATCCCAACATATATTTGAAAGACTATCCTTTCTCCATGGAGTGTTCTTAGTTTCCTTGTCAAATATTAGCTGGCCAGATATGCTTAGGTTTATTTCTAGGCTCTTGGTTCTATTTCACTGGTCTATTTGTCTGTTCTCATGCCAGTACCACATGTTTTGATGACTGTAGCTTTACAGTATAGCTTGAATCAGAAAGTGTGAAGTCTCCTGCTTTGTTCTTCTTTCTCACGATTTCTCTTGGAGTCTTTTGTGGTTCCATATAAATTTTAGGAGTGTTTTTCTCTACTTCTGTAAAAAAATGCCTTTGGAATCTTATAGGGATTACATTGAATCTATAGATGTCTTTTGGTAGTATTGACATTTTAACAATATTAATTTTTCCAGTCCATGAACATAGGATACCTTTTCATTTATTTGTATCTTCTTCAGTTACTTTCACCAATGTCTTATACTTTTCAGCATAGAGATTTTTTCACCTTCTTAGTTAAATTTATTCCTAAGTATTTTATTCTTTTTTAATGTTATTATAGGTAGTACTGGTTTTTTAAATTTATTTTTCAGAAAATTTGTCATTAGTGTAGAGAAATACTCTGATTTTTATATGTTAAGACGTTAATTTTGAATACTGAGTCTTTATTGAATTCATTAATTAGATCTAATGGTTTTTTGGTTGAGTCTTTAGGATTTTCTCTGTATAAAATCATATAATCTGCAAAGAGAAACAACTTTACTTCTTTTCCAATTCTGTTAACTTTTGTTTCTTTTTCTTGCCTGACTGCTTTAAGACTTCTGGTACTATGTTGTGTAAGAGTGGTGTGACACCTTCATATTGTTCCTGATCTTAAAGAAAGGCTTAGTCTTTTGTTGTCTTACATTATTTGTTGTATTACATTATGCTTTGTAGACTTGTGTGCATGAAAGAAAAATAGAAAGACATATATCAATTCAATAATTTTTAGAAGACCAAGACAGAATGTACTCTGGGATTCTCCCTCTGGGTTGGGCAAGAAAGAGAAAGCAGAATAGGGGAAAAATCTAAACATGCTGCTCAGCTTGGGGGTGTAAGTTTAGAGGTAGGCAGATGGAAGCTAGAGTGCTTTCAACTTCAATGTCAGGCCAAACATGGAATAGACAGAAAAGATGTACCTTCAGGTTCAAACAAATCTTCAGTGTCTGTCAAAAAAGGAGTAATGTAACAGGGAGCATCTGGTCGGAAAACAGGCCTGGCACTAAAGACAATCCCTGGGAAATCAGAAAATAACCATTGAATAACAGGTATTTTTGGCAGAGAAACCTCTAAGGTCTGGAATGAAAGCAGGACTCTAGACGCTGAAGACTAGCTAAGGGTAAAGACTCAAGAATTCAAATGAGATGTATGTCACAATCCAGAATTGAGTCAGAGAAATGTCATGCTCTAAAATAATTGCAGTCAGGAACTAGGGCAGTATGACATAATAGTAAGAACCTTAGATTTAGAAAATGAAGGTTCTAGTTACCAAGTGAGTTATCCTGACAGATATTATAACCTCCCTGTACCTCAGTTTACTCTCTTGTACAGTAATAGGATTGGACTAGATGAGCCCCAAGATTGAAATGAATGAGAGTCATGAATGAAAGTGACTTAGGGATTTCTTAACCAAGGAAATGCACATTTGTCTTAATCACTAGGTATTTAGGACCATCTGAGAAACCTGTACCTTGGTGTAAACTATTTTAAATTGTAAGGTTCTGGGTAAGGTTTCATTTAAAAACAGAATTATACTTAAAAAAATAGTTTGAAAACCTCTTGAACTGATACTACTACAGTTAGTTTTCATTATATGAATACAAGAACCAAATTATTTCTCCTTCCTGCAAATAACTCCAGATGATAACTGTTTTGGATTTTACTGATATCATTTGAGAGTATTATGTGGGAAAAAAAAAGCTTGATGTACCTTTGGCAAGGGAAGTAAGTCAAATATTTGAATTTCTGATCAAATATATTTATTATTGTATTTTACATTAAAAAAGTAATACATATATGACAACATTTTTAAAAAATAGAATAAGTAAAAGGAAGAAAATGAAAATCATACAGATGCCTTTAGGCCAGAAAAAACAATTATTACCATTTTGTTTATTTCCTTCTAGTCTTTGTGTGTGTGTGCATGTGTGTGTATGTGTGTGTGCACAGGTGTGCACATGCACATTGTTTCTCAGTGAACTTAGGCCCCTGTATTTATATACTGCATATTTAAAGGTGAGTGAAAATAGACTATTGGGAGTGTTAAAATATTATGAAAGTGATCACATTGTAAGATAATGTAAACATACCATAAAGGAGGTAAATATAATCTCCTAAAGTTCAGTAGAGAAGGAAATCACTTTTAATTTGGTAAAAGCCTCAGAATTATGGGAAAATAGAAGCTAGGTTACACAGCTTAAATTTTAGATAAACTGAGGTGAAAGGATGATATTGTCAGATACGACAACAGAGGAGAAGTCCAGTAAGAGAAGCAGGTGGAACATCTGTCAATGAACCAATCCCAGAGTAAGCGATACATGTAGACTCTCCCCCCAGTCTTCTGCTTTTTCTGTCTGTCCTGGAATTCCACATACAGTTGAGATATCAATAATTTGTATGCCGGCCCCATAAGCTATTAAAATATTTTGGAATTCCTAAGGAATTACTGACATTGATTCTGAAGGATGGGAGTTTCACAGTGTCAACAGAGTGTCCTGTCCCTGTTGATGTCGAGCAATCTGCTTTCAGATCTCATGGGAAGCAGGAGGCAATTCTATTTATCATAATAGGGGATTTAAACCCCATCCCTATCTTTCTTATCCCCTGTGAGTGAGAGCTGAGATGGTCATTGATCTTACAAAGAGTTGGCAAGCATGGAGAACATCATTGTCTACAGCTCATCACTGCTTAAAGATCATATTGAGAAGAAAAATCTTTCCACAGAGGTCATTGACAGACTGCCATATATACGGACCGCACTATGAGCAGGTCCCCAGGTAAAGAGAGACTTCATGGTAAAGTT
Organism: Martes martes; assembly: GCF_963455335.1. NCBI lineage: Eukaryota > Metazoa > Chordata > Mammalia > Carnivora > Mustelidae > Martes > Martes martes. Next base: position 58,930,622 of record NC_137895.1, read on the forward strand.
TCCAAAGCAAGATGCAACATAGGTTTTGCTGGACAAAACTAGAGTAGAATGTGCAGAAGAAAAAAATTATTCTGGATCAACTTATTGCCAATTTTTGAGTTATTGAATCCAGTTATTGCCTTTTTCTTCCTAGGGGGGAGCCAGAACTATGGTCAGAGCCTGCTGTATGTTCATGGTATGTTAGTGGTTTAACCAAGACGTGGCTGTGCTCAAGGGGCCTCTCCATTCTCAATCTGTTTGTTGAAGTCCAGCTTGGCACCTCTCAGGAGTTCCAGAAAGAAAATCAACTGCTTAGGACTTTAGAGAGAAGGGATACTTTCCTGAAGAGTGTATGGGAAGTGAAAGAGGAGGAAGGTTGCATTACATACTGTGAAATCCTGATGAAAATCTTTAGGGGCCACATCTGTTCTGACTCTGAAGTTCTTCTTCATCCGCCATCTTATCTTTCTCAATCCTTTGCCCTATGGCTCCTGCTGACCTACTACTGGCTCTGGTTTGTCAAGTTTCTGCACTAATAACCCTCTCCACTTTTTATCTCTCTTCTTTCTTACATAGAGTTACTTAAACACTCTTTCTTTAGTTGCCAATTACTTTTGAGGGTGTCAAGAAATTGTAAACTAAAAATTTTCCCTACTACAAGTTTCATAATTTTACATATGCATATTAGATTTATTGTTTGTTTTCAAAATGTCAGCTTAACAGTTTCCGACAAATCCTTTATACTCTTTTCAAAGAGAGAAGACTAAGGGCTATGTAAGTACTCCGTAGGGTACTATTATAGCTGGGTGCGGGTCCAACTCACCTGAGTATTACATCAAGATGTTCACCCCAGGAGTTAACCAAATGAGGTAAGAAGACCCAGTCCACTTCCCAAAATTTTACTTTTACCGTCATCTGGTGCATCCTGCAGGTGGGATAGGAAAGGTAGACAGTTGAGATCATTGTATCTTATATCCTATCTTGAATTTCTAGTAGAGGAATGGCTTATCAGAACTGTGCTCCAGAATGTCCAGACATGCAGCCCTGGATAGGATATACTGGTGGGGAGAAAGGCTAAAATTGGAGAATCTCCTTAAAAAACTGTAGTAATGTCTCTCTGGTCACTTGAAAGGGACACTCTGAAGGCAACCGGATATCAGTTTCCTAGTTCTACTACAGCCTAGGTGAAGTAGTTCCTTTGTTTTGGACAATTTGTTATTTCTCATTTGGTTTTCCACCTAGTAAGGAGTACTTTGTAAAGTAGATCCAAGTAGGCTGACCCATAGAAAGACAGAACTCTCTCTTTTCACTTGATAAATAAGAATTCTGATTTATAAAGCAGCAATAATAAATCTGTCACTATGAATTTCATTTTGGAGAGCCTGAACACTGGCCTGGGTCAATAAAAAAATAAATATTTAAAAACTAAGAGGCGGGGCACCTGGGTGGCTCAGTGGGTTAAAGCCTCTGCCTTCGGCTCAGGTCATGATCCCAGGGTCCTGGGATTGAGCCCCACATTGGGCTCTCTGCTCAGCAGGGAGCCTACTTCCTCCTCTCTCTCTCTGCCTGCCTCTCTGCCTGCTTGTAATCTCTGTCTGTCAAATAAATAAATAAAAAAATTTTTACATCTTACAATGTAAGATGGGAAACCTTGATACACTTTTAATTGTTTTTCTTCCAAGAACCAAGTTTTAGTTCCATTATTTTTCTTTTTAAGATGCCATTGAGGGTGCCTGGGTGGCTCAGTGGGTTAAGCCTCTGCCTTCGGCTCAGGTCATGATCCCAGAGTCCTGGGATCGAGCCCCTCATCAGGCTCTCTGTTCTGCAGGGAGTCTGCTTCCTCCTCTCTTTCTCTGCTGCCTCCCTGCCTACTTGTGATCTCTGTCTGTCATATAAATAAATAAAATCTTAAAAAAAGAAAAAAAGACTAAGAGGCATCTTTGCCATGCTTCTCCTTCTTCCCCTTATTTTTCATGGCCATAGAACATTTCAAGGTCATGTAATCTCTGTTCTTAAGTTTTTAAATCTAAGCAAAGAAGGTGATTACTGTCCTAAAGTGTTGTTTTAAGAATCAAACTATCAGTGGAAGAAAAGACCCTTGGGAAAAAAGTGTTGTAAAAATGTAAAGGGCAAAAGGTCAACTTTTAAACAGAAATTGTTTGGGCTGTGTTCCTGATGGGCTGTGACTGGTTGTGCTGAAAAGGTAAAAAACATTTAATTTATAGAAACGTATGTCCCTGTCTAATAATGTTTGCTGTAACATGCTCCATTCTTGAGCTTTTTAAAATGTGAAGAAACATTTGTATTAGATTGACATTATTTCTAGGATAAAAATTTTAATTGGTACAAATTGGTTAACCCCATACAAATTTTCGGGAATGGTTGGAAAGATATCCAGCTATGATGAGTCAAATCAGATGTTCTCAGTGTGGGGTAAGCTGCCTAACCGACTGTATATGGTCGACTATATATGGTCCTTCTTAGCATTTAATAACCTCCATGCCTGAGCCTCCAATTTCCAGCCTTCATGCCATACCTCAGCCTTGCTGAAAAATTTGTATTGTTGGGATGCATGGGTGGCTCAGTCAGTTAAGCATCAGCCTTTGGCTCAGGTCATGATGCCAGGGTCCTGGGATAGAGTCCTACATCAGGCTCCCAGCTCAGGTGCTGCCTCTGCCTACTGCTCCTCCTGCTTGTACTCTCTCTCTCTAACAAATAAATAAATAAAATCTTTTTTAAAAAATGTTGTATTGTTGCTATCACTGATATATCTGTTCTAGAAAGAAATAGGCTTTCTTTCCAGGACTGTCAAATCAAGAGTTTTCACAAGAACACAAAGATTCACTCTATTATTGCACATCATAGAACTCATGCCTGTAGCTTGAAAATAGAAGTCTTTGGTGGAGGCATTTGCTTGTTTGACAGTTTTGTTCTAAATTTTGAAACTACTGGTACTGGAAAGTGCCTGTCTGACAATGGTGTACTAGAGCTTAGTCATGCAAAATAATTATTGTTCACGGTTCCTTAGCTGAAGTCAATAGCTCTGTGCAAAACACCACATAATGCAGAGATCTAAAGTTACTAAATCAAAACTGAGAAAAAGAAGATTTTTAAACAGGTTTGGCAGAAAAAAAGTAGGTTCTACAAGATTTGCCAAGTGATTTCTCTCAGCACATGGAAGGCTCTCATATTTCTAAAAGAGGCTCCATAATAGAAGTGATGGCAACTTCTCTTGGTGCGTGTTGATAATTGTTGCCAGTAAGCCTATATGATGTGAAAGAAGCAAGAGCAATTGTGGGGATATTAGCAAATGGTGCATAGTGCTTATTTTCTGAACTTGAAGTAATATTTTCAGGTTTGCTTTGGTGAATTCAGTGTTTTAAAGCCTCCAATATATCATCAATACAGAAGGGACTGATTCAATGAACCTGAATTATATAATTAAATTGGAGTGTCAGGATGCCTTCCCTGGGCCTATAGCAGGGTCCATGAGTGAGCGGTGGTATCTGCTGGAAAGGTTAACATTAATCCTACAAATGGAGAATTATGGCTCCATGTTGCCCGAAACATTTGCCAGAGAATCTTGGCAAGATTAGGTGTTGCTCTTTGACTGCTTCAGTGAAAGAGATGATGTCCTTCTTAACACTTGGCAGACAATTGTCCTTAAGAATATCCCTCTTCTGAGAAAAGCAAGTAATATCTACTGTTTCTGTGGAAGAGGGAGAAACAGAAATAAACTAGGATTTCACAGTCTTCTCTGAAATAAATTTACGTTTTCCTTCAGTACTTTCCACCCAATAGTAAGATGGAATTGATAGGGGTGAACATGTAATTATTTTAGGCTTAGCTCATTGTCACTCCTTCTGTAGATTTCATAAAATTTTTTAAAATTCATTTGTTATTGAGGTACGATTTGTATGTAGTAGAGCATACAGATTTTAAGTGTGCAGTTTACTGAGTATTGATAAACATGTACTCTCATGTAACTGATATCCTGGTAATTTCTTACTCCAGAAAGTTTTCTTATGCTTCTTTTCAGCCCATTGACATGCCATCCCACCACAACCACCTACTTTTTTCATTTCTCTGATCATAGATCAGTTTCACTTGTCTTTGAACTTCATATAAATGAAATCTGTCTTGTTTCTTTTACTCGACATATTATCAAAATTCATCGATGTTACTATGTGTCAGTACTTTCTTACTATTTTTTGAGACCTAGTTAGCATTTCTGTATGAATGTTATCACAATTTGTTTTCTCTTCTTCTGCTGATGGACATTTAGGTTTTCCCAGGTTTTGGCAATTACAAATGAAGCTGCAAAAAAATTTCTTAAACAATTCTCTTTGTGTCTATTATGTCCTCATTTCTCTTGAGTGATACCTCAGGGTAGAATTGTTGGATGATAGCCTAGATCTAGGTTTATCTTTATAAGAAACTATAAGCCAGTTTTCCTAGTGTGGGTATTCCATTTTATACTCTCACAGTCAACGTATAAAAATCCCACTTGCTTCACACCCTCATCAATATTTGATTTTGTCTGTTTTTTTAAATTCTTGCCACTCTAATGTTTGGGAAGAAGTATCTCATTGTGGTTTTGATTTGCATACCTCTGAATCCTAATGACATCGAGCCCCTTTGCATCTGCTCCTTAGTCACAAAACTTCTTTTGTGAAGTGTCTATTCAAATCTTTTGCATATGTTTCTATTTTTAATTGTATATTTTTGTCTCCTAATTATTGTTAATTGTATATCTTTGTCTCTTATTATTATTATAAGTATTCTTCATATATTTTGCATACAAGTTCCTTGTCAGATAAATGTATTGAGAATATTTTCTTTCAGTCTGTGCTCGCCTATTCATAGTCTTAATGATATTTTTTATTAGAAAATTTCAGTTTTGCTGAAGTCCACTATCTTCATATTTTTTTCTCTTATAGATAATGCTTTTTGTGCCTTGTCTAAAATGTCTTTGCCTATCCCTAAGTTATTTTCCTGTTTTCTTCCAGAAGTTGTAGCGTTAGTCTTTAGGTCTATGATCCATGTTAGATTAATTTTTACATATGGTGTGAACTAGAGTTGAAGTGCATTTTTTTTTTCCCATATGGCTATCCAGTTGTTCCAACTCCATTTGTTGAAAACTTTCCCTTATCCTTTGAATTGCTTTGGCACCTTGTTGTGAATCAATTGACCAATTAAGTGTAATTTTATTTCTGGACTCTATTCTGTTCTTTTGATCTACTTGTCTATCCTATAGCTTTGTCATATTCTGCTGACTAGTTTCATGAGTTTTATTATATTTTAGTCCTGTTACTTTCATTGTGGCTTCTTTTACCTCTTGTAGGTATTAGGCTCAAGTTTATTTTAGAAGTTGGTAAAGCTTCCAAATTGCTTTGGATCTCAGAGTGCATATACATAAAATAGGAAAAATAAGAACTCTGTTATAGGATTGTTAGGAGAGATAAGCAATCTAGTATCCTTTTAAAAAGCACATTATATATATTTTTAAGATTTTATTTATTTTTTTGAGAGAGTGAGAGAGAGAGAGCACGAGCAGAGGGAGGGGCAGAGGGAGAGGGAGAAACAGACTCCCCACTGAGCAGGGAGCCCAGGATCCTGGGAGGATCATGACCTGAGCCAAAGGCAAGTGCTTAAATGCTTAACTAACTGAGCCACCCAGGTGCCCTAAAAAGCTTATTATAATTCTAAAATAAATTTTGTACATTTAGGGGTGCCTGGTGGCTTGGTCAATTAAGTGTCTGCCTTTGGCTCAGGTCATGATCCCAGGGTCCTGGGATGAAGCCCCACATCGGGCTCTCTGCTCAGTGGGGAATCTCCTTCTCCTTCTCCCACTCCCTCCAACTTGTACTTGCTTGTTCTGTGAAACAAATAAATAAAACGTTTAAAAAATTTGTATGTTTAGAAGGTTGCTTTATTTTTATTTCACTTTTTGGTTCCCTTAATCTTAAAAGTTCTCATGCATGTTTACATACATCTTCAAGAAGGATATGCACCCTTAGTTTCAGGTTACAGGGGCACTTTTTCTGTGGATTTAGAAAAAAACAAAGATCTAAGATAATTATAAGAAATGATGGGCACCTGATCCCCTCCCACTTGCAGAAAGCCTTGTGGTAATGGCACTCCTTTCTGATATTTCTCCTTTGTGGGTTTTTTAAAAGGCAAGAACTGCTAGGCTGCAAATGCTTTATTCTTCTAGACCTTTCTGATCTGATCCCCCTTTTCTTTGTTGTGCCAACCACTCTGCTGAATGACGTTTGCTCTCCCACCCCATATCACTGACCTTTTAAACTGTTTTAATATTTGCTAGGGAATTACTTGGCCTAAAGCTTGAGTCGAGTTTTCCTGAAAGTTTTTATTATAGACTTAAAATGATGGTGAGGAGAAGGGTTCAAAGTCTGAACCCCTCCCTTTACCCAAAGTAAAACAAGCTGGATAAAAAGTCTTTCTCTTCTGTATTCATCTAAGAGCTTATAACACAGATGAATAGAAAGTGTAAATTCTTTACTGCCCTAGTTTCTACCCCAACTATCAATCTCATTTCTCAGTTGAAATATTTTCTTCCTCAAGTTTGGTGGCCTCCATATATTTTTTTTTTGGGGGGGGGTGCTTCTTGTTTACTAGATTATAAGCTCTTTGAGCAAAATTATTTGATGTTATTTATCTGTTTCAGATTATAGCATCAAGCCAAGTGCCTTGTATTCACTTCATAAATGTCTTTTGAATTAAATTTATTACTGTCGAGTGCGAAAGTTGTACTACAGACATTGTCATATATATAACAGATAGGCAATAATTGTTCACGATTTATTGATAGCAGGAATTCAGGATTTATTCATTGATTAGTTAAGTTTGAATACATCTTATAATTAGAGCATCAGATGAGTCAGGTGTTCCATTCTTTTCAAAAACATGTTAGAACTGCTCAACTGGAAATCTGTCGATCAAATTATTTAATAATAGATCTCTGTACCTTTTGCTGTAATGTTATGGTTTGGGCTGTATCACCTCATAATAAATTAAAATTACTAAACTCCTGTAGTGAGAATTCAGAATAGACTCATCTCAAAGTCTGTCCTATTCCAGTTAGTATTACCGCCAAGTTCCAGAGTACTTTACTGTAATAAGTAAATTAATACAATTTTCAGAAGATACAGACCTGAAAATGAAGCACTACTAACTTCTGATGCTAGATTTCTCAGTACTCTACTGATAGGCTTATACAGGCATTGTTCTCAGGTTTGTGATTAATTTCTGCTTCCTAGGGCAAACTGGTTAAGTCCTACTTCCTTTTTTGGCAGAACACAGAGTTGTCTATCAAATCTTAGACAGCTAGTCCCGCCCCTTAAAACCTGAAGGAGGTAAAATTGGGACAAAAAAAGAAAGAAAAGAAGGAAGTGTACTACACAGCAGGTGGTAAATGTGTGAGAAGTATTACCAGAAGAGAAGTAACATAAATTGAAAACAAAAATCCTTAAATAGTTTTAGATAAAACCATGGATGCTAGATCCATAAATATTTTTGTGGGTATGAGGAACCTTAAAAATATTCCTAATCTAGATATTGAAGTTAGATTAACAATGCCTTCCTAAAACACTGCCCTCAATGTCCCTGTAAAAACCATATTAAGCCGATTGTATAATGAACTGATCCAGTATAATCTCCTCCAACTCCATTTTGGACTTTGGACAGAGTGAGGAAGCAAATTGCCTGGGATTACAGGTTTGGAAGACCATAGGTGATCTTCACTAAACGTTACATTGTGTCCGTGCCTGCCTTTGCCACGCCCCGGGGGCAGAGTGAAGTTCAATGGAAGGTAATCTTATGAATGATTTTTTAAAATTTAATTTTTTTCAGTTATTTTCAGTTATTTTTATTTTATGAATGACTTCTAATCACTTTTCCTCCTAGAGATTTAAATAGTCTATATAGCTTCTGAGGCTTTCAAAATTCAACATTAAAACCTTTAAAAAAAAAATGGTTTCCAGCTGAGTAAAAGTTAACCTCCTTTTTCTTGCTTTCCCACTCGCGTGCTTGAAAAGTCCGAGGAAACAGAGGTCAGATCCTAACCGCTGACGTCCCGCCCCACTGAACAGTGGAAACAGGAAGAAAGGCGCCGCAGGGGGTCAGAGAAGGGAACGGGTGGGCGGCGATGACTCTTGCACAGAAAAAAATCAGGCCATTTAGGGGAGGTGCTTGGCGAGGCTGGGAGTCCCGCTCGGGTGGAAGCGAGCCTAGAGAAAGAATTAACTGGAAATTAGCCAGAGTGGGCGCGGTGCCGCGGTAAAAGTCCCCGCATTGCCCGCGCGAGCCGCCGGCTGGGGCAGGTTCGCTGCTGCTGTAGCCCTACTCGGACTCCCAGTAGGTGCCCGGGAAGGGACGCGTCAGGGAAGGGTGCGCAGAAGGCGGTGGGCGGGGAAGCGCAAAGTGGGTGCAGGGGGCGGGTCTTGGCAGGCGTGAAACTTCTTTGCTCCCTTTTGCTGCTAAACGCTGGCTTTTCAGTCCGTCGCCTCTGAAAGGGTGTTGAGTTCCTGTCCCTGGTAGGTAAGTTTTCCCCGTGGATAGACTCCAGGAAAAAACTTAGGACGGTTAAGTCTTTTATGTTTACGTGGTGAGTTACTCACTTTGTATTCTCAAGCCAAGCGAGCTCCGGTTTGAACGCCCTCCCCGCCCCCCGCCGCCCTGGAACTCTGGGGGTCCCAGGAAGGTTAAATCACAAGCTTTCCGTGGCGGAGTCGAATTCACCCCGACCCTAGGCTGGCTCCAGGGTCTCGGTGTGCTCGGCGCTCTGTGCGCAGATTGTAGTACTGTAGTACGTCGTTACAGTTCAGGCAACTTGGGTTCAGCCTAAGGGTGTGGAATCTTGCGGCGCATCTGGACATATTGGCCTTTGCACCTACTAAAAGTACAAGAAGGATTTGCTCTTCGGGGTTCACTTTGCTAGGCAAGAGGAACACCAGCCAGTTTAATAATAATAATATAACAACAATAACGAAGTGCAGGAGAACGGAGATTAAACTGTCTGATACTATAGCCAGCCCCCCAGTCTGAATGAGAAAGTCATGGGAAACTTATTTGGGAGGGGAGGCCTCAGATATTACTGCTGAGGCTGGCCTGGGAGAGTGGAGAGAAGGTGCATGCAAAGCTCCCATCTTGCTTCCTTGGAAATAGTCCTAAGACCTCTTAGTCTTCAGGGAATCCTTTTGTTTTCTCCTTTGTGCTCTGTCTGCTTTCTCTCCAAGAGAGTGCCTAGTGGGTCATAATCAATCATCCATCAATCAAACAACCGTAGTTGTATGGTCACTTGGAAAATTCCCCAGATCCTCCAGTTTATGTAGCCTTTCCACCATTTAAGAGTAGAGTTCTTCAAGTAGAGCCTTGAATACGAAGCTGCACGTACCTTTTGTATACCTTTTATGGGGGGGGGAGGTTACTGTACTGAGAGTTAAGATAGTAATAGGGTTTGCTGTCCTTTGCTGTTTCCAAAATAAGAGGATTATGTGGGGACTTTGGGCATTTTTTTTTTTAACGGCAAATCAGTCCGAATTTGAATATTGCTCTTGGTGGCAGACAAGTACAATTTTTTCTTAGCGTTTGTTTTTGAGTGGAGTTTATTAATCACTGGGAAAGGAGGTCAGCACAGGCCCCTGAGGACAACCTTACCTCACCTTCTCCCAGAGCCCCAGCCCCAGCATTTTCTCCCCAGCACCTGGGCTCTGAAGCATAGAAGGCCAAGTCTGCGGTCACCTTGCCCTGTTCAAAAAATCTAGAATTGATGAACAGCAACAAGGCCATTGAACTATCCTTTTTTTTTTTTTTTTTTTTTTTAAATCTTGTGGTTAGTGTTAGGTTTGTTTTAGAATGAAATTGCGGAGTCATGGCTCAGGGGTATCTGACCAGATTTTTTGTGTGTTTTGCAATATTGATGTTGCAATGCCACCATAAGTAAGAAGAGACCTTTGCCCTTTTTGGCGGAGAGCCTGTAAAGAGAAGAGGAGTATTGCGTGGTTGAGAGATAAAGACTCAACTGTAAGATAAACAGTAGGGGGTTAGGTGCTGTATTTGGGTGAGAAGGGCAGAATAGGAATATGAGATTGGACAGAAAAAGGCTCCCAGAAAACCAGAGTGATCTAGAATTCTTAGCCTGGATGATAGATAGCCCATGAGCTAAACACTTGAGAAAACTGGGTTCCAGTCTTGGTCCCTCCACTGTGAATTTGGGTCACATTACTCACTATCTCTTCAGGCTTCAGTTTCCTTATATGTTAAAGGCAGAGACAGATATTGCTTACTCCCACTACCTTAGAGTTTTCTAGATCAAGTGAGATAATGGGAAAGCTTTTTGAAAACCCTCAAATGATCTCCTCTGTGCCTAGAACAGAGCCAGAGCAGGAACTTATTTACCAAATACTTACATAACATTTGCCAGTTCCCAGTGCTTTTCTTTTTTTTTTTTTTTTTAAGATTTTATCTTATTTATTTGAGAGAGAGAGAGAGCATGAGAGGAGAGAGGTCAGTGGGAGAAGCAGACTCCCTGCCGAACAGGGAGCCCGATGTGGGACTCGATCCCAGGACTCCAGGATCATAACCTGAGCTGAAGGCAGTCGTCCAACCAACTGAGCCACCCAGGCGCCCTCCCAGTGCTTTTCTAAGCTCTTTAGACTTTGCTCATTTGATACTCACAAGAATCCTGTGAGGTAGGAAATATTATTAATCTCATTATACAGGTAAGGTAAGTAGGTTCCAGAGAAGTTAAACCACAACCAGTAAGTGGCAGAGCTGGACTCTAGTCTGACTCCAGAGTGTCCATGTGCTCCACACTCTGCTCTTTGTCCCTTCAAAGGCGGTCATCTTGGCCTGAGTCCAGCTCTCTGGTGAATAAGATGGAGGTATCCTCTGCTATGCCAACCAGTGGTGTACAATGAAGGGAATGATACCCTTGGACAAATATAATTCATCATTGTAACTTTGTATTCTAATTCATAACCGAGTTTCATGTTTTGTCTTTTCTTAGATTATTCATACCTCGTTCCTAGAATACTCAAAGCACTTAACATTTTACCCTCTTAATTATTAATAATACTACACTGCTCTTCTCCCTCCTGGCGACCTTCTCTAGTAAAAAGCGTTGAGAAATTTTGTTGGGATTTTTTTCTTAAAAGAGTTTATCTACTTATTAGAGAGAGAGAGCACGAGTAGGGGTGGGGGAAGGGGCAGAGGGAAAGGGAGAAGTAGGGCTCTGTCCCAGGACACTGAGATCATGACCTGAGCCAAAGGCAGACGCTTATTAACAACTGAGCCACCCAGGTGCCCCAGTAATTTTGTATTGGCTGCTGTTCCCAGCCATGATGTAGAGCCAAGGCAACTTCCTGACAAATCAGCTTTGAAAAAAAAAGTCAGGCCAGCACCATCTTATTCCATGCTGTAAATCATTTCCGTTTCTTTCTTTCCTTCTTCTTCTTCTTTTTTTTTTTAAGTTAACATATAATGTATTATTTGTTTCAGGGGTGCAGGTCTGTGATTCGTCAGTCTTACACAACACACAGTGCTCACCGCAACACATACTCTCTCCCCAGATCACTTCTGTTTCTCAACGTCTTGTCTTGACTCCTCCTCACTTGGCCCTTGGGTGTATCCTGGAAGTGGAAGACATTGGTCTCTGAAAAGTGGTTCATGGACCCGTAGGATGGGAAGCCAGAGGCTCAGCATTGGCCCATCCCCCCAAACGACAGACTTGAGGAGTTAAGCCACATTCTTGGTGTTGGAAAAACTGTTGATGCGAGGTGCGCTTTCAATGTGTTGTTCACAACGAAAGGAAAAAAACCTCGCGTTGCCCTTTTCCTCCAACCCCCAACATCTTCGTGTTCTTTGCCTACCAGCAGCTCTGGAAGGCTTCCACTTTTTCTCTACATTTTCAAAACCACTTTTCACTGAAAGGAGACTATTGTCTGAACTTACATTCCATTGCTAAATACATTTCATTCTGTAAACATCTGTAGCGACCTACAGAAACTGTTTAGTTGTAAAATTATTGCTAAAAAAATTATTGCTAAATAACAACGGTTCCGACCCGATAAACTTTTCTTAATTTTTTTTTTTTTTAAATTAACATTCCTGCTCTGTTTCTTCAGATCTCTGTCCAGAGGCATAGTACTTAAGGATCCCTTATTAAGCTAATTACTTTACATGAGCTTTGAAGGCTAGCCCAGTTTCTTCATGACTTCCTCCCCAACTCCTGCCCCCACTACCAGAACAAGAGCAGATACATTAAATGGTACTAAAAGTATTACTTTGCACTGAGAGCTTATATCACATTCTGTGCTTTCAAGACTACTGACTTGTGGAGGTGGATTAATGTATCATATGCTTTTGGTTTTGTTTTGTTTTTTAAAGATTTTATGTATTTATTTCACAGAGAGATAGAGATCACAAGTAGGCAGAGAGAGTGAGGGAAGCAGGCTCCCTGCTGAGCAGAGAGCCCAATGCCATCTGGATTACAAGACCCTGAGATCATGACCTGGGCGGAAGGCAGAGGTTTAACCCACTTGAGCCACCAGGCACCTCCTGGTTTTGTTTTTTAAACTGAAACATACAGTTTCTGTTTGCTTAAATCCAAAGTACATATTCAGGCCACCTTTCAAAATAGGGGTGACTGGGGCGCCTGGGTGGCTCAGTTGATTAAGCGTCTGCCTTCCACTCAGGTCATGATCCCAGGGTCTGAGATCAAGTCCCTATTTGGGGGAAAAAAAAAAATCCCTGCTCGGCAGGAAGTCTTTTTTTCCTCTGCCCAACCCCCCAGCTTGTGCACTCACGCTTGCTCTCTGTCTCAAATAAATAAAGTCTTTAAAAACAAAACAAGAAACAAACGGAAAAATAAAATAGGGGTTACTTTGGAAGCTTTGGTTTCTTTATCTGAAAAATGGGAGCAATCTTACCTACCCTGTAACCTTGTTGGGAGAAGAAACAAGGTAACAGATGAGAGGTGTGTGCGCCACAGAGCAGACATTCATTCAATGTTAGTTGAATCAGCGTTTAGCAGTTGCCAGTCTCTTGAAGAAGACAGTGCAGTGTAGTGTAGAAGATACCACGTCAGGGACCCAGGTTTGTGTCCTAGCTTGGCTGCTTAATGTCTCTGATTCACATTTTCTTCATCTGTAAAATGCATGTAGTTATGAGGACTATCCTAGTATAGTGACAAAGATTACATAACACATAAAGTAAGTGGCATAGCTGGACACAGAGTGAACTCTTGTAAAATGAAGCATCTATGTATGTGTGTGTTGTTCATATCATACTCACAGCAATACGTAGCTATATGACCAGCCACGGGGTACAAAAAGAGATACAGATTTATAGGTTATTGGTAGATGGCTAGAATGATCAGAATTTGATCAGTGTCAGTCTGGTAAGGTGGCCTACAGGGGTCGAGTCTCCAAGGCAGGAATGGACATTGTGTCCAAGAGACCGTGCTCCATGCCAAGCAGGTTAAATAGTGTTTAAGCTTTGGGTGTGAGCAAAGATGTGTGTTTATGTGCAAGAGAGAGAAGCAGCAGACAGCGGGGCTGATAACAGAACAAGAGGATGTTAAAAAGAATGGCTACCCGATAGAGTAGGGAATTTACATTTTAAGCTTTACCCGAAGTCCCTACCCACTTTGACTTCAGTATCACCAGGATGTCTTCGCTTTCCTTCTGGGTACATTCCCAATTATGCTTCCAACTCCAGACAGGTACATTTAGTGGAAGGTAGAGCAGCAGGAAGAGCTATATAAAGCTAATCTTCCTGCCGTTGCTCCTTCTATGAGAGTACCCTGAACACCACTTCCTTGCTTTGCGTTTTCCCCACATTTTGTTTCCGTGTCCTGCTTCTCCTTGTTCTCTTGCCTTGGTGTTAATGACTAAAATCATGGTGATAATGATGATCATAAGGATATACTAAACTTTATCGAGGGTTCTTCGGGGCCAGGTGCCGTGCTATGTATAAGTGTATTCAGTATTTCCACGTTATCGCAGTTAAATCCTGACAACAAACCGGTAAGTTAGGAACTATTGCTAGTCCCATCTTATAAATGAAGAAATTTAGTTCCAGAGAGGCCAAATCTCTCAGCCAAAGTTAACAACCAAACGGTGGGAAGGGAATTCAGGTCTTGTAGCCTGGGATCTTAAATACTATTGAAATGACAAAAAGCTGTAAGCTGGATTTCTAAAGCAGGACATATATTAGAGCTTAGACTTTTTTTTACCTTTTTAAAGATTTTATATATTTGAGAGAGAGAGAGAGAATGTGCGCAAGCAGCAGAGAGGGGCACAAGAAGAGGGAGGGAGAGAAGATCAAGCAGACCTCCAAGTCGAGGCTCAGTGTCTGGACCCTGAGATAGTGACCTGAGCCAAAACCAAAGTTAGAGGCTTAACTGCACCAGCCACATGCCCCAGAACTTAGGCATTTCTAATCAAATATTAATGGTGCTACTGTGGATGTAGTTTAATGTTTGTAAAGAGAAATCCATGACCTTTGGTCTTTTGTGTCCAACTTGTGGTTCATCCTGATCCTATAATAGGATTTTAGTCTATCTTTACAGCATTTTGCCCATTTATTTTGCTTCTCATACCCTTACATTTTCATGCCTGTTTGATATCTTCAAGCTTAATGTTACAGAACCAGAAAAAAATATATTGTTTATTTTGAAATTTTAGAAAAGATTATTTCTCCTGCAATAACCAAAGATATTTTTAAGAACAATATGGTTAATAGTGCAATACAAGCACACTGAGTGACTGTCAGGTTATTTGAGGTATTTATGTCTGCTTTTCCTATATTGTCTAAAATCTTTTAAAGATTCCAGACCAAAATTGAAAAAATGCTGGACCTCACCGAGCTAATGGAAAATGAAGTATTCATGGCCTTTACTTCCTATACAACGATTATTCTTTCAAAAATGATGTTTATGAGTACTGCAACTGCATTCTATAGATTGACAAGAAAGGTAAGACATTTGGAGGCAATATTTTCCTTTAAGGGTTGGCATTTTGGAAAACAATTTTCTTAATTTACTTTTAAAAAAATTTTTTTGGTAAAGCCCAATGGCACATTGTTTAAAGTTGCAAATGTAATATGTCATCATTTGGTACAGATGCATCTGATATATTTATGGAACAGGTATTTTCTACTGGAAGCTAGTAAGTGGTTTTTTCATTGTGGTTTTTGCCTTCCATCAGGCTGCTTTGTCCGTGAGCTTCTTGGAGTATCAAAGTTTTCAAGAAAACTTGTGATTTTGAAGTTAATTTTGCCAAATAGAGTTTAGAAAACAATCATTTTTCAGACAGGTAGCTGGTGTTTTTAGGTCTATTTCAGGGCAAGGATATGCCTTTGGGGACAGAGAATTAAGTCCTTTTTATCAGTAGAGTCTTTTCTTTCTTTCTTTTTTTTTTTTTTTAAAGATTTTTTATTTATTTACTTGACAGGCAGAGATCACAAGTAGGCAGAGGCAGGCAGAGAGAGAGTGAGAAGCAGGCTCCCTGCTGAGCAGAGAGCCCGATGTGGGGCTCGATCCCAGAACCCTGGGATCATGACCTGAGCTGAAGGCAGAGACTTTAACCCACTGAGCCACCCAAGCACCCCTATCAGTAGAGCCTTTATGACTGGGCCAAAGCATTTGAGTTTTGTGCAGCTCTGAGTTGTTAAGTGGATGCTACTTACACCCAGCATCATAAGAATGGTTTTTGTTTTTGTTTTTGTTTTTGTTTTCCTAAACTGGAGACTTGGGGAAGGTGTTAGAAAAATTTTGAAAAGTATATCCTCTACCCAAGCAGGGTTTGTAACACAATAAGAGGCAGGTAGAGCAAAGCTACCTTGATAAAGTTGAACTATTTCCATTGGTGTGGTCCCTGTCCCTAGTCAGCAACTTCTTCTGGAAATCACCTGTTTCTCATTCTCTTTTACTTTTATGTATTTATTTGAGAGAAATAGAGAGAGAGCAGGGGAGGAGGGACAGAGAGAGAATCTTAAGCAGGCTCCATGCCCAGGGCAGAGCCTGACACGGGGCTCAGTCTCACGACCCTGAGATCAAGCTCTGAGCCCAAATCAAGAGTCCCATGCTTAATCCACTGAACCACCCAGGTGCTTCAGCCTGTCCTGAGTTTTTGTCCTTCAGAGACTTGCTTTTCTCTGGAGGTTACAGTCAGTCATCCTTAAGGTATTTCCCTGTCACTATCTTGAGGTATAATTCCTTCCCAAGGGCATTTTCATTTTAATGGGGGCACCTACAAACATATTTAAGTCTCTGAGGGGTCCAGGTGTCAGAGCAGCAGGCTGTAGAGTGGATGCCTATCTCTGAGTCCACAATGTTCTCTATAAACAGAGTTGCTCTAAGCGTAGCCTACAAGAAAAGGAGAAAAGAGCTCAAATTTGTGGAGTGCCTGTGATACATACCAGGAGCCATGTGATGCTCTTCGTATGTGTGAAGTCATGGAATTGTTAGTATTATCATGTGAAATGGGCATTGGTCCCCCCATTTTATAGATGAGGAAGTAAAAGTCAGAGATTCAGTAGCTTACCCATGGTTATATACCAATAAAAAGGGAAGCTGGGCACCTGGGTGTCTCAGTTGGTTGGGCGACTGCCTTTGGCTCAGGTCATGATCAAGGAGTCCCACGTTGGGCTCCCGGCTTGGCGGGGAGTCTGCTTTTTCCTCTGACCCTCACACCTCTCGTGCTCTCTCTCTCTCTCTTTCTCTCTCTAAAATAAATAAATAAAATTTATGAAAAAAAATAGAGGGAAGCTGAGATTCTCATTCAGATTGCTTTAAACTCAAATCCCGTGCACTTCCCATTGTAATACATTTATTTACTTATTTGAAACATACTTATTGAACATCTAGCATGTGCCAAGCATTTACTTAGAAACAAGACAGACAAAGCTGACCTCAAGAGCTGAGTATCCTATCCCTTCCCATCAGTTCTTCTCAATATCTTTATCTGAAATAAATGCTTGTGTCACATTAAGAAAAATATTATAATATTTATGGATTTCTAAGCTGAAATTAGGCTGATTTTGTGGTTCATGTTTTTCCTTATTATAAATTATTAAACAGTAGAACATACTTAAATATTTTTTAAATACATTTTTCAAGTTTCAAGGGATGGGGAAATCATATCAGGCAGCATAATAATTTGCAGGAAGGAATAAATGAGCATATGCCCTAGAACACGTACTTGGTATTTTTAGGAATGCCATTCAGCTTCTTATATTTCACTGTATTATTCAACTCAAAGAAAAGAGATACACATATCCTAACCAAGTATAAAATACATTTCCTGCCCCTCACTTTTGCTTTCTTTTCACTATTTTTATACATTAGTTTTTATTTAAGTTCTTATTTATGCTTTTCTTTAAAACTGCTTTGTACTGGTAAGAAAAACTTAAAAGTATAGATCCCTCCCCATGTTTGGGCTCCAAATTTTCTTTTTATAAGGGCCAACCTGGATGCCTGTATTTCTTCTGTTAAAATGCAAATAACTTATCAGGTAGAATACTCCGTGTTATTTGGCATTTGAAATACATTTTCTTTTTCTTGGAATTTGGAATAGGTTTTTGCTAACCCAGAAGACTGTGCTAGCTTTGGCAAAGGAGAAAATGCCAAGAAGTATCTTCGGACAGATGACAGAGTGGAACGTGTCCGGAGGTAAACCAGCTGTGTCCCGAAATTATTTACTTGAAAAATTTTGGTCAAGGAGTTCATTGAGGTTGTTGGGGATCATTAAAAGGGAGAAAAGTCAGCCATCTTAACTAGTCTGTATAATAATTGTAGAAAATCAGAGATCTAGACGCCAACTCTCACTGCAGTCGCACACATTGCCTGTTTCCTGCTTTGTTGGGGTTAATGACTTTGTTCTCTGTAGGGATTTTTCAAAAAGAATTACAGGTAGAAGATCAAATGAGAATGGTGAATTTTTGCAGTTTGTCCTGTTTTCTCCAGAGATGAGACTGTCAGCGTGTGTGAAAGGTTGAACATACTTTTGCATAAGACTCAAAATATGAATGTGGGAAATCTTGCCCTCCTTTCTGTCTCTCCTTTATAGGTATTATGTTTAATGTACTGAGAATTCAATGAACAATGAAAAGCAATAAGCCAAGATACCATCCATACAACCTCCTAATAATATAATTAATATACTGCTTTAAAAAAGCAAATTGAATTCTAGTTCTAAAGCTATACTTCTTAATCCTTGCCGTAAAGTCATGTAAATTGCCAACTTTCTTTTTCACCTTTACTGAACTGTAATTAACAAATAAAATTGTAAGTCATTTAAAGTGCACAGCATCATGATTTGATACACGTATATGTTGTGAAAAGTTTATCCCCGTGGAGTTCATTAACACATCCATGACCTCCATATTTACCACCCCCTTTGTTTTTTTATGTGAACATTTAAGTCTAATCTCTTAGCAAATTTCAATTATACAGTACAGTGTTATTAACTGTAGTCACCATGTTGCACTTCAGATCCTCAGGCCTTCCTCACCTTGTAACTGAAATTTTGTACCTTTTTACCAACCTCTCCTTAATTCCCCCGCAGCCCCTGGCAGCCACCTTTCTACTGTTTCTGTTTCCTTTCTACTGTTTCCCTTTTTAGAGTCCACATATAAATGATACCATACAATGGTAGTCTTTCTCTGTCTGCTTTATTTCACCTAGTGTAGTGCCTTCGGGTTCATCCATGTTGTTGCCCATAACTTTTTTAAGGGTGAATAATGTTCTGTTTGCACATATATACCACATTTTCTTTTTTTTTTTTTAAGATTTTATTTATTTATTTGATAGAGAGAGAGAGAGATCACAAGTAGGCAGAGAGGCAGGCAGAGAGAGAGAGGGGGAAGCAGGCTCCCCAATGACCAGGGAGCCCAATGCGGGGCTTGATCCCAGGACCCTGAAATCATGACCTGAGCCAAAGGCAGAGGCCCAACCCACCAAGCCACCCAGGCGCCCCACCACATTTTCTTTATCCGTTCATCTCTTGATGGACACTTAGGTTGTTTCTAGATCTTGGCTATTATGAATAATGATGCAGTTAACATGAGAATGCAGATACCTTCTTGGAATAATGGATTCTTTCTCTCTTCCTCTCTCTCTCTCTTTCTTTTCTTTCTTTTTGGATATATACCCAGAAGTGCAATTGCTGGGTCCTCTGGTAGTTCTATTTTTAGTTTTTTGAAGAATGTCCAAACTGTTCTCCACAGTTGCTATACACGTTTACATTCCCACCAACAGGGTTCCCTTTTTTCTACATCTTTGCCCACCAGCATTATTATCTCTTGTCTTTTGACAAAAGCCATCCTAAGAGAGGGGAGGCTAATCAAAACCATTGTTTTTTGGATGACTTTTGGATCAAAATCAATGGTTTTTTATGTCTTCTTTGGACAAAAACGACTACTCAGGTCCTTGCTTATTTATTAATTGGGTTATTGTCATTATTGTTATGGATCTGTACAAGTTCCTTGTGTTTTGAATATTAACCACCTACCAGATATGTGGTTTGCAAGTATTTCCTCCATAGATTGTTTTTCCATTTTGATGATGGTTTCCTTTGGTGAGCAGAAGCTTTTTGGTTTGAAATAGACCCATATGTTTATTTTTGCTTTTGGTGTCAAATCCAAAAAAAAATCATTGCCAAAGTCAGTGTCACGGAGCTTACCCTCTATGTTTTCTTCCAGGAATTTGGTGGTTTCAGGTCTTACATTCAAGTCTTTAATCTATTTTGAGTTAGTTTTTGTATATAGTATAAAATAGAGTCTGGGTTTATTCTTTCACATGTAGAAATCCAATTTTCCCAACACAGTTTATTGAACAGACTATTAAAGAGACTTTCCTATTTTAAATTATTAGTTCTTTTGCAAAAAATTAATTAACCATAAATGCATAGGTTTATTTCTGGGTTTTCTATTCTGTTGCATTGATCCTGTGTGTCTGCTTTATGCCAGTATCATACTGCCTCAATTGCGATAGTCTTGTAATATAGTTAGAAATCAGTAAGTGTGATACCTCCTGTCTTATTCTTCTTTCTCAGAATTGCTTTGGATTATTCAGGGTCTTTTGTGGTTTCATACAAACTTAAAGGTTGTTTTATCTATTTCTCTAAAAAAATAGGGGATTTTAAGGGGGAGTGCTTTGAATCTGTAGCTCACTTTGGATAGTAGGGATATTTTAATGGTATTAATTCTTCCAATCTGTGAACACAGAATATCTTGCCACTTATTTGTGTCTTCTTTGATTTTTTTCATCAGTGTCTTATACTTTTCAGTTATAGATCTTCCACCTCCTTGGTTAATTTACTCTTAAGTATTTTATTCTTTTTGATGCTATTGTAAATTGAATTCTTTTCTTAATTTCTCTTTCTGATAGTTCATTGTTAGTGTAAAAAAGGACAACTGATTTTAATGTACTGGTTTCATATCCTACAACTTCACTGAGCTCATGTATTAGTTCTAACAGTTGTTTAGTGGAATTAGGGTTTCTGGTATAATATGTCATCTGCAAATAGAGACAGTTTTACTTCTTTCTTTCCAATTTGGATGACTTTTCTTTTTTGCTCTTGATTAATTGGTCTGGCTAGGACTTCCAAACTATGCTGAACAGAAGTGAGAGTGGGCATCCTTATCTTATTCCTGATCTTAGAGGAAAATCTTTCAGTTTTTCGTGATGTATGATGTATTGTTAGCTGGGGATTGTCCTATATGGCTTTCACTGTGTTGAAGTACATTCCCTCTATATCCCATTTGTTGAGAGTTTTTGTCATGAAGGAATTTCGAATTTTGCCAAATACTTTTTCGGTATCTATTGAGATGATTATATTATTTTTGTCCTTCTTATTGTTAACGTGGTATTGATTTATAGATGTGAACCATGCTTACATCTCTGGATTAAATCTCATTTGATAATGGTGTATAATTCTCTAAGTCCTTTTAATTAAACTGTTGTATTTGGTTTGCTAATATTTTGTTAAGGATTTTCATAACTGTATTCATCAGGATATTGACCCATAATTTTCTTTTCTTGTAGTGTCCTTATCTAGCTTTAGTATCAGAGTAGTGCTGGCCTTGTACTATGAGTTTGGAAGTACTCTATTCTCTTCTACTTTTTTGGAAGAGTTTGAGAAGAATTGATATTAATTCTTCTTTAAATGATTGGTAGAATTCACCAGTGAAGTTATCTGGACCTGGATTTCTTTATTGGGAGGTTTTTGATTACTGATTCAATCTCATTACTAGTAATTGGTCTGCTCAGATTTTCTATTTCTTCATTATTCAGTCTTGATAGGTTATATGTTTCTAGGAATTTGTCCATTTCTTCCAGGTTGTCCAGTTTGTTGGTAATTGTTCATATTTGTCTCCTTCGTATTTCTATAGTATCAGTTGGAATATCTCTCTTTTCAATTCTAATTTTATTTATTTGAATCCTTCATTATTTTTTTTCTTGGAAAGTCTAGGATATATCTTATTACATCTTTAAAAAAAAAACAGTTCCTCATTTCATTGGCCTTTTTTATTGTCTCTTTAGGCTATCTTTCATTTATTTTGTTGTTTCCTTCCTTTTTCTAATTCTGGGTTTAATTTGTTTTCCTTTTTCTAGTTTCTTGAGGTTTAAAGTTAGGTTGTTTATTTGATATCTCTCTTTTTCTTGATGTAGGTATCTATCACTATAACCTTCCTTCTTAGAACTGCCTTTGCTGTATACCAAAAGTTTTGGTATTTTCTGTTTCTATCTTTATTTGTCTCAAGACTTTTTTTAATCTCTCTTAATTTTCAACCCATTTGTTGTTTAGTAGCATGTTGTTTAATCTCCACGTATTTGTGAATTTTCCAATTTTCTTCTTGTAATTGATTTTGAGTTTCATACTGTTATGGTTGAAATAGATGCTTGATATAATTTCAAACTTCTTAAATTTATTAAGGCTTGTTTTTTGGCCCAACATATGATCTGTCCTAGAGAATATTCCATATGTATTTGAGAAGAATGTGTATTGTTGCTGTTGGATGGTGTGTTTTTTAAATGTCTTTTGGGTTCATCTGAGCTAATGTAGAGTTTAAGTCTAATGTTTTCTTATTGATTTTTTGTCTGGATGATCTATGTATTGTTGAAAGTGGGGTATTAAAATCCCTTAGTATTATTACTGTATTGTTACTTCTCCCTTCGGATCTGTTAATATTTTCTTTACATATTTACATGTTCCTATGTTAGGTGCATAAGTATTTACTAATGTTACATCATCTGATGAATTGACCTCCTTTTCATTTTTTTTTTCCTTTTTGTGCCTTCAGTTAGATGAATTCCACTGCCCTGTTTTTAAGTTCACTAATCCTTTCTTTTACTTGATCTGGCCTGTGTTGAAACCCTCTAGGGGATTTTTAAATGCTGTTATCTTATTCTTCTGCTCTGTGATTTCTTTATGGTACTTTTTAATATTTTCTGTTGCTTTTGAAATTCTGACTCTGTTCTTGCATTTCTCTCCTGACCATGGTGAGCATCTTTTGACCATTATTTTGAACTCTTTAGTAGGCAAATCAGCTTATTTCTATTTCATTAAGATCTGTTTCTATAAATTTATCATGTTCTTTGGTTTGAAATATATTCCCCTGTTTTTTCATTTTCCTTGGCTCTGCATTGGTTTCTGTGCATTAGATAAAACAACCACTTCTCCAAGTTTTGATGGAGTGGTGTCACGTAGGAGATGAAACTTGTCAATCATCCTGCCTGAGCTTCTGGTTGTCTCTCAGACCTTTGTGATTGTCCAAGTGCCTTCTTTGTTTCTACTGGCTTCCAGTAGTTCTGGGTGTGCCAAGACTTGTCACATGTTCAAAAGAGAGAAACACAGTCAAGATCTAGATGTAGGCTGATTGGAAGCTGGATGCTCAGGTAGCAGCTGGGAAAGTATATAGTTAAGCCTCTTCTAGGGAGATCCCAAGATTTGAGCATTTTTGTCTGCTCTGTCTGTGCTGGATCTAGATATATCCACGGGGAGTGATAGCTGCAGTGACTGCGCTTGCTGAGAATGATTCTTTGTTTGCTGTATTTTTATGGGACTTGTGAGTGGTAGTGCCATTAGCTATCATTGTCAGGTGATCGAGACACCCCTAGGGGTGCATCCAAAAGCTGGAGTGTACACAGGTGTATGAGCTCCTTCCAGAGAGATTCTGGTGACTGGCATCAAGGTAGAGGGAGAAGGTGGGCAAGATATCTACTGGCTTTCCTGGTTTCTAGGAAGGATCAAAGCCCAACCTTAGATGCATGCATGCTGACACTTAGGCAGTAGATTTCAAAGTATGCGGTTGGATCCCTTTCCGGTAAAGACTGGGAGATGGACAATTTTGCCTGCTCCCTCTGTGCTGACACACAAGTCTACTGCCTCCCTTAAGAATTTCTCTTCTGTTTGCTATAGGTCTTCTGGGTCTTGGGGATGCAATCCTCACTGATTTTCTGAGCTAGGTATTTTGGGGTCTTGCCCTTGGGTGAGAGTCATAAATGTTTCGGCACTAATATGGGGCCCAAACACATTGCTCCTCAGAAAGAAGCTTGGAGTTGGGAGTTCCCTCTCAACTGTATGACACTATGTTGAAGGTAGGATTTATGGCAAGGTTGGGTCTCAGCCTTTTCTACCCACTTCATTGTGGGTATTTGCTCAGTGTGTAGGAGTCACTTAGCTGGTTTCTGGGTTTCTTTCAGAGGTAATTACTTTGTGTGTGGCTGTACATTTGGTGTGGCTGTGGGAGGAAGGGAGTTCAGGAGCTTCCTATGTCACCATTTTGGATAACCCTTTTCCCCTGCAGAATTATGGGATTCTATTACCAATTTATTAGTTACCTTTTTCTCACATCTGAAACATCAGAGTTATATACCATCTTCTCATTTATCTAATGCTCATCCAAATGCAGTCCAATTTTAGGCACATTTCGAGGAATAAGTAAAATTATATAAAGTTAAAGAAACAGTGACATATTCTCATAGCCATACATAAATTTATAGATATTGAGTTTTGTGGTGAATAGTTAAGATAGGAAACATCGTGAGTATATTTGATGCACTGTTTCAATTTGGTGAGTATGAATACTAAACTGGATACTGAAATAAAATAATTTTATTTCTGTAATTCAGGAACCAGGTGGAGTTTCTAAACCTTTTAGGATGTATATTTGCATTATAACTTTTTTTGATTCCCTGTGAAAGTCCGAAGCCCCTCCCAAGCTTTCTGCAGATTCCCTGTGGTATAAGATCTCAAGATTCCCTCTCAGTCTGGGTTCCTACACATGTGCATGTTTCCAAAGCCTAGATTTTGTTAGGCTGATGTAAACTTTGCTCTTTCCTCAACTCTCAACAAACCAACTTAAAAAATGTGACTTGGCTGAAGAAAGTAGACCTGACTAAATTGAGGTGCAGAATTTCCATTATGACAAACATTTCATGTTGTGTATTTGACAGAGCTCTGACGGTGTCCTTCGGCATCTCCCTGGGGAATTGCTCTGTACCTTCTTCCCCTCAAATAATGCCCACCATTACACCATTTTGTAGGCTCTTCTTTGGCTCCATATACTACTCTTCTGCTCTTCCAGTACCAAAATTATGCAAAAAATTTAACCCCAAGTTATTTATTAAACAATAACTTTTCTCTCCAAAGAGGAGGTCTGTGCTAGGTAGTTTGAATAAAATGTTAACTTCTGCTTCTCTTAGTTATGTATTTGTTAAATTAGCAGTCCTACCGAGTAAATCAGCCACTCTTAAAAATGAACTGTGCCAAGAATGCAGATCTAAAATAGTTTCAGGACAAATAATCAATGTGAAAATTTCAAACAGTATCAGAAAATTGTTCAGTGTTATGATAAAAAAGAATAAACAGTAGAAAAGGTGCGTACGGCTTTGTGGAGTTACCAAAACCACCAAAGAGACATTAAACAGTTTAAAACTTTGTCTTTACCTTTTGGTACACCCCTTGTAGAGCAGGTAATCACATAAATGATACTGATCATGACCCTACACTCATAACATTGCCCAGACTTGAAAGTGGTAACAATTAGACACTGAATAGCATTAGTAAGTTTGAAGGGAATATCCAAGTGTCACGTGTGAAAGCTTAACAAAATATATTTTATTTTGAGATTTTTAGATTCTTTCCCATTCTCCCCTCCCATGTCCCCTCCCCCACCATGCCCACAAGACTGTACTTCTGGAGGAGAAAGCCTTTATTGAAACTGATCTAGTCAGGTTGTGAACAATTGACCTTAGTTCTGAAAGGAATCCGTGTCCTTGAGGAGGTGCAGCGACTGTGTGCACAGCGCCCCCTGGTGATCTGACACTGCCTTTTCAGAGTGGCAACAGAAGAGTCTCCCAAGAAAGATAAGGGGTCCAGTTTCCAGTTGTATTTTTTGAGACCTTATCGACACCATCAAAAAGTTTCTAGTAACATTTCACTTTTTGAGATACCTCTCAAAGAGTTTCCAGAATCTCCCCATTTCATTTTTAACCTGGATTTTTTCCCCCCATTGCTTCCACATATAAAGCTATTTCTATTAGTATATCCCAATGGCAGGGACAGAATGGGGCTACAAATGAGGTGAAAGTTATAATTTCAGGTATGCAGTATTGAGAAAATTCATACGTACATATATGGGACAAATAATTAAAAACATAAGGTAATATGTGTGGAAATATCAAGATAAGTGGCTTAAAGTAAGTGACTTGCATCCCGGACAGACAGAAATCAGTCATGATTAGAAAACAATTTACATATGTATTTATTTAATCCCCTCTCACCATGTTCTGGAAAGACCATGAGACCATATATACATTCAGTACAACAAGATGAAAAAAAAG
The DNA here is from genome assembly GCF_963455335.1 of Martes martes. NCBI lineage: Eukaryota > Metazoa > Chordata > Mammalia > Carnivora > Mustelidae > Martes > Martes martes. The sequence goes on from NC_137895.1 coordinate 58,956,477, forward strand.
TTGCAAGGTGATCAGGACAGCAGGAGAAATAAAGAGTACCATTCAAAAGGAAAAGAAGGAAGCTTTGGGTTTGGTCTGTAGGGCAAGGAGAGACGTTTAGAATATACTACCTTCAAAGGCAGGGAATACCTTTTCACTGGGTGTTTAATGGAATGTCGGTGACCCTCACTGGGGATTCTGTCAAGGGACAAAAGCAAGGGCTAGGAGTTGGAGTGGATGTCTTCCCTTCTGGCCCCAGTGCTTGAATAAAGCATTCACAGAGAAATCATTGTGTCTACATTACGATCACTTCTTCTATTAGGGTGCTATCAAAGAGCTTTAAGACTAGATTGCTGCCCTTGAGGGGTTTATAACTTTTCCCTTGAAAATAAGACCAACATACGTGTAGTAATTAAGAATGATATAAAGAAACCTTTTATTAGATACTAAGTTGTGGGGGACAAGGTATAAGTTCCTAAAATATTTAGGAATATTGCTTGAAGCATATTAGGATTTGGGAAGAGGAAGAGAAGAGAGATCATGGCAATTTGGGACAAATTCTTTGTGGGAGTTTGGTCACACTGCTATATGCTGAGCATGAAGAGCTTTGGCTGAGATAAGGGGGTCTGGAAGAGTCTGGCGTGAAGCTCCTTTTGTACTCGGCCACCCCTGGGCAATTCTCAAAAAATGTGTAGCAACTCTGGTCCAGGTCAGGTGGATGATGCTGAAATCCAGGTGGTTCTGATCTGAGGCCGGGAGGTGTGACGTGAGCATCATGAGCACAGAGAAGGGTTGGTGGGAAGGTCGGCCCCAGAGCAGGCCTGTACCAAGGGGCATCTGTCCAAAGGAGAAAGGAAAATGGGACTAGGAATCATCACGGGGTGGGAGGGGATAGACCCAGATGCAAAGTGGTTGTGAAGACTGAAATCCACCTGCTGACAGATTTTGGGAGCAGTCTAGAAAGGACACGAAGATGAAAGAAGCCCTGCCTGTAAGATGAGCTCTGTTGTTTGCATAGAGAAAGGGTTCCTATGGACAGATGATACTGAACTGTAGCAGTGCTCACTGGGGGAGCTGGGAAAGTGTATGCCCCAGTCAGGGTCTAAAAAGATGGCATGAATTAGCACTGAGTATGTCGTGAATAGCATCAAGCATGAGAATCTGTTGAAAACAGGCCTTCCCAGGACGATGAGCAATGTTATCTGTAAGATCACTTGGAGGGCTGAGGACAGGGAAAGAGAATTGAAGAAGAGAAATAAGATAGAGGGAGGCCAGAAAAAAACGAGGGGCTATTTCATTTCTTTTGATGGCTGAGTAATATTCCATTGTGTGTGTGTGTGTGTGTGTGTGTGTGTGTGTGTGTGTATATACACCACATCTTCTTTATCCATTCATCTGTTGATTGGTATCTAGGCTGTTTCCATAGTTTGGCTATTGTGTGGCTAATAATACATTATATGTTAATAAAATTTTTTTTTTAATTTAAAAAATATGAGGGGTGAGTAAGGTCAAAAGAACCTTCCTCTGACCTTCCTTCCCTCTACCCCCAGTGAACCACTTTACCTCTTAACTACCCTTAACTGTCTTCTCTGTTTTAGAACTGCATTCTATTTGCCAGTTGCTTAAGTAGGTTTAGAAGTAGACGTTATTTTCCATGGGGTGTCCCTTTTAAAACTTTTTCCCCAACTTTAAAATGTCGGTCTTTTTGAAAGTTGTGAGGGAGAAAACTAACATGGCCAAGATTGGAAGTGCAGTTGTATCAGTGGTCTGGCAGGAGAATTCAAATGACCAAAACAGATAGGCTTGGTGTAATTGGTGAAATGGACCCTTCCTTTGTAGGAAATAGTGTTCTGTCCTTTTTGCCCACCTTGCTTTCGGTGGCCTGTTCCATGATGGAGAGGGGACAGGAACACTCATAACTTTCTGTATTTTGCTTTTACTTAGAAACAGGCCATTTTTTATGTAAATCTTCCCAAACCATTACTCATCTAGGTTACTGTCACCCTCTTCAAACTTTTATGCTGTTACCATCTTTGTCAGGCAACCTATGGAAAACAGGAGAAAGGAATCAATGGGGAGATGATGGTGATTGTTGAACATGCCATGTGTAATAATTTTTGGTAATGACATAAGACAGAATTTTTTTTCATTTTGAAATACCTATCAATAGCTAATAAGCTCTCTCAAAATTCTCCATTTCTAGTCTAGATTCTAAAGCAATTTTAGTTCTGGAGACTGAAACAGGGATTTTTTAGATTTTAAAATGAAGCACTTCAGAAAAAATCAAGTCAATAATAAATGTGCCTTCTGTTCACAATCCTAGCCAGAGAAATCCAAGGTGCCATAAAATGGAGGAAATCATCTTCTAGCTGTGGTATAAAGATTAAATTTAGGAAACGTATCTATTGTCTATCATTTTTGCGTATCCTTTGTACTTTGCTCCCTCACTTAACTAATTCTTTTTGTAATTTGGGGATAGATTGGCTAAAATCTTACCCATATTTGAAAGGCTACTTGTGTATTCTACTGTTTGGAAGTTGAGAGCATAAGATTGTTGGTATTGAATTGGGAAATTAATTGTTGGCAACCTAGTAGTTTGGGTGAATGGGCAAGGATTGTCTGAGTAACCATTCTGTAGACTGGCAGAAGTGAGGAAGGAATCTTGAGAAAGATCGTAACTAAAAGTTCTTTCTTTTGGAAAGAGGAGTTTTAGCAAGAATCTTGAATTGCTATTGTTTTTCAGAAGAAAAAATATTTCATAACTACAAAACTGAAGTGAGTTTTAGGACATAGATGCAGTTTTGATATTCTTGAAAGGGCAAAAATGTCGTCTTTGTTATATGTTGAGATACACTAAAAATAGAAACAAAAATAATAAGACATTTTAAATGAAAGCCAAATGGGTTAAAGAAACAAGGCAATTTGAAAAAAAAAATCCTTATTTTAACATCCATCAACATTTTACTTAGTTTTAGAAGAAAGGGGAAAATGAATCGATTTCTGTGGATTTTTAACTCAGTGTTTTACTGTTCATCTTTTCCCACAGAGCTCACCTGAATGACCTTGAAAATATTGTGCCTTTTCTTGGTATTGGCCTTCTGTATTCCTTGAGTGGTCCAGACCTTTCTACGGCCATCCTGCACTTCAGACTCTTTGTTGGAGCCCGGATCTACCACACGATCGCGTATCTGACACCTCTTCCCCAGCCAAATCGGGCTTTGGCTTTCTTTGTTGGATATGGAGTTACTTTTTCAATGGCTTACAGGTTGCTGAAAAGCCGATTGTACTTGTAAAGAGAATCATACAACTCATTATTTTCTGAGAATTCTGTACCTTCAATTTATAATGAATGCTTTTTTTAGATTCTATGTGGGAGGGGAGCAGAGAGATTAAGATGGGGCAATCAGTCTGAATGTTAACATCACCAATACCCTTTATTCTTTTTTTATATTTGTACTCAAAATTTCACATAATTCTTAAGTCTTTTGGCTTCTTCTTTATGTGCCTTGTTGTAAATTCTGATTATAATTTGTAACATTCATTCAACATTTAATATTTGAAATCTACAAAAAGGGTGAGTACATGTGTGATAAATCTATATTGCAATATTGCTGAATCGGATGTATGAAATAAAGAATTTAAAGAATAGTTTTATTTGGTTTAATTTTCCCCAATTTGTATTTTTCAAAGTTTTAAACCTACAAGAAAGAGGAAAAGTAGTAAAATGAACCTTTATGCATGTGTCACCTAGATTTACCTGTTGTTAACATTTTTACATATTTGCTTTTGCTCTATCACTGAATGTTTTTTAAAGATTCATTTATTTATTTTAGAGAGAGTGAGAGAGAGAGAGAACATGAGTGGTTGGGGCAGAGGGAAAGCAAATCTCCAGCAGACTCTGTCCTGAGCATGGACCTCAATGTGGGGCCTGATCCCATGACCCTGAGATCGGGACCTGAGCCAAAACCAAGAGTCAGTCGCTCAGCTGACTTTCCCACCCAGGCGTCCCTATAACTTTTGATCCAGGAATCAAATGAGAACCACACAAGCATTTTGTTGTCACTTCTATATAGTTTTCAATAAAGTGGAAGAGCTCTTTCATTTTCTTTCTTTCTTTTTCTGTCTTTAGTAGCATCGACTTTTTTTGAGGGGTATATACTGCTCGTTGTTTTACAGAATGAACTGTAATCTCTCTTAAAATTGTCTATTATTTTCTTGTTCTTAGATTCAGATTAAACATTTTTGGTGATGTGTTTTTCACATCACAACATATCAATAGGCATATGATATCAGTTTGTCCCGTTATCGGTGATATTAAATTTGATCAACTTAAGATAGTATCAACCAGACTTGTCCATTGTAAAGACATCTTTATTTTTATAATCATATTTGGGGACAAACTGACACTGTACAAATTCTGTTTTCCTATAAACTTTCACCCAATGGGTTTGGAATCTAATGATGCTCAGTTTGGTTTCTACATAAAAATATTACTATATCAATATAAAAACTAATAGAATATATAAGTATACAAATGTATAAACACATATAAATCCACACAGATTGAGATTTTTTTGTCTTAAATGGAATTATATGTTTTTAAATCCTTATAATGAAAGATGAACTTTTAAAATATCAACATTTTTGTTGTACTTGCTATTAAATTTATATTAATTATTCATTCTGCTATCTCTTGATTAGTCATAATTTTAAATACATATTCTTAAAAAGTGCTTTTAGTTGCTCATAATTGTTCATTTATATTTACCACACAAGAGAAAATCATTGTGTGGTGTGTTAGGTCTCATAATTTGAACAACTCTGAAGTTCACAAACAGAACTACAAAGAATTCTGTACCTATTGGACTACAAAGAATTCTGTACCTATTTCTCTTTTTTATATTATTTCATTTTTAAATTTTTATTTATTTATTTTTTTAACATACAATGTATTATTTGCTTCAGGAGTACAGGTCTGTGAATCATCAGTCTTACACAGTTCATAGCACTCACCATAGCTCATAACCTCCCCAGTGTCCATCACCCAGACACCCTATCCCTCCCCCCACCAAGCAATGCTCAGTTTGTTTCCTGAGATTGAGTCTCTTATGGTTTGTCTCCTTCCTTGGTCCCATCTTGTTTCATTTTTTCCCTCCCTACCCCTCACAACCCCTAGCCCTGCCTCTCAAATTCTTCGTATCAGAGAGATCATATGATAATTGTCTTTCTCTGATTGATTTATTTCACTTAGTGTAATACCCTTGAGCTCCATCCACATCATTGCAAATGGCAAGATTTCGGGTTTTTGGATGGCTGCATACTATTCCATCGTGTGTATATATATATATGTGTGTATATATATACCACATCTTCTTTATCCATTCATTTGTTGATGGACATCTAGATTCTTTCCATAGTTTGGCTATAGTGGACATTGCTGCTATAAACATTCAGGTGCACGTGCCCCTTTGGATCACTACATTTGTATCTTTAGGGTAAATACCCAGTAGTGCGATTGTTGGGTCATAGGGTAGCTCTATTTTCAACTTTTTAAGGAACCTCCCTGCTGTTTTCCAGAGTGGCTGCACCAGCTTGCATTCCTACCAACAGTGTAGGAGGGTTCCTCTTTCTCCATATCCTCGCCAACATCTGTGGTTTCCTGACTTGTTAATTTGAGTCATTCTGACTGGTGTGAGGTGGTATCTCACTGTGGTTTTGATTTGTATCTTCCTGATGCCGAGTGATGTGGAGCACTTTTTCATGTGTCTGTTGGCCATTTAGATGTCTTCTTTGCAGAATTGTCTGTTCATGTCTTCTGTCCATTTCTTGACTGGATTATTTGTTCTTTGGGTGTTGAGTTTGAGAAGTTCTTTATAGATTTTGGATACTAGCCCTTTATCTGATATGTCATTTGCAAGTATCTTTTCCCATTCTGTTGGTTGTCTTTTGTTTTTTTTGTTGACTGTTTCTTTGCTGTGCAAAAGCTTTTTGTCTGGTTGAAGTCCCAAAAGTTCATTTTTGCTCTTGCTTCCCTTGCCTTTGGCGATGTTTCTAGAAAGAAGTTGCTGCAGCTGAGGTTGAAGAGGTTGCTGCCTGTGTTCTCCTTAAGGATTTTGATGGATTCCTGTCTCACATTGAGGTCATTCATCCATTTTGAGTCCATTTTTGTGTGTGGTGTAAGGAAATGGTCCAGTTTCCTCCTTCTGCATGTGGCTGTTCAATTTTCCCAACACCATTTGTTGAAGAGACTGTCTTTTTTCCATTGGACATTCTTTCCTGCTTTGTCAAAGATTCGTTGACCATAGAGTTGAGGGTCTATTTCTGGGATCTCTAATCTGTTCCATTGATCTATGTGTCTGTTTTTGTGCTGGTACCATACTGTCTTGAAGATTACAGTTTTGTAATAGAGCTTGAAGTCTGAAATTGTGATGCTGCCAACTTCGGTTTTCTTTTTCAACATTCCTCTGGCATTTCAGGGTCTTTTCTGGTTCCATATAAATTTTAGGATAATTTGTTCCATTTCTTTTTAAAAGTTGATGGTATTTTGAATATGACTGTAAAGGTGAAAAGTTAAAAAGATTCTGAAAAAGGAATTGATAAGAAGTTGGTCAAAAAAAAAAAAAAAAAAAAAGAGGAAAGAATGTGATCAGGCTGGAGACTAAAACAAAGCCATGCACTAGATTTAGGGTATATTTTGATCTGTTAAAAGAAACTGTATCCCAAAATTTTAAAGAAAGAAAAACCTATATGTATATAAAAAATAAGGCTAGCTACAATAAAGGGATAGAATATGACTATAACAATGAAAATTTAAAAAGATATTTAAAAAGGTATTTAAAAAGGTATTGATAAGATAAAATAGTTAAAAACATTAAAATAGGAAAGAGGAAAAAGTTTAAAAAATAGAATAAGAAAAGATAAAATTTAAGAAACTTAACTTTGAAAGACTAAAGAGTCATGGGGAAAAAGCCATGAATTCTACGTGCTGTATTCTGGTAGCTCTGCAGTTCCACAGTTCTCCTTGATCCGGGAACATGGTCTTGGCTGGATGTTCTTGCTGATCTTCTGGGGAAGAGGCCTATTGCCGTGATTCTCAAATATCTTTGCCTGAGGCGGAATTGCATCGCCCTTGCCAGGGGCCAGACTGAGCAATCCGCGTTGTTTTGCTCCCAGTAGCTTTTATTCCCTGAACACTTTCTGTACAGGTTTGGAGGATGGGAATGAAAATGGCCACCTCCCAGTCTCCAGCCTGTAGGAGCTGAGAGCTTGGGGCCCCACCCCTCAGTGCGCCCTCAGAGAAATGCAGTCAATCTCTCCCGTCTTCCTGGTCTCCAGGCCATACTCTGAGCTCTGGTCTGTGACTGAGCATTTCTATCACTGGTGCACAGCCCTGTTCGGAGTCTCCAAACACAGCCGATTCCTGCAGTGCACTTCTGTGCCGCTCCTCCTGGAAGAGGAAGGTGAGTCTCCCTGGATCTGCCACTTGTGGTGTCTCTGCCCAAAGAGCAGTAGCCCTACTGTGCCTCGGATCACGGTTTAAGGTAACCCTGAGCTGAGAGCTCACTCCTCGGCTCCGTCTCTGCTGCCGGCCTCCATGCTCTGATACCTGGGAGCTCTGCTGTGCTCAGACACCCCAGGTCTTTCTGTGACCCCTTGGGTTCTGAGAGCCCCCGCGAGGGCTCTAACCTCACTTAGTCTCTGCAGCGACACCCCTCAGTGGAGCAGACTTCTGAAAGTTCTGATTTTGTGCTCTGCTGTTCTACAACTTGCCAGGAACTGGGCCGCTCACCGTGGTCTATCTTCCATATATCGCCTCAGATTCACTCCCCTGCATGTCCTACCTGCCAGAAAGTGGTCGTTTTTCTGTTCCTAGAATTGCTGTTATTCTTCTCTTCAATCTGCTGTTGAGTTTGTAGGTGTTCAGACTGTTTTGATAACTATCTAGGTGAACTCCTGGGGCCCAATGATATTTAGGCTGCCTACTCCTCTGCTATCTTGCTCCTTCTCATTTTATCTTATTTTATTTTATTTGTCTAATGTTAAAAGCAGCTTTGCATATCATGGGTCTTGGCTTCAGAAAATCTTATGTAATTAATGGAAAAGACCCTGAACTTGAAGTGAATAGCCCAAAATTCAAGAATTGGATTTACCTGTGTAAACACACACACACACACACACACACACACACACACACTGTTCTTTGGATTTGGACAACCTATTTACCCTGTCTGAGCTGTAGTTTCCCCAAAATTCTTTTGAGATTTTTTGAAGGTCCAATGATCCATGTGTGTATTTTTTAAAAAGTACTTTCTAAACAATAAATTGTCCTCCATGTGTAAAATTATTTCAGAACTCTATCAGTCATAAATATTCAGTTGAGTTTTTCCTAGCTTCGTGTGAGATCTCTCTTTAAGCATGATCACTTTTCTCATTGTTCTCTTAAAATTTCTACTTCCCTGGTAGTAATTCTCAGAGTAGGAACAGAGGGGACTGTGGCTATCCTAATAGTTAGGATAGATCAACTGCTAATATTTGATAGCCATTACTAAACAATTACCAAGATAAAAATGGACATTTACATTTTATATTCTCATAGGCATAAGAACCATGTGTACACTTAAGAAGAACTGAAAACACCCAGAGATAACCTACTTCAATTCCCAAGTTTGAATAATAGTTGTAAAGACCATTTTAAATGGTTTCTAACCATATTTTTCCTCAGAAGAGAAGCTGTAGATGTTGGGGGATTTATTAGTGGAATTGTTTTAATGGAAGCAGGTGGATGAAGGGGCAGAATATTCACTGGTCTAGTCTCTTCTGCATCAAGGACTCCACACCTGCCACGTGAGAACCCGGGCTGTAGAGCAAAGTCTGTGCAGTAAGCAAGTTTAACCTGTGATTGGATAGACACAGGGAAGAGAGTGCACAGTTTACATAAACACTGTTACCTGTGAGGGGTATGATGGCTATTTTCATGTTTCTGTCACTTAACTATAACTCCAAAAGTGAGGATTTTGTTTTATTTATTTTTGTATGTATATTCTCATTCATGCACACAGACGTGCGTGTGAACTTATTCATAACCATGCACCTTGTACACAGAAACACCACACTCACACATATCCACGTGAGTACTAGCACCATCACCAGTACTAACCAGTATGGATACTTAGTGATACAGTAACATGTTACTGCTTCATACTTTGACATCTCCCTTCACTCATGCCTTGCTCTCTCCTCACTTACCCTAAAACAACTCTACCATAAGTAAGTTGAGATCCTTCTGCAGAAATCAGAATATAATTAGCTGTAATTCTTATCAATGCATTATTTAGAGTTTTGTTGGGGAGGGTGCAGTGACTCTCAGATGGGGCTGGGAGGTGGGGCAGGTTTTATGGAAATCTCTGCAGCTAACCTCTATACGCATAAATGTGTATATGTATTGAATCTATATTATTTAGGACACAAGCGCTATTGCTTTATCATATGATATTACATAGAGTCTTCTTAGCAGGTGGGGACATCTATTTATGAGATGTACTTATTTGGCTTGGGCATGTTGAAAGGTGGTGGGACGTAAGAGATTCATGTATATTAAAGGCCTTGATGCTTTAAAAAAAAGGTTAAGGATATCTAATCAATGCCAAATGAATGAATCCCTCTATTTTGAAGGCTTGGAGATTTACTCTTTCAGGGTATGGGTACCATTAGGTCCTGAGAGGTAGAGTTTCAAGAACCAAAATGTAGTGTGGCTGAGTCGGTTAAGCATCTGCCTTTGGCTCAGGTCATGATCCCAGGTTCCTGGGATCGAGCCCCGCATGGGGCTCTCTGCTGGCGAGAAGCCTGCTTCTCCCTCTCCAACTCCCTCTGCTTGTGTTCCCTCTCTTGCTGTCTCTCCCTCTCTGTCAAATAAATAAAATTAAAAAAAAAAAAGAACCAAATATAAATGGACAGCAATTGAATTAGAATGGTAGGGAACTCATCAAAACTCAGTCCCATGGTCTGGTGGTCTGAATCCCACGTATCAGTCCATTCTGCCTCCGTGGTCAAGGTGACTTGGAAGCTGAAATCATGATCAGAAAGCCTCTGTTGATTTTCTCTGAGGCAACACTGCCAGAGGTTCTAATGTTACTCCAGGGCCCCCGACTCCCCACACTGCAGGTAGGCGTGTGTGGTGAAAAAGCATATTTGGTGAGCATGGGTTAGACCAAAGATGGTTTGATGAATCAGATATTCAATGCCATAAGACTAAAATAATCAGATACCTCCATTTCAAAATAGAGCTTATCTCATAAATGGGATTAAATATACTCATAGTTCATTGGCTACAGCATCCCACATTCATCTCTACACTTGCAACAGCCTTGGTAGTGGAACTGGGAAGACCCATCTGATCTGATGCAAGTCCCTCATCAGCATGGGTGCTTAGACAGAACCAGTCAACATATATCTCTGTGTCCTTCTTTTCCCCTGTTTCCTTAGCTATCTCATCTCTCTTCTGGCCCCGAGTCCATCTCTTGTGTCTTGATGTACTGGAAGCTAACGACTTACATCTGTGCTAGGTTCAGCTAGGAGATTAACTTTCCAAAGGGAACGGTATAACCCCTAATTTCCTTGTAATTAGGGTAACCTCCAGAAATACCCAAGCTCTGCTAACACCTACCCTCCAGCTTTCACATTCAATGATTCTACAACCAGATGTTTTCCCAGGCAGTGTGGAGAAGGGCATGGACTTTCTGGTGCCTAAAGCATTCAGCTTCAAGGCAGAGAGATTCAAGCTTTCGGATTCCCACAAGGATTGCATAAGCCATTCACCTGAAGGTTCTACTTTATAAATAACAAAAAAAAAAAAAAAAAAAAAAAGTTTTTTTTGAGTTGCATAGTTGCATTGCACTGACTCTTCTTGGTGGCAAATGGTGAGACGGGAGGCAATTTGCCTTGGGAGTAGCTACAATCCATTTCAAAACAGCAGCACAAAAATCCCATGATCATCTCCCCCCTGCCAGCCTGAAATGTCAGCCCTGCGGGAAGCTGATAGGTGTTCCTGCTATCCGTGGAAACAGCCCCTCTGCATTCGTTTCTTCCAGAGTATTTTATTCACTATATATCCTATGTAAACTGTTGGGTTTGACAGGGAGGAGTTGTCAAAGGCAGACTTCTGGGAAGGGGCTATGTTGGGTTGAATTTGGCACCAATCTCTCACACTTGACAGCTCAAGTACAAGACTGCGGATGAGCTATAGAACCTAGGAGCCCCCTCCGTCAGCACGCGCAGGCCCTAAGTCACATTTAATTCAGAAAGGCCTGACAGCCCTGCATAAAATGGGAGCAGTAAAATGGAGAAATAGGAGCTGTGTGTAAGAGTAGGCCATTTAAGTTATTTCCTTTTACTGGAGTTTTGGAAAATATGAACCAGGACAATATAGACTATGATACACCACAAGGAGGAGATGCGCATTAGCAATCCGAGGAAAATAATCCAAACTTTAAGCCAGAGCGACATGATTTTTAATAGCTCAAAGCTCAAAGGGGAAACAGCGAAGTGTTAGAAGCTGCCTGAAGTTCTTTTTTTTTTTTAGCTTAAATTGTACATATCTATATCTTTATCTCCATGTAAACAAACAAAAGAAGAAAAGTAAAGGATCAGAACAGTTTTGTATAGTGAATAGAACGTTGGATTTGAAAACACATAGATCTGAGGCTTGGCTCTGACACTTTCTGGCTGCCTGAAATAATGACCACAGTATTTAACCTCCTTAAGCCCCATCTTTAATTCTAAAATGGCAAAATTAATACTTTACCTACTGTATGAATAATCTTCTGCCACAGTAATTCCATGTAACAAATCACCCATGACTCAGTGGCTTTGCAGATGGTTACACAGGGTTGAGCTGATGTTGGCGGGGATTGCTCATGTGTCTGCTGTAAGCTACATGTTGGCCAGGCTGTGCTGCTGGATGTGTGTCTGGTTGTCTTCTATAGCTGGGAATCAGCTGGAGCTTGGCTAATTCTGAATAATCTCAACTAGGATTACTAGGGCAACTCATCTCTATTCCATGTGGCTGATCCTTTAATACAGGGGTCTGCAAACTATGGCTCTTCAGCCAAATCTAGCCCATGGCCTGGTTTTATAAAGAATATTTTATTGGGACACAGTTGTGCTCATTGACTTTCTTATTTACTGAGGCGACTTTTGTGTCACCATGGCAGAGTGGAGTAGTTGAAGACTTGAAGTAGAGACCCCCTGACCCAGAAAACAAACAAAAAAAAATTTGTGATTGGGTTTTTACAGAAAAAGTTTGCTGCTTCTTGCTCCAGTAGGCTAACCTGTTGTGTTCATCGTGGGCACCGCAAAGAGCCATGGAAGAAATGAAAATGTGTAAGCACCTTTTTAAGATTCTGCATACATCCCATCAGCTAACATGGTATTGGCCAAAAGAGAGGTCATGTGAATTAAAGTGAGAATTGCAGAGAATTAAAGTGCTAGGAAACAGACTCAACCTCATTAGCGAGAACTGCAAACTCACATGGTGAAGGGGCATGGATGCATGGAGAGGGAAAGAATTTAGGCTATTTATCCAATCAATCTACCACATCTGCCCACTTTGTGATGTTGTTATGAGGTTCAGTTGGAACACATGTAAAGCATCTTATAAACTCTACAACATTAAAACAGCGTTCATTCTACTGTGTTGTAATTTTACCAGATTAGTGGTAATCTGTTACATACTCAGTATGATAGCAATAGTTATAACTAAATAAAAAATGCGGTACTGGGTATGTGGACTTGGCCTTCTCCCTCTCATTTGCAATGTGCTGCATAGGGAGACAGATGGGACAAGGAACAAATATTTGGATAGCCTTATTGCCTCCATAATCAAGTTGGTTCCCAAACTGTGCCCAGTCTGTTCTCTTGAATTATCATCTGCACCCTGCTCCCAACCAAGTGTTTCACCAAAATTAATCAATTTCTGACTATTGGTGCATTGAATATAGTACAGACAATATTATTGGCCCAAATGTAAACTCTTTGTTTTAGTATTTACTGGAATGATTGCATATCATCTTTCTATGCATTGTATTCATCGTGAAAATAAGAGCTGTGGGGTGCCTGGGTGGCTCAGTGGGTTAAAGCCTTTGCCTTCAGCTCATGTCATGATCCCAGGGTCCTGGGATCGAGCCCCGCATCGGGCTTTCTGCTCAGCAGGAAGCCTGCTTTTCATCCTCTCTCTCTCTGCCTGCCTCTCTGCCTACTTGTGATCTCTGTCTGTCAAATAAATAAATAAAATCTTTAAAAAAAAAAAAAAAGAAAGAAAAAAAATAAGAGCTGTGCTAAATTCTTGTCTGAGCTACTAAATCTATAAATTTGATAACTACTGGGATGTAATTTACTTTTTCCTTATAACTCACATCTCATGGCCATATAATTAGACTTGAGAACCAAGGATTGGTTCCAACAATAGTTTTGCTACTAACTTGCATGAAACACACTTGCACATGATCTACTCTTGCTCTCTTCATTTTTTCACATTTAAAAGAAGGAGATCGAATTAGAAAAACATTTGAAATATTCTCTCACTCTAGAAGTTCTCTTTGTTCTGGAGGCAGGTATTGGACTCCTCTTTTTTTCCAGTGATAAAATATGAGTGACAAGATGTGGGAATAATTAGAGTAGAAAGCTTATAGCCTCTATTAATGAGGTCAAAGATAAGTTTGTGAGTTAAACAGCATTTTGTGGCTCAATGTCTTAGAAGAATTCATCTTTAAATTAATTTTCTCTGAATAACCAGTGTGATGTCACATGAACCAAATGATCATTTTTTAATTTTCAGGAAAAAAAATGCATCATGACACACACCCCCCCCCCGCCCTTTTAAGGTTTCCTTCTATTAAATTTCTTCAGACATGAAACATGCTATCATTTCAGTACATTAATCACTAGTTGCAATGAGTATTTGTGGGACAAACAAGTAGAATGCCCAGAAGTTAGTGAAATAGGATTCCTTGGTCTTTTTAATTCTTGGCTCCCAGAATGCTGACTCTAAGAGTTAGTGATTTCCCTCTAGTCCAAATACCTATACGTCAAAAAGCAGAAAATGTTTTATTCATTGCTTTATGAAAGAAACATTCACGGAGGCCCTCCTCTGTGCCAGGCAGTGTTCTAGGTGCTTGGTATACATCAATGATAGACAAATGAAGATCTTTGCCTTGCAGAGTTTTCATTGTAGTGGGGATCCTTTGATTTAGGGCTTGTACAGAAGCAAAAGGAAAGCAAAAGGATTTGTCGAACTTACTGAACCTATGCTATAATGGGAATTTTCCATGCCAGAGTTCAGTCCACTATGCCCCGTGGGCCATGTCTGACCTGCTACTTGATATTGTTTGGCCCATAAGCTAATTTTTTTTTAAACTAATGAACATTTGCACTGAATTTGATGATTGGTCACACTAACCTTGAACCCCAAGTAAGCAAAATGGTAACCTTTGAAGAAAATTCCATTCTTCTCCCTAGTAGATCTGAATTACAAAAACCAAATTGTGCTCCATTATTATTGTTATCTTTTGAATTTCATCAACAAAAAATGTGGACATTTATTTTCTCTCTTTTTATTAAAAAAAAAGTATCTACATAACATAGCTGAATTTGCCTTTTAGTTCACACAGTCTAAATATTTTTACTGAAATAGTGTGTTAGTCCCTGATCTATATAACTGAATCAAAAAGATATAAATGGTTACAGAAATTTCTCTAGTTCTTTTCTACTAATGGCTGGTGCCTGAATTTAATCAAAGTGACTAAGAAAACTTTATTTCAACATTGATCCTCTTATACTTGAACCAAGTTATCTGTTTTTGTTCCAAATTCTTATGTCCTACATGGTATGGATTATACTGGGATATTTGGTGATCTTTTAAGCTTTTGCTGAATGTTAAAGGACTGAGATACTAGTAACTGACTCATGTGAAAAGATGGCTTCTTACCAGAACATTCTGCACCTGGATGTGTGCTCCTTGGTAGTTGAATTTTCTTCCTGAGATGGGTACTCCTGATGTTACCATGAGGGATATTGAAGTTTTAAATGCTTTTTGGCTAGAAGAGTTTCATTTTGCTTGGATTTGATAGACAGAAATCATGACGCTTCCAACGTAACACTGTTAAATCACTCACTTGCCAGAAACAGTGGTTAAAACCATTAATGTGTAATCACTCCTGGTAGTTTACACTAACTAGAGCAGAATAAGCTGTGGCTAAATGAAAGCAAATGGGAGACTCAGAAACAGTTGATGAGATCTAATTTTAACATCTTTGTTTTTTCCTGGGACATTTATGCTCATGCTGGTGATTTTATATTGCATACATATAATATAGTCATGGTTATTGCTTTTAAAATTGCTCCTAGTTTCTTTGATGGTTTTAAATTTATTACTATTTTATGGAGAAATAGTATATTGTTTCACTAGAAAAATCATGACTTCTCATTGCTCTGCCACACAAATGAATTTTAAATTCACGAATTCAAAAATCACCCCCAGCCCTTTACCAAAAATGACAACAGTAACCATTCTATTTAGAATTCTAAGTTAGAATTTTAAAATATATTTCAAAGTATGGATTAAGAACATTACATAGATAACCATGTTTAGGAACCCATCCCAAAGATACGCCGTCCAAAAATATGAAAGTACTTGTGAACAAGGCTATTCATGGAAGCATCATTTGTAATGGCAAAATACTGCAAGTAATCCAAATATTAGCCAATAGGGAATAGCTGAATAATTTATGACACATACGGATTATTATGCAGCTATAGAAAAGAATGAGAAAATTTCCGTGTTAACTATGCAATAATCTCCAGGATGTAAGAATGTGTGTACATGCATGTACTTACATGCACATGCATGCCTGTGTGCTTATATTTTAAAAGTTAATAAGAAGACAAACCATAAGGCTCAAAAAAATAGTTGACAATAGAAGAAGGACAGAGCAGAGTGGAAGGGAGAAGAATAGAAACTATTCTCTTTTTTTCTTTAAAAACCTTGTTTTGTAGATGTGACTTTTGAAATGCAAATACTTTACATAATAATAAAATAAAAGTAAACACAAAGAGCAATTCCTAAACATTGAAAGCCAAAGGAAGAAGAAACCTCAAGGCATATCCTGTTGAGCACAGAGGAACTATTCCAGATGATTTTCAAGCAACATAGATTGACCTTACATCCTTGGGGAGACCAAAGAATGTAAAAAACAAACAAACAAAATCTTCTTTTCTGTCACTGTATAATTGGTGGTAGTGTTAATATTATTCTGAGACCTTTGTGTATGAGACCTGGTATGAAATAAAGCAAATGAGTAATCACATTGGCATCACTGAAAATCAGGATTTGGGGGCATGGAAGCAAGTAGCTACAGATATGAAATCAGTTAGTAAATCAGTTAGCACTCCTGATTTTGAGTTGGAAGTATTAGTATGAATTAGGATGTGATTCATCTAGGACAAAACAAAGATAACCTTATTTTCTATCTACGTTCACTGAAAAGAACTAACAGATGCAGGAAACGTAAGATGAACCTGGTGTATATAACTCATCACATCAGAAAATAAGGATGCTATTCAAGACTAATAGTGTCATCTCAAAAGGACTCAGGGGCCTAAATGAATAGACTCCCATGTCAAAGACAAAGGTTGACCTCAGTATCAGTAAGAACGATGACTGCAGTAAATTGTAAGACATCCAAGGTGTTTAAATCCACGAGCTGAGAAAATGCTTACAAATACATACATGTAAATATATATATACATATAAACCTATTATAGATCTAATACACATAGGAGACCATATATGCATATATATTATCTTGTTTGAAGGATGTTATGGGTCTTATTCTTTGTGAAAACTTAAAAAAATAAAGAACAAGAACTCATTTATCTTGCCTCTTTGGCAAACTGTACCTCAATCTAACCAGTCGCTGTTGAGGGGGAAATGTCTCTTTGTAGAAGCATACTGCTAATAATTGAAGAAATAATTTATCTTTTCTCTCTTTTTTAAAAAAGATTCTTTTATTTATTTGTGTGAGAGAGAGTGAAAAAGTTCATGAACTGGTGGAGAGGCAGATGGAAAGGGAGAGGCAGACTTCCCCACCTAGCAAGGAGCCCAATGCAGGGCTCAATCCCAGGTTCCTGGGATCATGACCTGAGCTGAAGGCTGCTGCTTAACCAACTGAATCACCCAGGCACCCCTCTTTTCAATACCTTACCAATTAATAGATCTAAATAATGATTATTAAGGGTTACTAACATCACAAAAGAAGACAACCAGGGATAACTTATCCCTGAGGGTAGTGTATGACACCTCCTATGAAGCTGGACCAGAAAAGCCAGCTTGAATCTCTACAGTCTCTAATTTTGAATACAAATTTATAGGAAATACAAAGGACAAAAATCACCGTGAGGATGAAATTGAAAATTCAGACTGAGGAAACTTTAGAGGATAAACAACCCATTTTTTTCAACAAAACCTGAAGAAAGACAGTAAAAGAAACAAAGAGAAAGGGAGACAAAGAGAGAACCTATAGATAAGAGGAATTTGAGAGATTCATCATCTCTCTGTGTATGGATGGTGTTTGGATTCTAATTCAAAAAACAAAGTGAAAATTAGTAAGTAATTGGGGAATTATGAACATAATTATAGATTTGATATCAAAGAATATTTTTTAAAAAGACTTCATTTGAGAGAGAGAGACCATGCAAGCAGGGGGGGAGGGGCAGAGAAAGAGGGAGAAATAGGTTTCCTGCTGAGCAGGGATGCCAACGTGGGGCTTGATCCCAGGACCCTGAGATCATGACCTGAGCCAAAGGCAGATGCTTAACTGACTGAGCCACCACCCAGGTATCCTGGTCTTGAGTTTTGAACTGTTTAAGCTGAGTGATAGGTTCATGGAGAATTACTATACTGTTCTCTCTACTTTGATTTATGTTTGAAACGTTTTAGAATAAAACATTAAAACATAGAGGGTAGAGATGAGCAAGTTCTTCCAAGACCTAGAACTATAGCTTTATCAAATTCTAAATAAATTAGATGCAATCTGTTGAATGAATACTTTAAAAGTACTCTGGGGGCACCTGGGTGGCTCAGCGGGTTAAGCCGCTGCCTTTGGCTCAGGTCATGATCTCAGGGTCCTGGGATCGAGTCCCGCATCGGGCTCTCTGCTCAGCAGGGAGCCTGCTTCCCCCGCCTCTCTGCCTGCCTCTCTGTCTACTTGTGATCTCTCTCTGTTAAATAAATAAATAAAATCTTTAAAAGAAAAAAGTACTCTGTATTGTGATAAGCCCTGCATAATATAGAGAATTGTTGAATCACTATATTGTATACCTGAAACTAATATAACACTGCATGTTAGCTATACTGGAATTAAAATTGAAAAAAATAAATGAACAGCTGAAGGAAAAAATATTTTGTACTCTAAGAAGAAGATTACATATACAAGCTGAGGTGTATTACTGGGTATTTATGATTAGCATTTTTATCCATAGTAAAATTTTATATTCTTTTCCACAACTGGATTTCTCCTTCGAAGTTTTTGTTAAGATGCTACCTGCGGGGACAAAATCTTAATATAATAGACTCTGTGCAAATATACATATATAATGGAGATAATATTTTTCAGATATGTTTACAAACAATTTAATCTCTCTTAAACCACACAGTTTTTTTTTTGTTTTGTTTTTGTTTTTTTTTTTTCCCTTAGTGTATGCCCTGAGACTTTATCACCCCAGGAAAGAAGAGAGTAGATACGTTCTAGAACTAAGAAGTAGGAAAGACAGAAGATAGAACACAGGAGAATTCTTCATTGAAGAGGGATGGGAAGCAGAAATGTTTCTAGTACAAAAAGAAAGTGGTTCATGCAGAATGGGTCTAGGAATGGGATGCTACTGGGGTTCCCTGAGGGAACCAACAACACCTTTGGCCTTTGTGAGAAGATATGGCCCCAGTGAGAACTATGTCCCATGTAATCGGTTTAATAGTGTCCCCTCAACAAGATGTGTACAAGTCCTCACCCTGGGAACCTATAAACATGATCTTATAAGGACCAAAGTTCTTTGCAGATGTAATTAAATTAAGGATCTTGACTTGAGATTATTCTGAATTAGGATGGGCCCTAAATCCAACACCAACTCCTCATAAGGGAAGAGCAGGGGAACAGAAGCTGACGCACAGAGAGAAGAAGGTAATGGGAATAGGGAGGCAGACTGGAATTCTATAGCTCCATACCAAGGAAGATTTGCTGAGAGCCATCAGAAGTGAGGAGAGCCATAGAACATAGAAGCTCTCCCTCAGAGCTTCCAGAGAGAAGCAACCCTGCCCACAACTTGATTTCAGACTTCTGGTCTCCAGAACTGGGAGAGAATAAACTTCCATTGTTTTAGTTTGTGATAATTTGCCACAGGAATCCTAAGAAACTAATATGCCCTGCTTCTCTCTCTCTTTTTAACGATTTTATTTATTTATTTATTTATTTGAGAGCGAGAAAGAGAGAGTGAACAAGCACATGAGTAGGGAAGGACAGAGGGAGAGAGAAATTCCAAGTAGACTCTCTGCTGAGCTCAGAACACGAGACAGGGTTCCATCTCACAACCCTGAGATCATGACCTCAGCTGAAATCAAGTCAGACGCTCAAAATGACCAAGCCACTCAGGTGCCCCAGGCCTTCCTTCTCATCGTGAACTCTGAGAGGAGTGTATCCTCTGGGGCTGTGGGTCAATAGAGAGTAGATGCTGTCAGTGTCATGTTCTTTGGAAGGGAGAGGTCCAGAAATAAGACCCTGAGTTTCTCTCCTGGTTCGCTTTCATAGACTGCTTCCTGAAGCTCTGACATGTTCCTCTGGGTGGGCTATCTGAGAGCAGGTCGTCCTATCACAGAGGTCCTGCAGTGAGGCTGGACTCTGGTGATGGCCACAGTGGAGACTGCAGGGGCAGGTGGATAGTAGAGTGAAAGACTGGGAAGGGACAGAAGTTGGGTGGGAATGCGGGATATTACCAGACACTAAGTGTGTTGAGAGAACAGACCGGGGATTTCACCAGTGTGTACCCATCAGGGTGGATTTAGCCAGAACAGTCAGAGGTCGGAGAGCAGAAGGAACCACTACAGCTCAGAGAAGCAGAAACTAGGAGAGAAATACAACACAGGGACTGGGGACCACCTCCCCAGTATGAACTTCTTCGTGTGCCCAAATTTCATTTGGAGGAAGAGGAGAACCTTGGAAAGAGAAATTGCTTGAACAACCACTGGGAACTGCAGTAAGAGTTTGCCTGCAATGGATGATTGTACTCCAGAGGAGGGTTGGTGAGCATGAATGGGCAAATTAAAGAGTTTTCTTCTCATTAGAGGTTGAGGGAAGGTGGGTCGAAGGGAGGCCTTTGAGATGATGGCAATTAGCTCCTTTTGTAAAAGCTGTACTGAAGTGCGGGAATTGTAGTACAGAAAATTTGGTCTTGCTACATGGAGAAGAGGCAAAAAATCAGTGGTTGCAGACTTTCAGTATTTTTCTCATAATAAAATCCACCATGATTTTTATCAGCTAATTTAGACCTAATCTATTTGCACATCGGTCCGCCCGTGAAAGGGGTCAGCTTTTGACAATGAATTTCTGATGCGACATCTCCGTGTCTGCTTCCATCCTCCTGTCAAAGGCCAGGAGCAGCCTGACTCTTCCGAAGGCTTTGTTTTCTCAGTCTGGGTGGCGGGGGCTTTGATTTGGCTTTGTCATCTTGCTGTGACTCATGGGTAACTCTCATTAAGAGTTCTGCTGATGCTCATTTAGAGATCAGCAAGTCTGGAGGACTGTTTTTAATGTGTTCATTTTATTTTGAAGCTTCGTGTCTTCTCTGCCTCTCGAGGGTCAGGTCTGTTTTACAACTAGTAAGAGAGGATGGAAGGAACTACCCACAAAAGGAGGGTCTCCCATCCATATACTCTCCATGCACTGGCCTGGAGAATCTATCTGTTGTCTTCCCTCTTGGCTTCATTTGGCTTTACTTGCTAGGCTTTACTTGCTATAGTGGTAAAGATTCCAGGGGCTCCATTTCGGGGGCCTGCAAATCCCTCTGACTTCTGCTTGCTTTCAAAGCAGTGATTCATTTGCTAGGATAGGAGGTAAAGCTCAATAAACGAACCAAAAGCGCCCAAGCAGCTCGTGGTTTGGAAATTCTTGGCCTCTTCTGGAACATTTCGGCGGTTTTCCATTGCCACTAGATGTCCCTGTGTGGCTTTTCTTTTGGACATCAGTGCAGTCAGCGCGCAAATTATTTCTGCTTGGCTGCATAGAAGGAGAGTGCTCTGCAGTCCCTTGAAGAGGCAGATCGCAGTGGAATCTTCTCCAAGCTGGTCCCGACACATCTTACCCTAGGACCTGATTTCAAGTATGACGTGAAAAGTAGTCTGAGGTTGTATAGAAATCAGGACTGTCTCCATAGAGGTCCCAGCCCATTCTCAGTAGCTTAA
The DNA here is from genome assembly GCF_963455335.1 of Martes martes. Lineage (NCBI taxonomy): Eukaryota > Metazoa > Chordata > Mammalia > Carnivora > Mustelidae > Martes > Martes martes. The sequence continues at coordinate 58,977,955 of NC_137895.1, forward strand.
ACCAAAACTTTTAAAACTATGGTGAAGAACCAGCTCTTAAAAATACGTTTTTGTACTTCCGATCTCTTATAGACCAATACGTGGTCTCACAGTGCCTGACTAGCTTGCCGCTCACATCACGTGGATCTCTACCAGGCGAGTCTCACAACATGCAAACTGGATATTCCCTGCTTCGAGAAACTAGTTTACTGATTATGTGCTTGGATGCGACCTTGGGCAGCAATGTCAATGGATTATAAAAGGTTTTCAACACCAACTTTCAATCTTTGTATTGCTGTTGTCATTGACCAGCGACCGTTCCTACACCAGCACTGGTTTGAGGACCCCAGGTGGAGTGGCACTGGCCTAGGCATTATTGTAAGGCTTGGTTCTCCATCCTTGAATGAAAACCGGTGGGCCAGGAGAAAGTGGGGCGCTCAAGGCAGCTTTGGAAAACTTGAACGGAAGTCTCAAGCAATGTGCAGAGGGCTGTGGTCTCTGTCCTTTCTGGGCTCCTGCCCTTGGTCAGATGTGGACCTTCCATTGACCTCCTGCACTGAATCGCAAATGACGGCTGCTTTGAACAGACACAGTGGGTGATCCCTGGAAGCAATAGCAGTGCAGAGGGAACGAGAGTTCTTACAGCTTCTGAAACTTCTTGCAGAAATTAAGTGCATCTCGTAAAGGTTCACTCTGCACTTTCGAGAAGAAATAAAGGTGGCATAGGGATAAATACCATGAACTTGGATTCATTTTAATAATCAGCCATAGTGACACCTAGGTGATAGTACGGTGGCTTCCCCAGCAACCAGCTCCAATTACAGGAATAGTGGAAGAATTGTAGCTTCACAAACTGGAAAGAAATAGTTTGTTTACTCAATGCACCAACAGTTTGTGTCCCAACAATCATTTATTAAGCCCGTTATTTGTAATGCAAAAGCACAATTTGCCTTAAAAGCAAAGCTGAGGATGGTGGTTAAGTTTCCTGTGGGTTTACAAAAATCACTTAAGCCAACAGTCATTGAATTAAAATAATAAAGCCATTTTTTTTCTTTATGATTTCATAGGTTAGGTCAAGCCCAGCTGCACAGAACATGGTTTTCTCTGTTACAAATTCTTGGAAATCCCAGTTCCAAATTTTGATAGAAGGTTTCCCCTCTCTTTCTCAGGAGAGCCACTGGTAGAAACATGCTAAATGTCCCCCAGCAAAGGAGTAGGTAGACCAAATATGATATATACATACAAAAGAGTTGTTTAGCCATAAAAAGGAATTCAGCATACAACATGGATGAACCTTGAAAACATGCTAAGTGAAAACAGCCAGGCACTAAAAGTCACCTACTACATAACCCCATGTATATGAAATAACCAGGATAAGTAAAGCCATAGAGAGAGAAAGCAGACGGGTGGTTTCCAGGAGGTGATGTTGGGGGGAAATGGAGAATGACTGCTTATTGAGTATGAAGTTTTCTTTGGGGCTGGTGAAAATGCTTTAGAATTTAATAAAGGTGGTGATTGTACAACACTGTGAAAAAGAATAAAAGAAAATATAGTATGAGGTAGGAAATACAATTTTCTTATCACCATTCATTGAAAAGTCCATCATTTCCCTCTTAAATGAAATAACCCTGTTTTCTCTCCCTAGTCCCTTCCCTCCTCTCTTCTTCCTGTGTATTTATGTTTAGAACTGAGGGCCTGGTTGATATGACTGCTATGGTTCTCTTTTCAAGTCTATAATAGTCATGGCCAAGGAGAGAATTTATTTCAAAGAGTATGCAATTAAATCTGAGGTTTTATAGTATGCATCAAAAAAGAAACTTGGTCATGTATAGTTTTATAAAATTTTGGATAAAGTAGAATACATTAGAAACATAAGGCAGGTTCATAATATTTGCATTACCATTTAACCCAGCTTAAAAAAATATTTTGACTAGAAAAAATTGATAATGCAATTCTCATTCTCCTGTCCATTTCAAAATCTCCCTCTCATCACCAGTACACAACATTGCTTTCCCCGCATCTCTTCCCACTTTCTGAATAGCCTCTTCTACCTCACCCTCTTCAGCGTTATCTTTAAAAAAGACTGTTTTTTCTTTTTCTTGTAGTTGGTGCTTTTATATATACATAAGCCTAATAATATATATAATTTATATATAAATATATAGAAATACAAAAATTTATGTATATAAATTCTCCTGGATTTTTAAATATCAATATGTATGAAGTTTCCACAAATGTGTATGTTTTTTTCTGACCTCTCTATATTCAATTCCATTGGTCCATGTGTCTACTCTAGCATCAATAGCACAGTGTTTTACCTAAAACAGCTGGGTAATGTACTCCCCCAACTCTACATTAAAATTTGGGATAGGATTATGTTAAATCTATAAATTAATAGAAGACCTGTTGGAAGATTTGACGTCTGAACATATCAACTCTTCTAATTCATGATCATAAATATCTCTCCACTTATTTATAGGCACTATGACATCTCTCACAGGTATTTTAACTTCTCTATAGAATTTTGGGCATCCTTGGTTATATTTATAACTAGTTTCTTAATATTGTTGATGCTATTTAAATAGTATCTTTTTTTCTTTCTTTTTTTTTCCCGGTTTGTTGGTGGGACATGGAAGTGTAACGGAGTTTTATAGATCATTTTGTATCCAGTAAACTTACTTAAGTCTCTGAATATTATGGATTCTTTTGGATCCTCTATTTACTTGTGATTTCTAAGCCTTTCTTGGTTAGTCTATACAGATGTTTGTATGTTGTTTCTTGCTGTTGCTGTTGATTTATTTGTTTTTTTAAGGAACCAACTTTCTCTATTGTTGATCTTATTACATGCGTGTTTTCTGCTTTATTTATTTATTTTTTGTGGATGTATTTTCTCTTTTATTAATTGCTGCTGTTAATTACATTATTTCCTTTCTTCTACTTTCTTTGAATTTAACTTTCTCCTTTTTTATACATTTAAAAAGTATTCTATTTTTAGATGGATATTTGACTCAATAATTTTTATCCTTTCAGCTAAAAAAAAATTATTTATTAATTTATTTTAGAAGGAGGGTAGCGACAGTGAGAGAGAGAGAAACTCAAGCAGGTCCCATGCTGAGCACAGAGGCCTGCCTGGGGCTCCATCTCAAACCTCTGAGCCAAAACCAAAAGTCAGATTCTTAACCAACTGCACCACCCAGGTGCCCCATATCCTGTCAGCTTTTTAATATAAATACTTAAGACTAGAAGTTTCCTAAATTACAGCTTTAACTGCACCCTACGTATTTGGTATTTAGGATTTTTATCATTCAGTTAAAATATTCTAAGTTTTCTTTCCAACTTCTTTTACCCACAGATTATATTAAATACTAAATGTGTTAGTTTATTCCCTCTTTTTTGCTTATATGCTTTGTTGTTGTTTCTAGTTTCTAACTTAAGTACACTGAGGCAATAAGATATGCCATGTATGATTTCAGTCCTTTGAAATTTGTTTAAACTTTTTTATGGCCCATTATATAGTCAAATTTGCAAGTGTTCCCTTTGTGTTTAAAGAAATTATTTTGTATTTGATGGATATGATATTTTGTATGATCAAGATTTAATTATTCTGTAAAACTTTTGTCTGACTTTATAATATCAATTATGAGAAAACTTGAAATCTACAATAATTGCGGTGCTATTCATTTCTCTTTATAATTCAGTTTTTGTGTCATGCATCTGGAGGTCATATTTTAAGCAGACACAAAATTATATATGTAAATATATGTATATATATTTGAATTGTAACTTTTGTCTTTAATATGACCTTCTTTGTCCCAAGAAATTCTTCTAACCTTAAAGTCAATTTTGCATGATAATTAACATAATAATTAAATAATAACTAGCTTCCTTTTAGTTAATGTTTGTGTAGCACATTTTTTCCATTTTTTACTTTCAACTTGTCTGAATTATGTTAGATCTTTTTCTAACTGACAGCAGATATTAGATTCCTTTTTAAAATTCAATCTGACAATCTTCATCTTTTTACAGTAACCTGTAGTTCCTTTTTAGTCCATGTAACTGCTGATATATTTGTGTTTTTACCTAATCTTCTATTTTACTTTTTGTGTTATGGATAATTTATTCTTTTCCCACTACTAGTTTATATTTTTTAATATTATTCTTAAACTACCACAGGCATCCTTAACTGATCAAGGTCCAAATTTAGCCAATACTTTTAACCTTCTCTGGGATATTTTAGGGACCATAAAACTTTTGTTTGATTTCTTTCTTTCTTTACATTTATGCCATTGTCCTTGCTTATTTTAACTTGTTTAAGTCCAGAGATGTATTTTTTATTTTTAAAAATATTTTATTTATTTATTTACTTATTTATTTATTTTCTTATTTATTTGACAGAGAGAGAGAGAGCACAAGCAGGGGGAGCAGCAGAGGGAGAAGGAGAAGCAGGCTCTCGATTGAGCAGGGAGCCCAATGTGGGGCTTGATCCCAGCACTCTAGGATCATGACCTGAGCTGAAGGCAGACACTTAATAACTGAGCCACTCAGGGCCCCTCAAGATATATTTTTAAAGAAATTTTATTTTTTTGAGGGGGAGAGAGAGAGAGAGAGAGAGAGAGCATGAGCAGGGGGGAGGGGCAGAGGGATAGGGACAAACAGACTCCCCCCCCTGAGCAGGAAGCCTGATGAAGGGCTTTATCCTAGGACCCTGGGATCATGACCTGAGTCAAAGGCAGACGCTTAACCAGCTGAACCATCCAGGCATCCCTAGGGATTTTTGAAAAAGATATATTTATTTATTTTACAGAGAGAAAGAGAGAGAAGGGCAAACAGCAGAGGGAGAGAGAGAATCTCAAGCAGACTCCCCGCTAAGCTCAGAGCCCAATGAAGAGCTAGATCTCACAACCCTGAAATCATGACCTGAGCCAAAATCGAGAATCAGATGCTTAACCAATTGAGCTCCTGAGTACCACTAAACTCTAGAGATATTATTACCATTGTATTCAGTCACTGGTCTAGTTTTACATCTTCATATGCCACTTTATTTGCTCCTTATTTCTTTGTGTATCTTCCAACTTCCAACTAGGATTACTTTCCTCTGCTCTGAGGTACATCTTATAGACCTGTTTTCAGTGTAGATATGTTGGTGGCAGTTTTATTTTTTTGAAAAATGTCTTTATTCCACCTTTATTCTTGAGAGATATTTTGAGGAGTATAGAATTACAGCGTGATAAATGTTTTTCTATAAGCACATTCCAACTATCATTCTATTTCTTTTCCACTTCCTTTAGTGCTGTTGAGATGAAAGCCATCAGTCTAAATGCTCCTCCTTTAAAGTTAATCTTTGCCTCTGACTACTTTTACAATGTTCTCTTTTATTTTGGCATTTGGCACTTTTACTATAAATATTTTATTCTACTTTGAACTTATTGAGATTCTTGTACTTGTGTTTTGATATATTTTATTAGTTCTGGAAAATTCTTAGCTAACATATTATCAATTATTTTTTGCATCTCTTTTCACTACTTTTGAAACTGATTTACTATGTTAGATCATCTCACTCTCCCATATTTTTTCAACTATTTTTCATATTTTCTAGTTTTTTGTAAATTTGTGCCTCATTCTGGATAATTCTTTTGGTTTCTCTCTAGTTTGCAAATCTCTTTTTAGTTGAGTCTAATCTACCCTAAAATCCATATCATACACTCTAAATTCCATATATTCACTTCAAAATTTTGATTATTGTGTTTATTGTTTAAAAATTTTTATTTGTTTATTTATTTATTTATAGAGCATGAGTAGGAAGGGAGGCAGAGGGAGAAGAAAAGAGAGAGTCTCAGGTAGACTCCATACTGGTCATGGAGCTCAGCATGGAGCTTTGCCTCACAACCCTGAGTTCATGACCTGAACTGAAATCAAGAGTCAGATGCTAAACTGAGTGAGCCACCCAGGTGTCCCAGGCTCCACCATGTTTAGCTCTGTGGTCTTTTGGAAAGTTCTATAAGCCCTACTTGACATAGATGTCAAATGGAATTAATGATAATACCAATCTCATAAGGTTTTTGTAAAAATAACTATCAACTCACATAAAGTACATAACAATGCCTGCTAAATAGTAAACTATTAATAAATGTTAGCTACCCTTACTATTTGGCCTGTGATAGGTCTGAATTTTTGCATTAAGACATCATGCATGTGCAATGTGGGAATTAAAGCTAGACTATTTCTAGTTATTTCTTTTTATAGATCAAACTTGAAGGGCACTAGATTTGAAGTCAGAAGACTTGGATTAGAATTCAACCCACTATTTATAACGAGGGCACAACTTCAATCTTAACAACTAGATCTATTACATGATGCATGATAGCATCTACCTTAGAGGATTGTTTTAAGCTTATGAAATATAGTTGCTAAAGTAACTACTCTACCCTGATCTCCCAGGTTTCATTTTTGTCAGTTTGTACACTGACAAATATAGTGAGATATTTAGGAATATGAATTTTGTCCCAATCTCTTCCTGGTTGGAATTGGTCAGAGTCATTCATTACTTGAAGACAATTAGAATTGTAAACAACAAGCATTTAGAGAAAACAAACAAACAAAAAAACCCAACATATCTTCCAGTCTTCTAAACAATATTTAGAAGACTCAGTTTTTTTATGGTGAGAAGAAAAGGTTCTCAAAGTTCAAGAATAGGACTCTGAAGGAAACAGAACGTAGAGTATATGCCATCATAATAAGTTAGAAATAGAGTAGCAAACTCCTCAGTCTTCCTACCCTTGCTGGTGATAGTAGTCATTAATCTGGGGGTCAGTGGTGTGGCTAGTCAATGAGTGTCATCTCGAAAGAAAGGAAGAAAGAGAGTGGATGAAGCCAACAAATCGGTATCAAGAAAATCACTATCACTGTGGTTTTTCAACCTCAATCTGTCGTGAAAGAGTTAAGTTGATTCCTGCAATGCACTGTTGCCATTTTGTTGACCGCCACGTGTCTAGCGGTTGTGTTGAGTAATCTTGTTAGCTGCTGCTCTTGTAGCTGTTAAGGGAGAGTCTTGCATTCACAGGTGCCTGCATGTTGCCTATGGATTCTTCAACAGAAAAGACATCTGTTCATCGCCCAAGATTTTTCTGACTGTCATCCAAAGGAACCCCATTATGAACAGATCATCCAGTTTTTAATGGCTTGGGCATTTTATGAACATTGAAAACAACAAATAAGTTGTTGTGAAGCATTTGATGAACGAAAAATCTCTCAGCCTTAGTCATGGATGAGAAAGACTGATGATGAAATGCCATTATGCTAGAATCCCCTTTTGTCCTCTCTCCAGATAATATAAGCAGAATCTACTTATCTTTATAGACACATCTTAAATATCTCATGTACTCTTAATTCTTTCCACACATTCTCAAAGAAGTGTTATTTATCCCCTCATTTTTGGGTAAATCACTATATCTTGTTGTTCTAGCACCTGTCATAGTATGTTGCCAATATTTGTTTACATTTATTTCCACTTCTAGACTATGCAATTAATAGTGTCATTTAATCTTGGCATCTCTAGCATATAATTCCTGGCACATAGAAGACTCTTAGCAAATGCCAAATGAATGAATGAATGTATGTATATATTATTTCCTTCTTGTAAACATAATATTAAGGCTTATTCTGTGCAGCATTTCTTTAAAAATCAGAGTGAACTTAAGTTTTCTGAAAGTCTGGGATCAATAGCTAAGTGTCATGATATATGCCTAGTAAGAGTGGTGACCATATGGTCCTATATGAACAATATAAAGTATTTCCTACTTGGCATAATTTTTTGTGTGTGTCTTTGAAGTCTTTTTCTAACCAAATACTCTTCATTCTTACTTCTAGGATACTTGAAATTCTACTCTACCAAAATTTCAAATATTTTAATATTTGAATGCCAATATACAAAGCTATGAACATTACAATTGGTAGCCTTGGTGTAACAAAGATGGTAGAGAGGTAGAGAGAGAGAACCACATATTTCAACATAAATTTTGAATGAGTCATAAGTTCAACCTAGTTGTAAACAGTATTTTGTTTAGAGTAGAAGTAAATGTGCTTGTATTATTCCTTTCAAAACATTCTATTTTGTAATTCTTTTATTTAAAAAATACTGTTTTTTAAAAAAGAGAATTATCATATTGAAGTAAAGTCAGTTCTTATTCATTACACTACTAGTTATACATTTATGTCCTCCTTCTTAGAATCATATACCACTTTCCCAATGGCCCTAACACAGTCCCAAACACTTTGGATTCCCATCTTCTTATCAAGTAAAAGCTTGAATTTGCCTTTATCTTGGACACGCCTGAGGGCTCTGTAGAATGCACGGAGCCTTGTAAAGGGGAGAGAACCAGGTTGAGTTTAAATGCAAGGGTGTTGCTACCGTGTTCAGTAAATCCTATTAGAACTGCTGTCCACTATTTCATCATGTGTTGTCAAATCTTAGAAAACCTTCTTGACAAATTATGAAATAATATACTTTAACCTCAAGTCTAACAATTCTCAAATCTTACCAACGACCAGAATTACCTAGGGCTTATAAAAAAACAAAAATTCCTTATCCCATGTAGAATTTATTTCAGTTGGTCTGAAGAGTTGTCTGTATTTTTTCCCAAGTTCCCAAAGTGATTCTGATATCTATCAAGATGTGATTCTATCAAAATCCAAGCTTAATACTCAGGGTAACATTTGTGTATCATGTGTCTCATTTTACAGGTGTTTTGTAAAACCAAACGGACTATTGGGGGTAGAATCAAAAGTCCTCCCAACTGTAGACATTGGAACTTGGTGCCTAAATAATTTTTTTACAAGATGTTTCTGCCAGTGTTAAGCTATTTCAGGGGCTGCAAATATTCCAGATCAACACTATCCTCTTATCTTTTTTCAAGACCCACTTAAAAACCTACTCTGAATGAAGGTTTCCTAAACTAGTACTACTCATACTGACATTTTCCTCTCCACACCTCTGCATCCATGAAGTCTATAGTATGGAATTTAACATTTAAGGATATACCTTTGTTGAATGAAATGGTGAAAACTCTGTAATTGCTAACTAGGATTCAAATGTTATGGTTTTTATTCTGTCCTATATTGTTCGCTGTTGTATTTCTTTCTTCTCTCCTTCCTATCTAGATTTCAAAGTCTCTGAAAATTACTGAGTATGGCACTTTTCTGGTACAAATAATAAAAAATCAAAACAACATTCTTGTTAACTTAGGAATATGCTGCAAGAAGGAGAAGGTGGGTTGCTAGTTCCACCAAGAAAATAATATTGGTGTCCAAAAAGACAACTAAGTTTCCTAAGCTTTCATTCTCTCATTATCCTTTGGGATGCAAATTATCCTAGCTACTACCTTTTAGTTTTATGTACGCAGATTTATGAATTTTTTTTAGACTAAAATGTGGACTCCACAGATCAGAGACTCACAATCAATCAGTAAGTCATTTATTAGGTTCAAACTATTGATAAAAAGTGAAAGATTCTTGTCTTCCTCCATATTACCTGATTTCTCTAGGTCTCAAGATGGTTACTTAAAAATATATATTTTCTAATAATTATTATATGTTTTGGCATTTATAGCAGTTAAAACATTTATAAGAAACTGAACATTAGAAGCCAAATTTGCATTTCATAGTTGATACGTACATTTTCAGGAATTACATGTAGGGGATAAAAAATAATTTTCCTTATACACTTCTGAGTTTTGGGATGACCCTTATAATAAAAGACAGATTAACAAAAGAAAACTGAAGTCTATTAACACATATGTATATGTGGGAGATACTTGGGTGAAAATGAGTAACTCCCTATGCTTGCTTAGTATTCAGGCTGAAATACCATCTTAACAGAGAAAGGAGATGCAGGATGTAGACTTACTCTTAGGGGAGTGTGAATGGCTTTTAAGAAAGGTTATTGGGTTCTTAGAAGAATATATGGGAAGTATGATAGTTTGTGAGAAAGTGTGGGTGTCATGTCTACTTCTTCTCTCCTGTAATAAGAGTCAGTCTTCCCTCATTGATAAAACTCAGGGAGGGAAATTATGACAATTGAGTTCTTTTTGGAGGATCTGTCTGTGCATTTACTATTTTCCAAGGACTTGCAGCTCAAAATAATCTCTATACCAAACCAGCATATTTTGGGATAGCATATTCTGCTACCCTTTCCATACATTAAGATTTTAGATACTCTACTTTTCATATATTTCTTCCCATTTTCCAGTTTGGATACAAATGTAAGAACTTTTTTGGAGTTTATATTATTTATTTCATAATGCTAATTACTTAATTTCCATAGTGAGGAAGGGCATATTGTGAATTATACATATTTGAGGACATCCTCTGAGTTACTCACCATATTTGCTTGGCCATGAGTGAAATATACCTAATCACAGAAGTGAAGGGAAGCCCAGATTCTCAATGGTAGGAATGACTTGCTTATCTTCAAGTATCAGTAGTAGAAAACTCACAAGCAAAATTCAGTAAAGTTTCTTTTATAAATTGTTGTAGCTAGCTATATTCTAAAAATAACTTAAAAATTTTTTGCATACTATATATTTTAACAAAAAGAATAATACATAATTAGTAGTCCCGCTGTGTGTGTATACTAACTGGATAGTTCCCTTTTTATTAATATAATGCATTATTTGCAGGGGTACAGGTTTGTGAATCATCAGGCTTACACATTTCACAGCACTCAGCATAGCACATAACCTCCCCAATGTCCATAACCCAACCATGGATAGTTGCCTTTAACATAGGATCAGCTGGGCCTATTCATTTTAATTTGGGAATTTTAGTTTTCAATTTGGGAACAAGATATAAAATGAAACCAAATGAAAAGAAATAATTTTAGAGTTATAAATTTCAGTGATTATGAAGTCAATTTACACTTCTATTTTAAAAACTTATAAGTTTCGGCTTAAAACTATTATTTATGAATGTTCTAAGCTTGTCTTTTAATGATGTAAATGAAGATAACTTTCAAAAGTTGTAAATGAGTAAGGGTCAAATGCAACCTAGAAAATAAATACAAAAATATATAACTATTGAACTGGATTAAAGTGATATTGTTTAAGATTGGAAACTTGGAGAAATTTCTTTCACAAGAAAATAAACAAAATCGACGAGGGTGTAAATGTAGAAAGAATTTTATAGAGATTCGGTTGAAAACTTGAAAGTTCATTGTTGAAAACTGAAGTTAGAAATTTGTAAAATTACCATTCCTTATTTCATTGACTACAATATGTCCGGTCAAAAGCATGACCACAAGGTAAACAGCTGATTCTTTAGCTTACAGTTAGGGTTAGGTTGTTGATTGATTGTCCAATTGATTAAAATATTTCTTGATTTAACAAACTTTTTTTTTTTTGTAGTTTTTACCTCATTCTAGGTGCTCTGCTGGACTCTGAGCATAAGAATGGATGAGAAATGGTACCATACTGGAGGATTTCAGAGAGCTCTTTGTCCAAGGTGTTTCTGATAGAGAGTAGCAGAGACAATGTGTTAATCCAAGGTGTCATGGCTCCTGGTTTAGTGCTATTTCTGTAAGGCTGTAGCAATTCTAAAGTTTATAAGTCTGACCAATGCTAAAATGATAAAGAATGCTTGGCAGTGATATAAATGAATGAGTACCTCTAACTCATGGTAGATTAATAAAGGCCTAGGTATTTTAGAACTATTAAAAGCAAACCTACAGTATCTGAGGTAATGGGCCCTAACATCTGTAAAATAGGGATCAGATTCTAAACCTAAAAAAATCCCCAAACACAAGTACTAAAACATCAAAGGTATTTGGTTTTAAAATACAAAAGCATTAAAGCAAGTATTTAAAGTATCAGGACAAGTATTTAAGTGTAATTGAGGTCTTTTCTTAATTACTCAATTAAAGCAATTCTACATATGGAAGATAGGAAATTTTCAATTTCCAGCTTGAGCAGCTCTTCCTTGCTCCTTGCTGTAGGGAAAGACTTTTAAGACTTGATGGCTGATTGCACATGTATCCCTTCATCAGGAAAATAAAGCAGTCAAAGCAGGGCAAAGGGAATTTACAATTATTGAGTATACTCCATGGGCCCTGAGTTTTATGTTTGTCATGTCATTTAATCATCAAAACAACTTTATGTGGTACGGATTATTGTCTTCATTTTACTGAAAACTAAATTCAAATATTTTAAATACTATGTCCAAGGGCACAGATAGTCAATGGTAGAGTCAGAAAGGGAACCAGGGTAGTTTAATTCCAAGGTTCATGTTCTTTGCAGCATATCATTCTACCTCCAAGGATAGAGCAAGCTTTACATGAGAGAAAAAACACCTGGAGGTGAAGTAGGGAAGGTGGAAATCAGGGAGGGCTAACATTTATATTTTTTGTTGAATTAACAAATATATCAGTAAAAGGGCTAAGTTTATAAGCCTTGTTATTTTCTGATAAAAATCATTTTCCCCTGAGGTGCCAGGAATGGAACTCAGTTCCCTCACTTGTGTTGTATCCAGGGGGACACCCTAACACTCAGAGAATCTTCTGAGAATTCTGCTACCATTGAGAAGTAGGAAGATAAAATTCTGGGCTTTGGAGGTGGAGAGCCTCTATTTAAATACCACTTTTGCCACCAACTGATATATATAGACAAATTATTTAACCTTTCTGTGCTTTGGTTGTCTCAATGGGGGATAACATTGAAAATGCTTCATTCCTAAGCTTGAGGGGGATAAATAAGATGAGACATATATAAAGAATCTAACATTGTGTCTAGTCCAAAGTGAGTGCTCTGGTGAGACAGCATCAGAAAAACATCAAAGTAACAGGGAACTTTCCAATAAATTACTTTGTTACACAAATGTGTATAAAACCATTCTATCTATAAGATACTGCTGAGAACATTGAAAAGAATATAATCTATTCCTTCAAGGAGCTTACCCTCTAGTTTGGGAAATGAGACCTAGGCAAGATAAAACAACTGAGACACTTCTAAGCTTCCTGGAATTTCTATCAAAAATCTGAATATCTTTATAGTAATTTTAAAACATGACAGTTTTAACTAAGCACTGGTTTGGAGAGCTATATCTCTGCCTGAAGATATACTTTGATGGCCATAATCTTTGTCTTTCTGCTTCAACGACATGGAGACGGATTGGATGCCAGGGTGTCAGAGAATCTTCCTAGCTGATTAGACTGCTATAGACATAACAAAGGCCATACTTTAAATTAGCTCCAACAGTCTAATCAGAATGAACAGACTACTTGGTTCTGTGATGGAGACATATTGGCAGCTGATGAAGGCTGTCTAGAGGGATTTTGGTGAAAAACCAAAGTATATTAATGCTGAAAGCAGTTTGAATCCAGTATAAGGATTAAGGGTGATTTAGAAGGAAATGTTTATGCTAAAAATTTATTTCTACTCTAATTTTATTTTCCTTAAAATTTATCTTTATGCATTGGCTTTAAGAATCAGGCAAAATAATAATTTTTCTCACTTCTTTCATGAGTGACTTAAAATGTTAATCTTTTTAAATACCCACAGTCAGGAGTATTTTAATACCCTAGAACATCTCATCAAGATGCCCACTACCATATGGGGCAAAATACCCTAAATGCGGTTTTAGGTCTTTTGGTTGAGGGAGCAAATTACATCTTGGTTCTGTAACCTTGAGCATATTCATAATCAAAGAAAAATTTGTATCACTTGTCAGTAGAATGACTCGCATAATGAACTTTTCCAGAATTTATCTATTTTTTAACATATTTTTTAATCTAAATAGAAACTTGTCTTAACTTGGGTTTCCTGGTAAATAAATTTTGAGTCTGAGGTTTCCATATTGGATGTTTATTGAGGCATGCTCTCAGGAGTGGGATGGAGTCACAGACAAAGAATGACAGAGGGAGGAGTTGAATTGTGATGCAACCACAACAAACCTCTTTGGGTCCTAAAGAAAACTGGAACTGGAATGGTTCCTGAGAGTTGGATCATTATTTTCTATTCGTCAAACAGCGATGGGATTTGGGCTGTCTATGCGAAGGGGAGGTGACCTGGGCAGACAATGTTCTTTTCTGTCAATATCTGAGAACATTTAAGCAATAGCTGAGGCTCCCAGCAGTTGAGGGAATGAGTGCCTGCACGTCTATTATAGGCCACTCAATGGCCTATTGAGAAACTCAATAGGCCATTGAGTTTCTCAGGTTCCATTTGCTTTTCATGGTAAATTCTAGGAACACTTTCTCCAGGATTCTGATAGGTCTCTCTTCTGGGGGAAACTTGCCTGAGAAACGTTAGTGGGATGCCTTACTGGTCCATTTCTATAATTGTTCTCAAGACTACAATTGATACTCCTTGCCTCTTTCCTCTACTAACCTCTGCTACCCATTTCCCTGACTCAGGGCTACCATCTATTTTGGTCTAGATTACTTGACTGGAGATGATCCAGACTTCAGTCCCAAGGAGTCTGAATATCTGATCACTATACCCATGGCTACTGCTCATGTCCATTTATCAATAAAATTTGGCAAAGGAATAACAATGGGTTACCCAAGTACCAAACATATGCCCCTATTGTTTAAAAGTAACCTTATCAGTTACTGACCAAAATCCATTGCTTCTAACAGTATGGCTATTCCTTTCCTTCTCTGCAGGTCTCTTGACAAGGGGACTCTGTCTGACCAGGTAACAACCTTAGCTTAAAGCTTAATGAGACTCCTCTTTTATTCCCTTATGAAAGCATTTCCCTTTTGTGAACTAGACCACTAAACTTATAAAGTCCAGAGTTTCAAGAATGAGAAGCACAAATTCCCCAAGCAAGGACTCTTTCACTTCTAGTTCATGGCTTCTAGATCCATGTATGCCTCATTGAAAGCATAGCATATCATATATGTTGCATATTTGGAATGAATTCTGCATGTGAAAGATATTGTCCCATCCATGTATGGAATCATCTCCTAACTGTTCTCTCACTTCTGCCTTCAAACGGTTCTTCCATCACTCTATCAAACCAATAGTTTCTGGATGTTATGATATTTGATCCATGGTCATGTCCCTGGTGATATACTCACTGCATGATTCCTTTTCTGTAAAGTGGTTTCTTTACAGATCTGGGGCAACGTTCAGTGGAAGTTTGTGCTGGTGGGTCAAACAAAGTAAGCCTAACATAAAAAGTACAGCAAACCCATACTTGGAATGTGTGTCCATTTTGGTCATGATTAATAACAGCACCTTCTAAAGTAGAAGAGTACAGTGTAATCAACCTGATACTAAGTGGCTGTTTTAATCTCCCTGAGGGATGGTGGCATATCTGGACCTGACATTCATCTCTTGTCATCACTTTAAATCTCTGTGGCTGGCTATTTGGATATTTTGCATCAGGAGCAGTGGCTAGATCAAATTTAGTGCATGAGCCCATGCTGGATGCACACATACATAGCATTCATTCCACGATCTTAGATTCTTAAACCCATTGTGTCAACAGTGCAATGGTCGTTGGCCAAAGCTGGTTGGATCATCAACTGACTGGATCATTCTGTTCCAGTGGTTATTGAATCCTTCTTTTATGGGACAGGTCTCCTAGGCCCTCTCTGGGAATTTTCTTTGTACATAATGTACATAATCATAATGATGATTCTAATTACTTGAGGACTTGTTATTTTGCTGCCCAACATCCACTGACCCTTCCTAATGGTCTATTCTGTTCTTGGAATGATGAATTCAATTATTAAAATGATGGCTTTTTCATTTTGCTCTTCTTTCTAAAGGCACTTGATCTATGCTAGGCCAATATTATCCTTCTTCCCTGCAGAGAAAATGGTCATTTTACCTAAACAGGTACAGCTTCACCAGACCTTGCTATCACTACTCTGTGGTGGTTCTTGCCTCTTAGTCTTCTTTCTGGCCTTGGTGGCTCTTGGTGCTCTCATCTGGTTCTTTAGCTTCCCATTAATTCTGAGATTCTCCTCAATCCATCTGACATATTTTTTTCCCCGTAATGTATCCAGGGGACAATTTTCCTATTTATAATCAATAAAATGACCTATCCAGCTTTGCTTTATTGTTAGGTATATTTCTTGGTGCAACTAGACTGTGAGCTAGTGGAGAGCAAGAACCACGATTTATTCATTTCTTGTCTTCTGTAAGACCAAGGAGAAATGCAAATGTTAAATAAATGTTGTATCAAATTTAATCAATCATCAAATCTTTTTAGCAACTTCCTTGTGAAGGATATATTGTTTACTCACATGAGCATGTCACAGCCTAAGTCCAAAGAGCAGTCAGAATCAACCTCACTTTGACCTAAGAGAGACCTTTCCTGTGAGAATTTTTGGAGGAAATAGGCAGGATTTCCTACCTGAACATATACAAGAATGAAGTAAAGCCCTTCATATACAACTTGGCAAAAATCTCCAAACTTCTCTGCAAAACCAAGTGATCTCAAAACTCCTAAATCTGTAAGTTGCCATTGATAACATCTAACTCTCCTTTCTCATGGACACCTTTTCATGCCGAGGCATTTGAGGTCCTGTTTTTATCTTTTCTTCTAGCTAATTGTTTATTCCTCTGAGGCCTGGGATTGAAATCTGTGCTCTATTACTTCTTCACCTACTTGCTTCCACCATATGTATGAAGTATGAAGATGGTTTCCAAATCTTTATCCCAAAGTATAATTTCTCAGCTGTGCTCCAGTTTTATACCTGCTCCTGCCTGAGTGACATGGGCATATGCATATACTGCCACCCATCAGAGCTAGATCTGGCACAAATTGAACTTCTCACCTTTTAAGCTGTCACCTTGTCATTTTTCCCACCATCATTAAAACTACCATCAGCACTCAGACTTGGAAAGGGAAATATAATCTCTATTTTATTACACTATTCATACAGATCAAGCCTACATGAGTCATATTTTCCCAAAGTAAAGCTTCTTCTTTACCTCTCCTCGTATGTGTGTATGTGTGTGTGTGTATATATATATGTGTATATATATATATATATATATCTGCGTGTGTATATGCATATATATTTGTGTGTGTACATATATATGCATATATATATATAATGGACAAGAAACAAAACAGATATGTTCAGGAGGGAATTCTTACATGATGTCCCTTTTCTTTACTCTTCGAAGATAGGCTGAGAGCTGAGAGCTTTTCGTTTGTTTTCCCTAGAGTGGTGTCCAAAAATGCTTAAATGCGTTTGCCTTCTCCCAGTCCCACCGAGTTGGGCTGGCTTTCTGTGTATGCTCATGAGCCAGCTGTAAAGGAACACACTTGTCTTCTGTGGGGGCACGTGGGGAAACTGCCACATTGGGATATGTCACAATGAGGCATGTGGAGCACTGAGGTTGTCCATGGGCCAGATGTCCCATGCAGCTGTGGGTGGATTTCCTGATGGAATCCACAAAGTAGTTAGTAGGACCTATGGCCCTTTGGTGAACTCTGAGCCCTGGTTGCTTAGAACCAAGGCTTCTGCTCCCAGAATATATGTTCCCTTCTCCCAGCCTCTCTCAATCACTCAGCCATGCCAATCACCTCAACATTTCAGGTAGGGTGGGAAGCAGTGGGGCTTCATGGACTGCATCCTGACTGGCTGGAAAAACTAGGCTCTCCCTCACCATGCTCACACTTTCCTATGTGGGAGAAATCATTGGCTGAGGGGAATCTCTCTTGGAACTGAACTCTGCTGCTTTGAGAGACAAGTGACGTGGATAAAGTAAAACTGTTCTTACCTTCTTCAATACATCTATTTTTGGGTTCTCTTGTTCCACTGATGTTCCAGAACTTCTCTGCCTGACTTCCTGACTCTCAAAAAAGTATTCTGTCTTTGGGTGGTTGTCAAATAGATATTCTGTCAGGGCATGACAGTAGAAAACTCCTATTCTGCCATCTTGCTGATGTCACCCAACTGGTACTATTTTTAAGAATATATTCTTGAGGGGTGCCTGTGTGTCAGTGGGTTAAGCCTCTGCCTTTGGCTCAGGTCATGATCCCAGGGTCCTGGGATGGAGTCCCGCATCAGGCTCTCTGTTCAGCAGGGAGCCTGCTTCCCTTCCTCTCTCTCTGCCTGCCTCTCTGCCTACTTGTGATCTCTGTCTGTCAAATAAATAAATAAAATCTTAAAAAAAAATATATATATATATATATATTCTTGAATTCTTTTTGCTACTATTTTGTTTGAGATTTTGTTTTCACTATTCATAAGTGCAATTTGTCTTTCTTTTCTTTTTTCTTTGCTATAAGCATCCAGACTTTGAAATACTATTATACTTCCTTTATAAAATGAATTGGAAATTTTCCTGCTTCCTACTCTGCAATAGTACAATATTAAGACATTTTAAAGTTGGGAGTAATTTCATTTAAAGCCACCTGGGTTGACCATTTATTGTGGAAGGGCCTCAATATTTGTTTCTTTATTTTTTCTATTGTAATTGGTTTGTTTATTCTTGGTGTCCCTACTAGAAATGATTGTGATGAGTTGTATTTTTCTAAGAAGTATTCATTTCATCTAGTCCTCAATATCTTATGATATTTAAACCTTCAACATTATTTTTAAAAATTTTGTGTATTTGTGCTTTCTTGATCTTTTCGTGATTAGGTTAGGCAATGGTTTTTCTAATTGGTTGATATTTTTAAGGAGTAACTTTGTCTTACTTTTTTTTTCATTTTATGTTTTCCATCTTGACATTTTCTGCCTTTATCTTTATTAGTTCTTTTATTTAGTTTTCTCAACGTTATTTTTTTTTCTAATTTTTTGGGTTATCAACTCACTTATCTTTATGGATAGAGATACTTAATGCCACACATTGTCCTTTGGTAAGGGTTTTAACATGAGCTCATAGATTAGAAATGTATTGTTTTGGGGGCACCTGGGTGGCACAGTTTGTTAAGCATTAGATTCTTGGTTTTGGCTCAGGTCAAGATCTCAGGGTTGTGAGACTGAGCCCAGTATCATGCTCTGTGCTCAGTGCTTAAGACTCTCTCCCTCTGCCCCTCTCCCCCATGTACTCTCTCTCTCAAATAAATAAATAAATCCTTAAAAAATGTTTTGTTTCATTATCATTATTTTTAAGATGTCTTACAACTTTATATTTTGTTTCCCACTTTATCTGAAAGTTGTTTGGTAGTATGTTTTAAATTTCCTGGCTATACCAGGGCTTTTTGATTTTTTTACTTAATTTTGTTAGTTTCTCATTTAATTGAATTATTGTCAAAGTTCATATTTTGTGCTATTTATATTCTTTGATAAATATTCAGATTTTATTTTACAACCTAGGAGATGATTAACTAATGCAATTGTTATGTTCACATGGAAAAAGAAAGATATATTCTTTATTATGGGGGTATAGAGTTTAATGAATATCTATGAGATTCGCTTCATTGATTATGTTAAGTCATCTGTATCCATACTAATTTTTTGCCCATTTTATCTGTCTTGAATTGGAACAGCAATGTTAAATTTTTGTATTATCCATGTGTTCTATTTCTCCTTGCATCTCCTAGAGTTTCTAGCTT
Organism: Martes martes; assembly: GCF_963455335.1. Lineage (NCBI taxonomy): Eukaryota > Metazoa > Chordata > Mammalia > Carnivora > Mustelidae > Martes > Martes martes. Next base: position 58,997,449 of record NC_137895.1, read on the forward strand.
ATGAAAATTATTGCTGTGTTATTAGATGCATAAATATTAATAACTTATATCTTCATTTGTGAATTGTGGTTCTTAGCAAAATAGAGTGCTCTTTCTTGATTTTATTGATTATTTTTGTGCTGTATCTTACCTTGTCAGATACATATGTTACATTCTTTGCTTTATTTTTATTCATATTTTCCTAGAATAACTTGAATAATCTTGGATTTATTTCACTATTAACTCTAAAATGTATTTCTGATAATATGTAGGTTAAGCACTTTTATATTTATTGTTAATTGGCATAAATGACTATAGTTCTGTCATTTAACGTGTAAGTGTATATTTATATGTATATGTTTTATATAAATTTACTTTCATTATATAGATTATTATATTTAGTATCCCTTTTCATGTTTGTTTTTACTTTTTGTTTTAATGATTACTTTTATATTAGTGCCTTAGATAATAATTGTAATTCCTTTTTTTCTCTGTTCCCTTTTCTCTTCTTTTTGGTTACTCTTAGTTACCTGCTATAAGCAAAACTGAAATAAAGAATTGCTTCCTTTTCCTTTCATTTCCAGTCTCCTATCATTTGACACTTTCCTCTATCCTCCACCATTTTTATACTAATTGTCTTATACCTATGTAGTCATAAGATACGGCTATTACATACAATAATAATTCCCATATAAAGATTTAAGCATATATTTTTATTTAAATTAACATGCATTTAAACACATTCAGACACACACACACATATATATAACATCATGTGTGTACACATATATGTGTATACACATATATGTATATACATTGTCTATTATATACACATTATATACATGCATATAATATTATATGTGTATATATACACATATATACACATATTATAGATACATTATTAATATGTGTGTATATATATACACACATATTTGTTTATATATAACTTGTTCTTTAATACAGTCCTTGAGAAGAGCTCATAGAAAAATATTTCTTGAACTCTTGAAAGTTTGTAACAATTTGCCTGTGCCTTTCTATTTGATGGTCACTTTGGCTGGGTATAAAGTCTTTGGCTAACATTTTAAAATTTTCTTGGATATCTTAAATATACTTATCCATAGTTTTGGGGCCTAAAACATTTATTATTGTAAGTTTAATGACAGTCTGATTTTATTTCCCTTATAAGTGACTTGGTGTTTTTCCCTAATTATGTAACTTTTTGTTTCTTTAAAGGCCAGCACTTATAAAAATATGACTTGTATTGGCTCTTTAGGGTTAATTTTTTTGCACTTGAGCATTATGCCTTTTGTATAGCTAGTTTCAAGTCTTATTTTAATTTTACACTTTACAAACATATTGTTTTTAATATTAGTTCTTTTTCAGAAGCTCGTATATATATACTGGATTTTTTTAGCTGTTTGCTGTGGCTTATACAATCACTTCATATTGTGATTGGACATCTGAAATTCTTATTGTTTTTCAGTAGATGTTTTATTCTTTTTTAACTTAATTTAATTTTATTTTTTCAGTGTTCCAAGATTCATTGTTTATGCACCACACCCAGTGCTCCATGCAATACATGCCCTCCTTAATACTCACCACCAGGCTCACCCACCCCCTCCCTTCCAAAAGTTTGTTTGTTTTTCAGAGTCCACAGTCTCTCACAGTTCGTCTCCTCCTCCAATTTCCCCCAACTTACCTCTCCTCTCCATCTCCCAATGTCCTCTGTGTTATTCCTCATGCTCCACAAGTAAGTGAAGCCATATTATAATTCGCTCTCTCTACTTGACTTATTTCACTCAGCATAATCTCTTCCAGGCCCATCCATGTTGATACAAAAGTTGGGTATTCATCCTTTCTGATGGAGGCATTGTATATATGGACCATATCGTCTTTATCCATTCATCTGTTGAAGGGCATCTTGGCTCTTTCCACAGTTTGGCGACTGTGGCCATTGCTGCTATGGACATTGGGGTACAGATGGTCCTCCTGTTTTATTCCTATAACTTTCTCTCTTTTGTTTTTTATTGAAATATAAGTGATATATAACATTATAATAACTCAAGTGTACAACATAATGATTTGATGTTTGTATTTATTGTAAGATGATCACCACAATAAGCCTAGTTAACATCCATTACTATATAGAGATATATTTTTTCGTCTTTTGAGATTGTTAAATGGCACTCTTACCCCTTCCATGTATCTTAGCTTAATTAGGGTATGGAGTATTGGGAGTGAATAAGTTAATGCTTATGGGCAGCCTGTATATTACCTAGTCAACCACTGGGTGGTTGTTTTCTGCTTCCTGGTTGTGATGGGGCAAGCAATTGTTCTCTTAAGGACAGATGGGGGAGAGCCAAAAATACAGCTTAAAAATGATTCAACATCCTAAACTTCTACTTTTGCTTTTGTTGTCCCCTCACCTTTATATTGTTATTCCTGATAATACATCTTCATCCCCAAATCACACACACACACACACACACACACACACACACACACAATGTGTTAGTTCTGATTCTCCAGAGGAACAGAACCAATAGGATGTGTGTGTACATGTACACATGTACACACATGTGTACATGTACACACCACACATATACATATATACATGTTATATATATGCATATATTACATATGTATAGATATATGCATGTATACATGATATATATGTGCATATATATTATATATGTATAGATATATACGAGAGAGAGATTTATTATAAGGAATTGGCTGTCATGATTATGGATGCTGACCCATCCTAAGATCTGCAGGTAAATTAACAAGCTGGAGACCCAGAGGAATTGATGGTGTAGTTCTGGTCTTAGTCTGATGCCCTGAGAACCAGGACACAGATGGTGCCATTCTAATTTAAAGAGCAGCAGGCTGGAAACTCAGGAAGAGCTGATGTTTCAGCTTGTGCCCAAAGGAAGGAAAAAGACAATGTATGAGTTTGAAGGCTATTGGGTATGATTAATTTTCTCTTACTCAGTTAAAGGCCAGTCTTTTTGTTCAATTCAGGCCTTCAACCAATTGAATAAAGCCACCTCCTTTCAGGGAGAGCAATCTGCTTTACTAAGTCTACAAATTTAAATGTTAATCTCATTAAAAAACACATTTAGAGAAACATCTAGAAAAACATTTGACCAAGTAACTGTGAACACTGTGGTCCACTCAAGTCAACCATAAAGCACACACCTCCAATCTGAGATGGCCTTCAACGTTCCCAAGGCTTTTTGTTCCTTTGAATGTTAGTTTCCTATATCTATGCTTCTATCTTTCTTTTCTGATGTCTGCAGGGTTGATTTTGATAGAAACCACTAAAGCATTTAGCCCAGGCTAATTTTCTATCTTGCCAGGAACCTCCTATTCACAATTCCTGGATTATTTATATCAGCATCAGTACTTTTTTTCTGTGTGAGAGTAAATTACTTCTCGTTTCCAAAACTAACTTCTACCGTAGCCATCTCTTTCCCCAGTCCCCATTGTATTGTCTATTATATTGACCCAAGAACTTTATATGTATATCTGTAACCACACATTTATTTCTGCTCTATCTGGACCAATAAAAATATTCCTCATATAGGCACACCATCAATGTTTATTGAGTGAACAGATAAATGAATGGATAATAAGTGGAAGAATGAAATAATCACTGCAAACAAATATTTAGTGCAGAAATCATGAAACACTATGCAAATAAGGAAGAAATGCCTTTTATGAATGGTGGTAGAAAGTCATCCAGTTGAGCTGTAAAGCATTATGAAATACTTTCTAGTTTTAAAACACAAGATTAAAGAACAGAAATTGCTGGTTCTTGTGATCACTTTTTATATCTCATTATAGTTCCAAGTAATTCTCATTTATTTTATTTCAATTTGTGTGTGTGTGTATATGTGCATGTGCATGCACATGTGTGTGTTTCTGTTCAATTTTTAACATGCTTCAACTAGATTTGGCTCGTGTCTATACGTTGGATACTATGAAAATCTCTTAGGGAATTATTCCATGACTTCTTAAGTCCCCAGATGTTTCAGAGATTCACTGTCACCTTAATTAAACAGCCATTCTTTTTTAACTTTGGCTTTCTGATCCCACTTCCTATACTCTCCTTGCACTCTTTTTTTCTTTTAGCAGGGATGAGTGGAAGTTCTGAATTGTTTTTGGAGCATTCAGTTCTCTTTGGAGAATTAACCAGCATGCTTGACTTCTAAGAACTCTTAAAGCAAAATGATTTGACAGAATGTAAATTTAACCCTACTTTGATAGCTTCCACTGTGTGGTTTTCTCACAAACAGAGATCACATTTGATATTAGCTTGGTTTAGAAAATAATTTTCTTATAAAATTGAAAGAACATAAACAATTAAAATTAGAGAAGAAATTATATTTTTAGTTAGTTTTATTGGGTAAGTCTGTATAACTCTTTCATTGCTTATTTTTAAATATATCTTAGATTCTCTTTTAAATATATCCAAAAAAGAATGTCTACCTCTTTACCAAGACATTAATTTTTTAAGAAATTCAACTCATAGTTATTGTGCACTTACTTATTATATACCAATGTTCTAGGCACTGTTCTAGGACCTGGGGACACAGACAACATAGTAACTTTTCACAGTATACTCTAGTTATTTATATTTAATTAACTTTATACTGATTTTATTTCTTTGTCTCAATTAAATATACAAATAAAGAGTAATGAGAGACAAGAACATACAAATATTCAAATACAAATACAAATGAATGAATATTGAAATAACACAGGTAGGGGAGCCTGGGTGGCTCACTCAGTTAAGTGTCTGCCTTTGGCTCTAGTCATGATCCCAGGATTGTGGGATTGAACCCCACATCACCCTCCCTCAGCAGGGATCCTGCTTCTCCCTCTCCTGCTCCCTCTGCTTGTGCTCTCTCTCTGTGTCAAATAAGTAAATAAAATCTAAAAAAAAAAGAAAAGAAAAACAAATAGCACAGATAAATTAATAAATTAGTGTTCATAATTCCTTTGATTTATAGTTATGACTTATAGGCAATACTCTGAAAATATTATTAAGTGCTTTGTTTTTTTATAATTCCACAGAAATGTGCCTAAAATTAACTTGCACCTTTTTATATTTTATATTCTCAATTTTATTTTCTCTAATTTATAGCTAAAACATATATAATTTCAATCAAATTGTTACTAGAAATTTTTATTTCTTTATGTTAGAAACACTTTTGTGAAATAATCTTTTTCTTCTTCAACATTCTGAGTATTAACCAAAGAAATTTTTATCCATTCAACATTCAACAAATATTTAATAATCCTTTCTTACATGCTGAATGGTGGATGTAGAATAATAAAAAAGCATGTAGTCAAATCAGAGCTGTAATTCTAAAAGTTATGAAAACAATTGTAGCCCTAGATCTCGAAGAAGAAACAGACCACTCAGACTAAAGTGTGGAAAATTAAAAGTTGTACATGATTATGTTATTTTTATCTTTTCATAAGAAAATTAAAAATTTTACATGTGTTGTACTGAGGGGCATTGTTACTTTAGATACTATTCTAGGAAAGCCTTGAGTTTTCAATAGCCCGTAAGTCATGAGATCTACCTAGAAAAATTCAAAACATAGAACCTATGTGATATTCTTGAAAGAAACTAGCTATTTTCACACTGATACAAGAATATATATATAACACATATAGTTGCTTTTGAAAACTGAATTCATAATTCCTTGGCTTCACTAAAATCATTAGAGCATCTTTTTTTTCTTAAGTAGGCTGCACACCCAGTGTGGAACCCAATATGGGGCTTGAACCCACAACCCTGAGACCAAGACCCGAGCCGAGATCAAGAATCCAATGCTCAACCAAGTGAGCCACCCAGGAGTCCCTCGTTAGAGCTTCTAATTAGAAATGCTGCAAAGGTCAACACTATGGAATCTCAACCTCTTCCAACAATAAGGTATTTCTAATACACCATTATTTGCTTTTCCTGCAATTTGTACTAGAGAAACGACGACAAATAAGGCTAAATCAGTTGCTATTTACCCAGTGCTTACAATGTGAAAAGTATTCTGTTAGATACTGTGAGTGATATAATCACCAATAAGGCAGGCTCTGTCCTCAAATGTTTTATAATCTAGTTAGGCAAGCTATGCCATGTGATATGTCGTATTCAGAAGAAGCTTCCAGGAAGACCTGGTCAAAGAGATAGAGTAAGTTTTTCTTACAGGATAGCTATTCTTCACACTTTAAATTCATTGAGAGAAGGAAATAAGGAAATATTTTGCATGTGTTTTTATATCTCCATATTGCAGGACAATTCTTTGCATTCAATGGAGACTCAAGAAATATTTTCCAATTGAACCCATATAACTAAAAGCAATAAAAGAAAACATTCCAGGGAAAATATGAATAATTTTAATAATAATAAGTATAATAATTATTATTATAGCTAACATTTGTTAGGGACTGCTCTGTTTAAATGTATTGACATTTAATTTTCAGAACTCTATTGAAATGTTACTATTGTTGTGTCTATGGTGTACTGAAGAGGAAACTGAGACACAAAATTAAGTAACTTGTTCAAGATCATGCAACTAGTTAGTGGTTGAGCAACTTAATCCCAGGAGGTCTGGTTTCACATCCGTGCTCTTGAGTACCACACAATGTTTCTCACAGCTATGTGGGTAATATATAGAATGATATGACATGGTCCCTGCCTTCAAAGAACTTAATATTTAACTGGGGAAAATGATATATAAGTTCAGGCTATTTAAATAGCTAAATAGTAACAAATACATTAAAATTAAAGCTACTGCAACTGACTTTGAAATGAGAAACAAAGGCTTACATGATTCCAGTAGAGAAAGGGGAGATTACTGAAATTCAGAGTACTCTGGGAAGACTTCCTGGAGGAAGAGGAACTCAGAAAAGAGTCCCACGAAGGTGAGTGAGATTAGACAGTTAAGAAGAATGATGCGGGACATATCCCAGAGAGAAGTTATGAATCAAAGTAGAAAGACTCGAAGCAGCAAACAACTATGCTCTGGGAAAAGTGCATAGGCTGTCTGGAAGGATGATTCTCTGTTTGGGAGTCAGTGGTAATGGTCAGAAAAGTCTGTTTGAAGCAAATGGTAGAGAAACCTGCATGACAGGCTGAAACTTTGGCTCCTGTTTCTTCAAATCTGGCAACACCTGAATTTTCGGCAAAACAAGGTCACCCTGTGCCCAGGGCTCAGGGGCTTCCAGAAATTCTTCGCAGAATAAATCCCAATACTTTGCAGTCTTATTCCCATGAATGGTTGGCACAAGTTGACTTTCAAGTTCTTGATACTCTGGAGACCTCAGATTTCTCAGGTGGAGGGATATAGCTTCCTCTTCCTTTTGGTCATTCTTAAAGGCAAGCCACCCCTTTCTCTCCCTGTCCATGGCACTTAGTGTGATCACTTCCAAAAGTTTAGGCATTTTCAAAAGAGAAGGAACATACCTTTTCATCCTTCTGCAGATGTGCTCTGAGGCAAGAGATCAAAAAGTCTGTTTGGAAAAGGGAGTGAGTGGAGAAACAAGAGACAGTAAAATATCAAATAAACAGAAATAACCCCTCACAGATTTATCCACAAGTTTTATCAGAAGGCGACTTGTTGGCAGCATGTCACATAGAAAGTGAAATACCCAGATCAAATGTTTTAAAGAATCCCTGAGCATCTTTCCTCTAGGACCTGGGTTGTCCTCATAGGGTTCACATTATTTTAAAACTATTTTGGCATGCCTGGGCTTTACCTCTCTGGTACCATAGAATTAAAAAATAAAATAAAATAAAATAAAACTTTTGCCTGCTCTTGGAAGACAATATTGTGCTAAATATAGTGCAATGCTCCACAGCTTGTAAAATCAACTACGTGGCACAAACCTAAAGACATCCTCAAAAGGAATATGGCAAGAAAAGTACATTGCCTGCTTTAGTCATACCTGCCATTTCCCTCACGGAATTTCACTGAAGTGGCTGGACATCTGCATTCCCCATCCTGGCTGGCATTAATGTGATTTTTTTCTATAAAGGGAGAGGAGGACAAAAGGAAGAGCAAAATGTGCTCCACAATGGAAAATGTGATCCTTAGCCACGGGGACAAAATTACATTGACAGTGGGGGAGTTCCTTTCTTCCTTCGAAGAACAATGTTTGATGTTTGAACTAGACTCTCTGGTGATGAAGCTCATAACTTGGGAGATAAACCAGGTTCAAATTTAGAAAAGAGTTTTCAGAAGTTGCTTAGCGGGGTAGTTTTAGAGGTTAACATATGAATAGAGGTGACATTATGCCTTGTCTGTCTGTCCTGTGTTCATCGGACAGAGATAATATGGCCTCTTCCCCACGGTAGCGCACATAAAGAAATTTAAATTCTGTCATAATTATTCATTATAAATACTGTGACATTTTAATATCTAGAAAAATGTTTAAATCTTGTCAAGTTTCTGCCTCTTTTCCCTCTTTATGTTGATTTCTACATCTCTTCCTATTTATCTCTTTTGTGCATCGCACATATTTTACTATGAACTCGATTTTGCGGGTGAAAGGCCACAACTAACTGTTTGCATGCCTTATCTCTGCCCTAGAGAGTGGTAACTCACAAATGAGCCAGCTGCACCTACTGTACATAAAACAGCAACATCACTTTGATCTCTCCCTTAATGTGTTAGGTTTAGATTACTTTGTGAGCAAAAAGGGGTGAAAGGTGGCAGGATACTATTTTAACTAACTACTGGGGGCAGTATTTATTCATGGTGCAGATTTTTAATAGGAAAGATGGAACATGAAAGCCTGTCAAATGTACTGCTCAAACAGTCTGACAACACAGAATATTTTCACAGATGAAAGGTGAGGAATCTCCAACTTCTCAGGATAACATAAATTGCAGGGAAAAAGTAAGACATGTAAAAAAGCCAGATAGAATACTATTTATATTCCCCTTATGATTGCATGAAACCCTGCCACAAAACCAGAGGACTGTTCAAGAGTTGCATTTGTCAGGTACAAAGAGGAACATGGTGAACATTAAAAATATACACTCTGAGAAAGATTCTCATACATTTATAATTCATGTAACATTGTTTTATTAAGAACTAGGTGTTTCAGGAAGTGTCTATTCCAATTTGGTAACAAGGTGGAAACCAGAAATAAACAAGAAATATGCCAGAATAATATCCTCCCCAATTGGAAGAGTGGCTTTGTCTGGAACCACCAATCAGACTCAGAAATAGCTTGAAAATTCTCCCTCTTCCTTTGATGAGAGCGTATCTTTCCTTTCTTGGCTTACCACAGCCTTAAAACAGTGATTCTCAATCTTTCTTTCTTTCTGCCCCAAACACTGGTACCTGTTGGTTGCAGTGGCTCCCTAAGACTGTTTGTGGAGGTAGAGGGGTGGAAGGTAAAAAGGTACATAAGACTCTCTGAAGTAATTGTGCATTTTAAAGAAGCCTCCAAGATGATTTAGACATGCCCACAGTTTTCTGACTCATGCCTAGGAATCACTAATGTCAAATTATTTAGCCCTTGATAATCTGGCTATAATCCATGTCATTAATTACATTAGCAATTTTGAACCCTACTTATTTTTCCTGAATCTTTTCTTTTTATATATTTTTCCACCTATCTGGAATAACAAACTTTACCTACCCTATTTTTCTGTATCTGCAGAACATTTCTATTTCATTTAAAATTCCAACCTCAAAAGAGTAAAAATAAAATATAATGAAATAAAATAAAATAAAATTCCAAGCTCAAACTTAGTTCTTCAGTGAAGTCTTTTCCATGAGCCTCAAAAGACTTGGTTGTTGTCATCCTAGATATTTCCACAGCAACATGATAATGACTCTGGAAAGAATTTATGATACGGTATTCTGATTTGCCTGTTTGAATACCTATCTTCAAAAAAAAATTTAAAAAAAAATACCTATCTTCACAACCACCACCAGACAGAAGGCTAGGATGTTCATTTGTTTTTGTGAGTTCTGACTTCAAATACGGTGGTGACCACATTATAAGTGATGAATAATGATTGAATGTCATTTGCATATGTTCGCATACATGTGTATATGTGTTTTCATTTTTATTATAAATAAATTGAGAAATATAAATTGAGAAATTATATAATTATATACATATATAGTAATATTTACAAATCTTAAGTGTAGGGTTCAATATTTGTTACATTTGCATACCTCTGTGTAACCCCTACTCAGATGCATGTATAGAATGATTCTATCTCTCCCGAAGGTTCCCTCATGGCCCTTCCTAATCAACGCCTTCTCCGCACTACAGAAGTCATTCTTATTCTAACTTTAATGTAATAAATTAAATTTACTGGTTTTGAACTACATACGGACTTTATAAATGAAGTCAAACATACTTACTTTTTTTGGTCTGATTTCTTTTATTTGGCATAACGTTTTGGAGATTCATCCATGCCATTACATGTTCATTCTTTTGTATTGTGGTATAGAATCCCATTACATAAATATGTCATGACTTATTTATCCATTCTCTTCTTCATGAGCATGTGGACTATTTATAGTTGTTAATTTCTATGAAGAAGTAACTATTAACATTTTTGTACCTATTATTTTTCATGGACATTTATACTATTTCCTTGATTATATACATAGGCATCGGATGGGTGGATCATAAGTATAGGATTAGTTTTTCAACATATTATCACTTCTTAAAATTGGCTGGGCCAATTAACACACTCAAGAGCTAAATATGAGAGTCCCACTTGCTCCATATCCTTGCCAGTAATTAATATTGTCAGACATTGATTTTAGCCATTTTGATGGTTTTATACCAGTGTGTTCTTTTAGATGGAATTTACATTTCCTTAATGACCAGGAATGTCAAACAAATTTGTATGTGTGTACTGGCCACTTGGATATCATGTTTTGTAAACTGCCTTTTCAATTCTTTTGCACACTTTTTATTGGGTTGCTTGTTTTTCCCACTGATTTGTTGTAGTTCTCTATATATCTGGATACAATTCCTTTGTTGGATGTATTGTGAATAAAGTTTCTCAGGTATGATTTGCCTTTGTTTTGATGAACAGTAGTTCTTAATGGAGTCCAACTCTTTTTTCTTTTATCTATTTCTTTTATCTATCTATCATCTATGTTCTCTTAAGAACATATCTATCTATCTATCTATCTATCTATCATCTATCTATCTAACGTATCTATCTCTATGTTCTCTTAAGAAATCTCTACTTCAGCCAAGTTTATAAAGATACTGTTCTATATTCTTCTAGGAATTTGATTAACTTTGAAATGTAGGTCTGTTATCCACTTCAAACTTATTTTTCTTTATGGTGTGCAAAAAGGTTTGAGGTTTGTTTATATCCCATAGACATATGCAATTGCTCCAGACCCATTTATAAAAAGATCTCCTGAGCAAGGAGCCCAGTGCAGAGCTCAATGTGGGGCTCAATCCCAGGACCCTGAGATCATGACAATGACCTGAGCTGAAGTCAGAGGCTTAACCCACTGAGCCATTACCCCCCAGCTCAGAATATTTTCTAATTTCCTTTGTGATTTACTCTCTGAATTTAGGCTTACTTACAAGTATGTTGTTTAATTTCTAAATATTTATAGATTTTTCTAGTCATCTATCTGTTATTCAGTTCTAATGTAATACTTCAATTATCAGAATATGACTTAAATCCTTAGGAATCTGTCAAGGCTTATTTTAAGGACAGAACAGAGTCTATTTTGGTAAATGTGTTATGTGCACTATGGAAGAATATGCTTTTTGTGGTTGTTGCATATGATGTTCTATATATGTTAACTAGATAAATTTGGTTTGTCAGTTCTTCAAATCTTATTGATTTTTTTTTTTAAGGTTTGGGCAATTAACCTTTTTTTTCTTTTAAATATCTTTTTTTGGGGGGGGCAGATTTAGGTTCAGAGCAAAATGGAGTAGGAATCAGTTCCTTTATCCCTTCTATGGCTACACACGCCCATCCTCCTCCACCACCAACACCTGAGTGGGCCATCTGTTACAGGTGATAAGCCCCCACTGACACATCCTTTACACCCAGACTCCACAGTTCACATTAAGAATCACTTTATGTTCTGCATTTCATAGGTTTGGACAAATGTATGATGATATATATCCACCATTATAATGACATACAGAATAGTTTCTGTGCCTTAAATATCCTCTTTGTTCTGCCTATTCATTCCTCCCTCCCCCCAACCCCTGGCAACCACAGATTTTTTTATGATCTCCATAGTTTTGCCTTTTCCAAAAAGTTACATAGAGTCATACAGTATGTGGTCTTTTCAGAATGACTTCTTTCACTTAGTAATATGCATTTAAAATGTCTTCACATCTTTTCATGGCTTGATAGCTTTTATTTTTAGTACTGAATAACATTCCACTCTTTGGATGTACCACAGTTTATTTATCCATTCACCTACTGAAGGACGTCGTGATTGCTTCCAAATTCGGGCAATTATGAATCAAGCTGCTATAAACATTCATGTGCAGGTTTTTGCATGGACATAAATTTTCAACTCTTTTGGGTAAATACCAAGAAATGCAATCGCTGCTTTGTATGGTTAGAGTATGTTTAATTTTGTTAAGAAACTGACAAACTGTTTTCCAAAGAGGCTGTGCCGTTTTGCATTTCCACCGGCAATGAAAGAGTTTCTGTTGCTCCACATCCTTGCCAGCATTTGGTGTCAGTATTCCAGATTTTGGACATGTCTGGAGTGGTATTTCATTGTTGTTTTAATTTGCATTTCCCTGGTGACACGTCACGTGGAACACTTTTTCATGGTTATTTGCTATCTATATAATTTCTTTGGTGAACTGTCTTTTAAGGTCTTCGGTGCTTTATTTATTTATTTATTTATTTAAATTCAATTAATTAACATATAGTGTATTATAAGTTTCAGAGGTAGAATTCAGTGATTCATCAGTTGTATGTAACACCCAGTGTTCATTACATCATGTGTCCTCCTTAATGCCCATCACCCAATTACTCCATCTCCCCATCACCTCCCCTCCAGCAACCCTCAGAATGTTTTCCAGAGTTAAGAGTCTCTTATGGTTTGTCTCCCTTTCTGATTATATCTTGTTAGTCTTGTTTTATTTTTCCCTCCCTTCCTCTATGCTCCTCTGTTTTGTTTCTTAGATTCCACATCTGAGTGAGATCATATGTTATTTCTCTTTCTCTGACTGACTTATTCACTTAGCATGATACCCTCTAGTTCCATACCTGTCATTCCAAATAACAAGATTTCATTTTTGATGGCTGAGTAATATTCCATTATATGTATACAACTATATATATTAACATATATATATATATATATATATATATATATATATAGTGTGTGTGTGTGTGTGTGTGTGTGTGTGTGTGTATACATATCACATCCTCTTTATCCCTTCATTTGTTGATGGACATCCAGGCTCTTTCCACAGTTTGGTTATTGTGGATATTGCTGCTATAAGCATTGGGGTATAGGTGTTCCATTGGATTTCTACATTTGTATCTTTGGGGTAAACACCCAGTAGTGCAATTGCTGAGTTGCAGGGTAGCACTTTTTTTAACTTCTTGAGGAACTTCCATACTGTTTTCCAGAATCACTGCACCAGCTTGCATTTCTACCAACAGTGTAAGAGGAACCCTCTTTCTCTTCATCCTCACCAACATTTGTTGTTTCTTGACTTGTTAATTTTAGCCATTCTCACTGGTGTGAGATGGTATCTCATTGTGATTTTGATTTGTATCTATGTGATGCCAAATGATGTAAAGCATTTTTTCATGTGTCTGCTCACCATTTGTATGTCCTCTTTAGAGAAATGTCTGTTCATGTCTTCTGTTTGGCACATTTTTAAAATAAGAACTCATAAAAGTTCTTTGTATATTTCAGATACTACTCCTTTATCAGATGTGTTTTTTGCAAATTTTTTCTCCCAGTCTGTGGCTTGTTTTTTCGTTCTCTTGACATTGCCTTTCACAGAGCAGAAGTTTTTAATTTTAATGAATTCAAGCTTATTGATTTTTTTCATGACTTATGCCTATGGTGTTTTATCTAAAAATTCATTGTGATATTCAAGATTACCTAGATTTTCCTTTTTATTATATTCTAGGAGTTTATAATTTTGCTTTTTATATTTAGGTCTAGAATCCAGTTTTGCAATGGATGTAATATCTGTGTCTAAATTTCTCTCTCTCTCTCTCTCTCTCTTTTTCTTTTAGCACATGGATGTCCAGTTGTTCCAGCACCATGTGTTGGAAAGATTATCTTTTCTCCTTTGAATTGTCTTTTTCCTTTGTCAAAGATCAGTTGACTATACTTATGTGGACCTACTTCTGGGCTCTCTATTTTGTTCTATTGATCAGTTATCTGTTCCTTCTCCAATACCATATCTTAGTTACTGTAGCTTTTTAGTAAGTTTTGAAGTCAGAGAGTGTTGGTCCTCTAACTTTGTTCTCCTTAGATATTGTATTGGCTGTTCTGAGTCTACCTTTTTGGGTTTTTGTCTACTTGTTCTATTAGTTATTGAGAGAACTGGTTGAAATCTTGTAGTGTTTTATATATATCAGTTAAAACTTTGGTGTATTATATTTTTCAAATCTTACATCCTTACTAATTTTTTTAATCTGTTTATGCTCTCATTTACTGAGAAAGGTGTGTTTAAATGTCCATTTGCAATTGTGCATATACCTTTTTATTCCTATAGTTCTGTTAACTCCTGCATTGTACATTTTTAATCTATATTATTAGGTCCATACAAGTTTAGGCTGATATATCTCCTTGTTGAATGAGACTTTAATCTCTATAAAGTGTTTCTTTGTGTGTTGTAACATTTCTTGCACTCAATGCAATTTTGTCTAATGTTAATATGGTAATAGCATTTTTCTTATGGTGTTTACATGAAATACCTTTTTTCCTTTGTCTTATTTTCAACTTATCTTTACTTTTAAATTTAAAGTGTACTTCAAATAAATAGCATGCAATTAGATCCTTTAAAATACAACATGATAATCCCATGTTTTAATAAGAATACTTAGTTAATTTATATGTAATGTATTTATGGCATGGCTGGACTTAATCTAATATCTTTTGGTTTTAATTCTGACTTTTTGGTTTTGTTGTTGTTCCATCTGTTATTTGTTACATAGGCTTTTTTCCCCTTAGTTTCCATTGTATTGATTAAATATTTTTGTTATTCCTTTATTAGCTTTTTCCTGGGGGTTTATAACTTTTAGTATCATTATTTTGTGGTTCCGTGAAATATTACTTCTTTAATTTATTCCAGTGTACCTTAAAATAGTACTTTTAGAATATCTTTTTTTTTTAAAGATTTTATTTATTTATTTGACAGACAGAGATCACAAGTAGGCAGAGAGGCAGACAGAGAGGGAGAGAGGAGGAAGCAGGCTCCCCGCCAAGCAGGGAGCCCGATGCGGGGCTCGATCCCAGGACCCTGAGATCATGACCTGAGCCGAAGGCAGAGGCTTTAAACCATTGAGCCACCCAGGCGCCCCTTTTAGAATATCTTAAACAATGCAAACTGTTTCTACCAGTTGATTCCATTTAATACACTTTCATCTTTTTTTTTTTTTTTGCTAATTTTGTCATGTCCTTAATTCTAATATTTAAAAAAACCCACAAAATATTATGATTCTTGCTCCAAATAGTCAATAGTCTCACATTTATCCATATGCTTACCCATTCCAGAGCTGTTTATTTTTTTTCCCCTCTGCTTTTATCTTGGTTTATTTTTCTTAAACTTGAAGGAAATCCTTTAGTATTTCTTGTAATGTTGGGTTGCTAGTGACACATCCTCTCAGCTTTTCCTCCTTTGTCTGAGAACGTCTTTATTTCACCTTCTAATCTGAAGGATAATTTCACTGGAGATAGCATGCTAGATTTTAGCGGTTGTTTCTTTTAGCACTCTGGAGATGTTCTCTGGCCTCCATAGTGTGTCCGACATTGATAAAGGGTTCAGGAACACACAGTGTTTATTGAGGGAAAAATAAAAAGGCAGAAA
The DNA here is from genome assembly GCF_963455335.1 of Martes martes. Taxonomy (NCBI): domain Eukaryota; kingdom Metazoa; phylum Chordata; class Mammalia; order Carnivora; family Mustelidae; genus Martes; species Martes martes. The sequence continues at coordinate 59,013,475 of NC_137895.1, forward strand.
GTGGATCTGTCAGATCATGGGACTGATCTGACATCTCGGAGGGGAAATTAGGAAAGAAAAAGACTTGGGCAGGAAGAACCTCATGCCTTGATACAAATCTTACACAGCCTTGACTAACTCTTAGGAGAGCTCTGAAGCAAATTCTACCCATTTGAGGAATCCCATGTTAGTAAGAAATGGACATATCAGAGTACCCCTGCTCTGCTTAGTCATTAGTTTGGGCCATCTGGCAAAAACATAGCCTTGGCTCAAATGTTGAAGTGCATCCTTAAAGCATTGCAGGAGGAGGGGTGCCTCGGTGGCTCAATGGGTTAAAGCCTCTGCTTTGGGCTCAGGTCATGATCCCAGGGTCCTGGGATTGAGCCCCACATTGGGCTCTCTGTTCAGCAGGGAGCCTCCTTCCTCCTCTCTCTGCCTGCCTCTCTGCCTATTTGTGATCTCTGTCTGTCAAATAAATAAAATCTTTAAAAAAAAATATTGCAGGTGGAGGCCGTTAGTTAACAATACTCAATATAACTGAATGACAACTTCCCCTCAAAGAGGAATCAGAGAGGAACAACTCTGTGACTACCCTGATCCACCTCTTGTATTATACATGGATCCACTTTTTTATACATTTAAGGGGTAGTTCTTTCAGGGTTCCAATGGACCTCTTTTCCAGGGTGGGAAAAAAGAGAGAATTAATGGGACAAACTACAGCCCACCACTGCTGTATTTGGTCTTGGAGCCATAACTGGTATTCCTTTTCTCTCTTCCACAAAAATATAAATTCCCTTCACCCTTGGTGGCTATCTCGGCTGGTTTCCATAACTCATGGAGTGACCCAAGAGTCTAAGTTTCTTGTAGGAAAACACTTCTCGGAATAGAGTTAATACATTTGTTCATTCACATGCACTATTAGGCAATGAAGTACCAAGAGACATTCAAGTAGATTCCATGAATATTCTTCTCTGGCCATTATATAAGAAGTCTTGACTCATCTTACTGGTAAGGCTCGGTTGCTCCTGACAAGATGATGACTCTTCTTCTTGTCTGTTGTTTCCTGATCTCAGGATTCCCAAGTGCCCAGGTGTCAATCATAGGATGTAGGTCAATTGCTACACATGTCTGCTGGCAGGAGTATGGTATGACCTTATTGAGGACCAGGAGCTCCAACTATCCAGAACCCAAAATTGTAGTAATGGAAAGTTTAAAGTCCTCTGGTAGATCATTAAGCATGATGGTGTGTTTGTAGATGCACTTTTACTCTTACCTTTTGGTTCATGTATGCATGCATGTTTTGTTTTGGGGACATAGTGTTATATAAGTATCTGCTTCAGTGTGGATGCTGCATCCTAAGGGGTGGGAGCAATACTCCTTATGGAGTATTGCTTCTAAGCTGGTGCTTCGGCAGTACCTCCAGCAGGTCATTCCAAAGCATAAGGCTAGCTAATTCTGGGAGGTACATTGGATGATATGACTAGTGGGTCCCATGATTTCATATCTCGTGTTTGTGTGCATGTGTGTATGTATGTGTGTGGAAAGAGAGAGAGAGGAAGATTTTAAAGAACTGGCTTACATAATTGTGGGGGCTGACAAGTCTGAAATTTGCAGGCTGGAGACTCAGAGAAAAGTTGATGGTGCAGTCTTGAGTCCAAAGACTGTCTGGAGGAAGAATTCCTTCTTCTGCAGAAGATTTCAGTCTTTTCTCTTAAGGCTTTCAACAGATTAGATGAGGCCTGCCAACATTACGGAAGGTAAACTGCTTTACTCAAAGTCTACTAATTTAAATGCTAATCACATCTAAAAAATACCTTCATAGCAGCATCTAGACTGGTGTTTAACCAAAAACTGAATACCATGGCCTAGCAAACTTGACACACAACACTGATCATCACAGCTGTAAATTCAACACTCTATAAGCTTCCAGATAATGGTTTTGGCTGAAGTCCTACGGGCAGAATTCAAATTCATACCCAGTAAAAGTGTCCTTTGCCACCCTGAGATAAAAACAGCCAAAAGTAATCAGCTTGCCACCAAGTGGTGGTATCTCCTTCAGAAATAGTGCCGTGTTTTGTGTCAGTCTTGTTGCTGGCTGTTCATCAGTCACAGGGTACAATAGTTATATTAGCCTTGGTAAGCGGTATTCCACATTATTCGTCCCATACATAATCTCAGTCTCTGCCACTGTGGTCAATCCTTCTGTGTGCCCATTGAGCTAGCTCTGAGTGGCTAATAACAAAGGCTCACTTGTGACAACTTGCTGAATCATCTTGTCTACTTGGTTTTTCAGTGCCTATTCCATGATTGGTGTTTTCTGTAGGCATTAACTTTCATTACAAAAATATTCTTTCTGTAGCTATTCCATATATACATGGTACAAGCCTAGTCTCTAGATCCACTTGTCACTGATCTTTCAATTTATTTCCATCAGTCCCTTGGCAAGCGAGCCAAGCCATTTACCACTGCCTTCGAATTCATTATGTGTTCTCAACTCAGAACCCTTTCCTTTTACCAACGCATGCATAGATATAAGCAGCACTAAAAGTTCCAACCATTGGGGAGATTTCACTTCACCAATATCTGTCAAGGTCACCTCTAAGTATAACTGCGGTGCAGACATCGTCATTGTCAGCTTATAACACACACCAAGCCAATCCTTCCATTAACCCCGTCAACCCATCAGTTGGGTTTTGTTTCCCTTCCTCAGCTGATTATATAGCTGTCTTTCACATGGCCATTGGTATTAACTGAAAGAAAGATGCTGATACAACCATGGTGAGTGGCATGTGGTTTTGGGCAACTTGTTCACACGGCTTACTCATGCCTTCTGCTTCTGCTTAGGATATACAATTTCAATTTATGCTGGATTGCTCCTGGGACCACCTGATTATTTGACTTGGTAGGCCCAATGTAATTGAGCTCATAGGAAGTTTTAGACAGACTAATGGATAAACTATGAATCTAGTAGCATACCAGAAGCTTTTTTTTTTTTTTTTTTTTTTTTTTTTTAAGGGAGTATAGTTTTGTTTTGTCTTACTTTGGTTTTTTCTGCAGATGGTATGGCTTCTCTAGTGACTTGAATTGTGATTTTCTCACTGGAATTTGTCATAAAATCTATACTGCATATTTTACACTGCTGAAACCTCTGTAATCATAAAGTCTGCTGGATTTTAAGTCCCAAACTGCAGGTTTTATTTCCTGCAGCCCAAACTTGCTGCAGAGAACTTTTTTGTTCTAGACCCTATTCAAATCTATCAGTTCACTATATTCTTACTACAGGGCCAGAGCAGTATTCTTAGATGTGGAACGTGTGTTGCTTCCAGAACCCAAAGAGGTCAACTGAGTGTTGTGTTTCCCTCTTTGTGGTGGGTGATGTAAGATACAGTAGAGTCTTCACTTTGGTGAGGTTGTCCTGGGATTAAGGTTGTCCTTATGATTAAGTCCCAGAAAATTTGCTGAGCTGGCAGGTCCCAGAATCACCATAGAATTTGTTTCCCCTCCTTGGAACTCATGTGTTTTATAAAACGTTATCATTTATAAACCAAGTTCTGTGACAGGATCTCCTTGGAGCCACCAATGAACTTATTATTGATTCCAGTATCCCTCAGACCAATAGGTTCCTGATGGCCTTGTTGAATGGTATTATCTCTGGAACATAGTTATGTTCCTGTGGAACATAATCCTCTAGTGGGTCTTCTGTTCTCACATAATATAGCCGTGCTAGCATGCCCTTTTCTCTGAGGCTTTTTATCCCTTTCCCCATTGTCTGTCAAGACAATTCAAGCATTGCAACTTCAATTATCATGGGCCATCACTTTCTCTAAATTTCTAAAAGTTACTATAGCAACTAATTTGCATCATCCTCTGGGGTCCTTGCCAAGTGTTAAAGTCATACCCCAAGAGAGAATGCTTCTAAATTAATAAACTCTCTTTTATTTAGTTTTATGAACCTGTCTTCTTGATCAAGAACCCTCAAAATTCAGTTGTGAGTACTCTGCTTCTTCTCCATACATGCTGGTGAATTACTGAAGACTTTTCTCTCTTTCTTCCCTTTTTTTTTTTTTTTTTTTTGAGTGTAGTCCCTTTCCTCACTAATCAAGCCTGGTATATCCTTGACTTGCTTTTGCTATGACTTAAATCAAATTTTGGTCTGGAATGCAGAAAAGAAGATAGGGGGGAAAATCCTGAAGGTGATCCTGTTGCATTGTGGGAGAGAGGGCTCTACAATGTTTCCCCACATGTAGGAAGTGGAGCTCTTTTTTTTTTAATTTTGTTTTGTTTTATTTTTGTTTTTGTTTTTTTTTGACAGAGAGAACGAAAGCACAAGTAGGCAAAGAGGCAGGCAGAGAGAGGTGGGGAAGCAAGCTCCCTGCTGAGCAGGCAGCCTGATGCGGGGCTCTATCACAGGACCCTGGGATCATGACCTGAGCCGAAGGCAGAGGCTTAACCCACTGGGCCACCCAGGTGCCCCGGAAGTAGAGCTCTTGAAAAGGCCACCTCTGTTGGATCTAAGTATTCAGAGGATTTGGGGAGGCCAAATCTTTGATCTCATCCATGCAGATGATCATCATATGTCAAGATTTCAGGCTTTCCCAGCAAGGGCCCTAATCTTGGCATACCAGAACTGTCTTGGTTGAGCACTCTATTCTTTCCCAGCCCCTACTCTCAGGCAGAGATATCCTGGAAGCTTTCCCAGCATAAGATCAGGAGATGTCCAAGGTCCTGATAGGTGGTTATGGTGCTCACCCATGAGCCTGCCTTTTTTCATGGGTTGTAGCCTTGCCTCAATTGCTGTCAAATGCCTAAAAACAGTTCTCATATGTATGTGTGTGTGTGTGTGTGTGTGTGTGTGTGTGTATAGTCTAAGTTTTCTAGTTGTTTATGATGGGAATTTAATTACGAAACTGGGTACTCTATTGTGGGCTGAACCAGAAGTCTCTCAATAAATGATTGCTGAATAAACAGATTTGTTGAATTGGAGGACATTCTGGTATATCTTGGTGAAATGTTGAGGAGGCATGGGGAGTCATCTGTATACTGGTTGTAGTTTAAAGAAGCTATAAGACTTGCTGAGATTTTCAAAGAAGATATACAAGGCCAAAGAGAGGAAAAATTTTAAAACGACAAAATTATGGAAGAACAGTATTTATAAAATACTAGATTAAGAGAATTCAGAAAATGCTGCAAAAAGTGATAGAAATGTAAATATTTTATCTAGGCATTCTGTTGTGCTTCAATTAGTTAACAAATACTTATTGAATTCGTTCTATAATTTGTATAATTAAAAAGGAAAAGATTGTATGGATTTGTGGGTGAGTCAAGGATTAGGGTTCAGTGAGGAAGAATTTCTAAGAAGAATAAATTTTCAGTTAAAGACTAATTGGATTAAAGCATTATGAAATGGGATAGATGTGGAGGATAGGGTTAATTCAGCCATCAGCTAAGCATGAACAGGATTAAAACCTTGATGGCATAAAGCGTGTGAGGAAACAAAAAGAAATATCAGGATAGAAGAAAAACAGCAACAGCTCCGGAATTTTCATGTTGATGGAGATTTGGAGCAACAATGTAGTTGAAAGCAGATTCAAGAGACTTGCCTGGAGGCTGCATTTCCCTAGTAAATACACTTTTAAAATTTGAAGTCTATCCTCTAGAACAATACAAATGATATTGAGTTGAAGTTTTCAAATACACATTTGCTAATTCTCTTGTTATTGAAATAATTAATTGTTTAACTGGGGGTGGTTTTGGGAAGTTACTGAAGATTTCAGAAGACCTTTAGTTCTCTCCAACCCTACCCCAAGCCATCCTGGTTCTGCTAATGAAATGCATTAATGTGTTGATAGAAGAACAGGGTGGAAGATTCTAAATGAAAGAGGAAAGCAGGAAACATTATCCTAATTGGTCTGAAAGGCAGAAATTCACTTTAAATTAGATCTCATTTGTAAGTGAGGTAGGGGAAGGTTAGGTCTTTGAAAGTTAAGCTAACAATGATAATGATAGCTCATAAAATTACTGGTAATTTTACACCTAGTAAGACGGAGAAAATAATGATGCTGTGGGGTCTACACTGAACTCTCTGTAAGTCTAGTTAAAGTGAGTATACTGTAGCGCATATGCAGGTGCATACTTCGTAGTTAGCAAAAGGTACACAACTGGGTGGAGAAAGGTTCATGGCCATCATCTGTCTGTGACGTAGCAAATACTCCTTGGTGATACTGTTCATCAAAATAGAATGGCAATAAGCAAGATAACCTATAATGTGTTACCAATAGGGGGCTCTGTGGCTTTGCAATAGAATTGTTCTCATCCATTTAAATTCCGCCCCCCACCCCCACCCCATGAACCATACAGTTTGCTCTGTTAATAAACAACTGGGTCCTTCTATCCATCCATCTATCCCTCCATCCTTCCATTCTTTTAGCTTGTGTTATTTACCTGCATTCTTCATTAGTTAACAGTGAAAATACTCAGAAGGCAAATAGCTCCACTGCTTTCTCTCTACCTCATTGGAATTGTGGGAACTCTTATTGAGTGGTGAGGGTTAGGGTAATGAAACTTGGAAAAATGCCATCCTAGGACTCCTCTGTGCTACCAATATGCAAATAATTTAATAGTAATGCAGTCAAGAGTTCCCTGAGTAAAGACTCTCCATTTTCATCACTGTTGGTAAGTGCCAAGAGGGACAGATGAGAATAAGTTATAGCCACATTGTGACATGTAATAAATCTTCCAAAAGAGGTTTACACACACTCAGCTCTTTGGCTTTTATCCTGTGTACGACACTTCTGTTTGCTTTGCATCTAAGCAACAGAAAGTAATCAGCCTCTAAGAACTTAATTATTGGTTGCACGGATAACCCTTAGGGTGTGTGTGTCCAGTCACTTGGGCCTCCTTCTACATCTCTCATCACATACAGCAATATGCCTCTCTGAATGCCAGTCTCTCTGGAAAGCATGGTGGTTCATTTCTTCTTCAAGGGGGAAGACAAAGGGCTGCTGAAACAACAGAATACATTGAAATGGCCCTTCCTTGGGAAAATGAGCTCCTAATAGTTCTTGATGACTGAAACAAAGGAAGAGTCCTAGGGCTAGAAATCACTCAAGAACAGAGCCTTGATAACAGTCCGCAGCTGAGAAGTAGAAAGTGTGAGGAATTCGAGGGAAAGGAATGGGGAAATACTGTAACAGGCTTGCAAAATCCAACTCAGAATCACACTAGTATGTTAATGAGACAAGTTTAAACTAGTCACACTCCCACCTCTTAACCAAACTGTTAACACAATTTAACACACTTTCAAAGGGCACCCCTATGATGTGCTAATGAAGTCACTTTCTTCCCAGCAGGAGTCAATGGGCTTTCCCCTCTTTGTTTTGCTCCCTTTGATCAGGCAAACAAAATACTCAAATACCCTGTCAATCCTGGAAGGCAGTCAGTATGTCTTTCAAATGTATCTTAGGGGAAACTGAGGCATAAAGGACCAAATTTAAAAGTTAAAAGTAGTGCAGTTTATTTGCCTTTGGATTGACTTCCTGCCCCAGCTTTTCCCTACTGCTTTTTAAATGTTGTGAAACCGAGTGCTGTTTGAGAGTTGTATCTTTTAAGTTAGCAAATAACCTGAGGAGTAACAATAGCTATGAAGTGCTCTCTGATTGTTAACACTGAACAAATGTATGAAGTATTACATCTCAATTTTTAAAACTTCATACAAATAGTTTGTGTGAGCTGGACATTGAAACAGTTGGGTTAAAAAAAAAACTGTAAGTACTGATGGATACATTCTAGAAGCCAATGGATACATTTAAAGCAACCAAACAGTTTAATTCAATTATTTTAAGAACAGCTTCAGTGAAAGCAATCTCTTAAAAGGCATTGTTCTAGGTAGCTGGACAGAAACTATATTCTTTTAAGCTAGGGCAGTGGTATGTATGTGGGGTGTTTGTTTTTCTGTTCTTTAAACTGTACACACAAAAGTATACAAAATATACTTTTCGTATGTATTGCACATTTCAAAATTTGAAAAAAGAGTTTTCAAAAAGACTTTCTTTGTTGCTCAGCTGAAATCTTAAAATGAATTGAGAAGAGATGAAGCATTTAGCATTTCTAAAAGTTTCTTTCAAGATTTTATAGAAAAACTGCCCATTATTCTACTTGACAACAAGCCTATGAATTTTGAAGAAAAACAAAACGAGGACCTGTAAAAAAAACAAAAGGGTCTTTTTAACTGAACTACATAATATACAGATCACTATCTGTGATTTTTTTACAAGCATCTAGATTTCGGCAGAAAAGATTTTAAAATTTCTTATTGCTCTTATAAACCTTTGTGATTATCTGACAATGATTCATGTAATATTATTGTATATCTGACTTTGGCAGTTACCCATTACACCATGTTAACATATTTCAATAAGTAATCAATTTGGTTTCCACTACGCTGATTTAATTCAGGTTTCATTACTTGCCTAGTATTTATTTTTTAGGCATGTTGTCCATCTTAGTCTAGGACTGCCCTTTTTGCATTAGCCATTTTAGGATAAAATACTTAATAAGATTTGCATTTAAAAAATGAACTAGGAGAACTGGACCCCCTCCAGCCAGAACAAGTAATTATGTCATTTGTATTGCAAAGCAGGAGTGGCTATAAAGCAATGGTATACTTTTTTAAAGATTGATAACCTTAAGCAGTATTATATTACACATAAAATGGCAGGTCTGACAGAGCAACTGAACGTGGGCAGTGTATAAAATCCCGAGGCTTGTAGAGAGTTTCAAAGTTTTTACTTTGCCTTCCAATGACGTACTCAATTGAAAGTAATCATTTGCAGTTTATGTCTTTATCTTCTCTTCTATCTCTGTGTCATACATTCGGCTTTCTCAGAGAGAGCCCTCTGTTCATGTAGACAGCAGCAGTACCCTGTCCTATACTAGTCAATGCTTTCAAATTTGCATTCTGATATTTAGTTGCCTATAATCACTTAGGAGTCACCCAGTCAGCCCCACTGAAATGTTCCGATGTTCATAATGACTGAGGACTGGCAGGGCTGTTAATGTTAGTGCCACTGCTAAGAATATACCCGAGAGCCTCACTGAGCATTGTCTAGTCAGTACTCTGCTCCAAGTGCCGTGTTAAGTACTTTACATGCTCTGTCTCATTAATCCCCACAACAACCTTGCAAGGACACTGTGTTTGTGGAGGTGGTATCATGATCCCAGGGCTACCCGCTATTGAAGTGGCAAAATTGAGATTTGAACCCAGTCTAATTTAACTCCAGAGCCGATGTTCTTAATCATTATGGTCAACTTATAAAAGCTAAAAAAGTCTTTAAAAAATATTCCTAAGATATTTTCTTAACAGAAGCAGCTATGACTGTGTTTCGGTGAATGACAGGGCATGCCAATTTTCTGGCTCTAAATTGAGATCTTTTGAATTAGAAGTGGTCCCCTAGTAGTTTTGTGGAGGAAGGTTTTATGATAGAATGTGCCCCAATTATCAATTATGGGCTTTCTTTAGGATGAAAGGATACATAACAGGCTATTATGTAGGCCATGGTCAATCTGATATTTCTCAGATTTGATGGAAGGGTTCTGAACCTTAAGTTCACAGGGCTCACATTCTCATAAAGGGAAACAAAAAGAAATGCAAGCCAAATGGGAAAAGCAGTCTCATGAGAGAATCAAAATACCACAGAAGCACGAACCAGTGTGATATGAACCAAGAATGCTGACCGAGAAGGCGTCTTCCACTCTTCTCACTGGCTCGGGAAACCCATTTAGGGAGTTGTTAAAAACTGAGAGAGGCAATTTAGAGATAGCAACATCCTCTTAGACTTCAAAGAGAAAGTAATATATTTAGGGACCATTCTGATATAAAAAGCCATTATAATTTTGAAGCTTTTCCTTAAAATATATTCTTCTCCATTTCAAACTCTAATGTTCAGTAATTGAATCCAGTGTTTAATTGTTCAGTATTTCAATCAACAGTCAACTTGAAACAATAAATCAATCAAATGAATGGTCAGAGAGTGTACTTTATATTATTTATACATACTTACATATATCAGCATATATATTTGTATCATAATTGAAGCTCAGCATTTTTTGGGTTAATTACAGAATAAGATTTATTAGTTTCCTAGGGCTGCCATCACAAAGTACTACATAACAGATTGCTTAAACAATAGAAATGTGTTGTCCCACAGTTTTGGAGGCTCCAAGTTCAAGATGTCTAAAGGCTTGGTCTCTTCTGAAGTCTGTGAAGAAGGACCTGCTTTGTGCCTCTCCCCTTGCTTCTGGTGATTGATGGCAATCTCTGATATTCCTCGGCTTGTGAAGGATGAACCTGATCTCTGCCTTTATCTTTACATGACATTTTCCCTGTGTGCATGTCCATTTCCAGTTTTCTCCTTCCATGAGGACACTAATCCTGTTGGATCAGGGGACTAATCTACTACATTGTGTGCACAATGTGACCTCATCTTCACATTACACATGCAATAACCCCATCTCCAAACAAGGTTACATTCTGAGGTCTTGGGAATTAGGACTTCAACATATGAGTTTTGAAGGGACCCACTTCAATTCATAATATAAGCTTTCACTTGAAAGAAAGGAAGTGTTAAGTATCATCAAATGTTAGAGTTGTAAGGAACTTTAGAAATCCATATGTCTTCCATATGAGAATGCCTCAGCCCGGGGAAATTAAGGGGTTCATCCACTGATCACACAGCTGGTGGCAGAACTGGAACTGGAATTCAGATTCTTTTTATTATTATTATTATTATTTGTTTATTTGACAGAGAGAGAGAGAGAGATCACAAGTAGGCAGAGAGGCAGAGAGAGAGAGGGGGAAGCAGGCTCCCTGCTGAGCAGAGAGCCCGATGTGGGGCTCAATCCCAGGACCCTGGGATCATGACCTGAGCTGAAGGCAGAGGCCCAATCCACTGAGCCACTCAGGCACCCCTGGAATTCAAATTCTTAAATCCAAACACTATGTGCTTCCCATCACCCAGGCTGCAGCTTACTGATAGTGTACAAAGTATAAGTTATTTCATCTAGAATCTGATTTTTTTTCTGATGGGAACATTAAATTGTTAAATTAGATTTTAAAGTTGGGAGACTGTATTTTATACCTTTTATGTAGAAAATTATGGAAGCTTCACAAGAACAGTATACTAAATAATTAAACAGCACTAACTTAATCTCTAATTCTCTTTCCAATGGCACTTAGAGAATAAGGGCATTGTACAAAGCACTCTACTTCACTATCTCCATTTATCCCCCACCCTTATGACTTGGAAAGATAAGTGTAATTATTCACATTGTAAAGATTAGGAAAAGAATATGTCAAATAAGTTGACCAAAGTCATGAAGTTAAGAAGTTATGTAACTAGAAACCAAACAGGTCAATTTGACCCAGAGTTCTTTCTTTTTCAACTATCACTGAGCTGTCCCACATATTTGATTTCAGTACCACAAAATAGTCTGTAAAGATGTATAGGAAGAAGAGATCAAAGATGAACCACTTTAGATATAATTTTCCTACTGGAAATCATGGCCACCATATGAGTAAAAATGCTTCTGAGGTAGGAAGGAGTATGTAAAGGAGAACTTCAAGGCATCAAAGTTGAATGATTGATGAAAATTGTAGTTAATGTGAAAAATGATCAATACATTTGAGTAGACGAAGAGGTGGGAGATTTGAAGAAAACCAGGAAAGAAAGATGTCAGGTATCTCACATTAGGAAGAATGTGAAGGAAGAGAGTTTATTGAACCTAATCCCGTACTGGAAATAAGTCTTATTTGTATTTGCATCTGCAGTGCCTGATTTGCAGGAAATGATGAATAAGTATATATAAATTTATTAGAATTAAAATTTTGATATTGGCCATAGAAAGACATTTTTCATAGGATTTTGGGGATGATAACTGGATAGAAGTATATCAAGTGTACATAATCTTGTAATAATCTATTCTACTCCTTTGAAAAATTGATCCATGCAGAGGAGAATACTCGCCAGTATTAACTGAGCACATACTATGTTTCCAGGACCATTATATAAATAGTTTCTCAACACTGTATTTTTCCCTCAACCAATCTATGGCATGGGTACTATTTCAATCTCCATTTTAAAATGAGGAAAATGAGGTTTAGAAGTCACAGTAAAGGACCTATTCGATTATTCAGAGCAATCACTTTTAACCACAGATATCACCAAGGAAGAAGAAATGATACAAGAAGGAATTTAACTCAGCTTTTTTTTTTTTTTTTTCACCTATCACAGCACTTGGCAGGTATTTAATAAATGTTGGATAAAGTGAACTGAAGTTTTAAGTTGTGCTTTATTAAGGATTGGGTGCATGGAAATGCGACTAGTGCAGGGGTGTCTTCAGGGGATAAAGCAGATGATGCTAAAGAATGAGAGGAAACATCATAACCAAGAAGCCTCATCAAGTAAAGAATAATCTATGCATGAGCATGGATAGACAAGGTAACTTTGTGTAGAAAAAGAGATACTTGACTATGTACTGCTGTTGCTCATCAGATCTTGAATTTCAGAAATAAGCATAAGAAAGTTAAGTTTTAATGGTCATGAAACCCAAGGAAAGAATTCCTTATCCCTAAAGTTGATACATTTTGCAATTTGAATTTTGCTATTTAAAAAAAATTCAAATGTGAACCATTTTATTAATATTGTATAACCACAAAAATTTCAGCAGTAAGTTATTGAAACAAAATAGATGCTGGCTGAATTAGTTTGGGGTGTGCATGCGTGTGTGTATGAGTGTATGGAAAGTTACCTTGAGGTATTAAATGTCAGAATGTTTCCAGTGTCTAAGGTGACTCCTCAAATCTTCATTTGATTTATATTAAAATATATGAGGAACTGCCTTAATATATGGACAACTTAAAATAAATGGGCAGCTATTTGCTTTACGTTTCAAATATGAACAGATTTATTTTATGTTTATTGAGTTTCTAATATGTGCCAGATAATTGTGCCAGGCTCCAGGACATCTTCATATTTTAAAAATTAAAAAAAAATTACTGCTTGTTAAACTTTCCATTTATGACCTCTGGACATACTTAGCTTTACTATTTTTTTTTTTTTGAGAATTTTGATTTCTACATCTTTGAAACAAGTCTAAATTTTTGTCAAACATGTCCTGAGTCTTAGGCGAAATTTGTTGCAGCCTCAAACCATTATTTGTTATGCTTATTAGATTTCAGAGGCTGAATTTTAAAAAAAAAAACACACTTATATATTCTATCTTTTTTGAGAGAATTGTTAGTATGCCTTTAAACTTCAGTACTAACCCAAAGTTAGCTATGTTAGTCAGATTCAAAGGAAAATTCCATTGAGGTACACAAGCCATACCCTGTCAGACAATGGGCCTAACCTACAGACTAAATCAAAAAGGAGAGGGGAATATACAAAGAGAAATTTACCTCAGAAGAATCAGTTGTTATTTCTGCAATAAATGCCATTTTCAATCACGACTGTCTCAGTAGAGGCAAAGGGCCCAGGAAGAACATTAATCTAACTCAGTATTTTGGAAATACTCTTAATTAACCCATGAACTTAGTCACCTCTCCTACCTACTCCTCCCTCTAAGTTCTCTAACTCACAAATAACATTCTCAGCCTTTCAGTTTTTCCAAAATGGAAACCTCCAGCTGTTCTCAAGTCCTCTCCCTCTCCACAGCCAATCAAATGTGAAATTCTGTCAGTTCTGTTTCTGAAAACTGATGGCATTCATTTCCTTCTCCACTTGTTCCTTAATTCAAAGGCCCACCTTCTCACCTGTGCTAATGCAGGAGTCACTAACGCCCTACCTCCCCCTGGTCCACGATGCCCTCCAGTCAGTCTTCACTTCGTCCAAGTTGAAGACCTGGCTTGTCATCGCTGTCATGAAAATCTTTCAAGTCCTATCCAAAGAATCCAAAGAATTCTAAAGAACCCAAATCATTCTTTTTATGGAATTCATGTTGAGAGACTTACGGCTTCTGAGCCGGGCTTTCCAGAGCTGAGCATCCATAAGAGAAATGACGTTGGTATTGCTAAATATTTTTACTACAAACTTCTTACTAATGTATGCTTATTAAATATTTACAATTGTTCTGAGTATATTTTAAATTCCTTTCAAAATAGATACATACATATCATATGTTATATGTGCTAGGTATATACATTACATCTACATATGTATATTTACATTTTACTTTGTTTTGAAAAACTTGGTAAGCTGCTTTAAATCGTAGGAGTAGTAATCTAAAGACGGCCCTCTGATTAGGTTGCTAAAAGTATGCCCTAAATACCCTAGTTTATAATTCAGCCAAGTGCTTGGAGGAGGCACAGGAGATGATGAATGGTAAAGATGGGATTATTACTCAAGTCTCATTTGTGACAGTTGACTTCCGTGGTATTTATCTTACATTTTTCTTTTCGGCTGTGTGTGTGAGTGTAAAACACTTTATATATTAGCATTGGTCCATCTGTTATTATATTGGCAGCAGGAGATTTTCATTGATTAGTTTCTCTCTATTTGCTTTTTCTTTCTCTAAACCTTCATGCTGTAATGCAGAAGATTTATTTTCAATGATTTATTAAAATGTAATTCTAAGGTGACTCCTTATCAAGGAAGTAATCTGCAGGCTATCTTTGTTTAAACTTGCAACCTGCTTTGTCAAGGAAAACTGTCTATGAAATTTTCATTATAATAGACAGCTTTTCATAATGAGTGAAAAACAGCTATTATGATTGAGAACAAATTGCTCTGAAACATATTTTTTGAAACAATGTGCTGCTTAATTGTATTTGGGGAGGGGGAAGCAAAGGCAATTCTATTTAATTGGTTACATTTTTCAGTTCTATAAATTAATTTGCACTACCCAATATCACTTAATTTTTCCCTAGGAAAGCTTTTGCTTGCCCTAGCAATATTATAACTGCTAATTCAATTACACTGAAATTGTTTAATAGAAAATATAATTGCTTATTCATACAGAATACCCATTAAAGAAGTGCAAAAGCGTGAACCCGAGGGTTACTGCATATTAATACTTTGGGAATAAAGATGGGAATGTTGTGTGGAGAAGGTGCTGGCTGATCTTTAATTGTTCATCACCTGCCTCCAAAATAATATGAATGGACCCAAACTAAATGACCACTCATTACAAGTTTCAATTTAAGAGCTTGGCTGGGGTCAGCAGATTGCTTATGCTGATCGCAATGATTTGAAGTTGTGATTACCATAAGCAATTTAAATTTTATTGATCTCCTCTTCTGAAAGTTGTAATTGAGCCTAGATGTTGGACCCAGAGCTCTCCAAACTAAATTGTACTCTGAAGCCCTTGCTGGATTCCTGCAAGAATCAATAAGCAGTCAGTCACATTAACAATGAAATAGGTCCATTAACATATGGTGCTATTGGTGAAACTTTATTTAGGAAGGGTGTTAGTTCACTTCATTGTTTTATCAATGAATCTTGGCTGTACAAGGAAAAGTATTGCTTTAATATGTGTAATAAGCTTGTATGAAAATGAAATTATATATTATAAATATACAGAATATGACTAGGTCGGCAGTTGAGTCCTTATATGAGAGTCATTGTGATTCATATCATCATTTTACTGTAAACAGAGGTTTCCTATGACTGGAATTGCAGCTCGCCTGCTGCGGTGCTTTGCAGTAATTCGGAATTTTTATTCCTCTTTATTAGATACAAGGTTTCCTTCCATCAAGGTTAAGTACATCTCCAAGTCTCCATGTTCACTGGTAAGTAGTGGCTTGTTAGGGAAGCTATATGACCTATCCCGCTGAGCCAGAGAGAGAAGGCTGGGAATTCTAACAGAAATCCAAACAGTTCCAGGCCATTTGGGACAGTATTTTATGCCTGGAGCACTACAGAGTTTTGGGAACTACTCCGGCTTACCTAGTATTATCAGATTATAAGATGCTTAAAACTGTAGAAGTCTATTAAAACTTTATGATGGGGTACCTGGGTGCTGCAATATGTTGAACGTTGGCTCTTGGTTTTGGAGCAGGTTATGATCTTGGGTTGTGAGTTTCAGCCCCATGAGGGGCTCTGCGTTGAGCATGGCGTCTGCTTCAGACGCTCTCTCCCTCTCTCTGCCCTCCTACCCCCACTCGCACTCTCTCTTTTTCTCCCTCTTTCTCTCTAAAATAAATAAATCTTTAAAAAAATATTTTATGATGATAGAACATTGTTTATTTTCCCCAAATTAATCAGTTCCTTTTTCTTCCATTCATTTCCCTCTTGCTTTCCTCCCAAATGATGCATGGTAAACTCTGGAGGATTCCCCACCTCTTCGAAATTTCAAGTTTCAAGAAGTGTGGGATAATAACACCATCATCTAAGAAACTTCCTGCTAATCCCTGAGTTTGGGGGCGTCTGAATTACTTATTGCATGGGGCCATTTAAAGCGGCACAGTATGGTAAAGGGGGAAGAAAGTGAGATCGAAAACCTTTCTGCCAATTTTTATATTTAAGATTAATTTAATCAGAGTACATATGGCTGAGTTTTATTTGTGGATTCAACCAAGGTCGGGAATGGTGAAGGAGTGGGAAGGGAATGTCAGATCAAGGGTCAGATCAAGGTAGAGAATCTTATCTGATTCAGGATGTGGTTCAGGTTTTTGCTAGAATCTCTCAAAGAATCCTCGAACTCAGCTTCTCAACTACATCATTTGTCCTCGTGATTTGATGGATGGTCTACATAAAGCCCAGCAGAATTTTATGTCAAAAGTGGCCTTGGGTCATGTCTGTCTTTATGGGGAAGTTCTCTTTGGAGCTTTGCTTGAACAATCTAAAACAGTAGTAAGGATTCCCATGGACTATGGAAGAGGCATATTTTATGAATCTGAATATTACACTTTTTACCCACTTGTATTATTGAAATAAAAGGCTAAGTGTATTGGAAATGTTATACAATCTTTCTGTGTCTATTTCCTCAGTAGCTTAAGGATAATAGTAGAAAACACTTCATATATAGGATTGATGTGGAGATGGAATAAAATAGTCCATGTAAGGAGTCTAGTACAGTGCCTGTGCACTCAATAGAGTTTAGTTATTATTAGGAGGATATATTGTCTGGATTGTCTGGGATCGCCTCGGTTTCTTATAGTATCCCCTTTACGATGGTTTGGATGAAAAATAAAATGTCCTCTCAAGCAACAATTATCACTCAATGAAAAAGTGAGGGAAAAGCACGGCATGGGAATTTTCTGCTGACAGAATCAGAAAATGAGAAAATGAGAGAACTCTAGGACCATGTGGTTGGCTAGAGGGTTAGAGTTCATGGAGGACAAGGTGATGTGGGCTGTCCAGAACTTAGGTGGGTCTAGACCAAACGCAGAACTGCTAAACATTTTCTCTTCCATGCCCCTCCCTACCTTCCTTGTGAGATCTTTGCCCCTGACTTCAAGTGGTCACTTTTCTACCCCCAGGCATCTCTTCTTCCATGTGATGTTCCCACTCTGCTTGAGCCTGCCTCGTGCTTCCTGGGACAGCATTGGATTCTGGTCAGCTTTCTTTGGGGACAGAGTTCCTGTTCTGGGTGTTGTTTTGTTGTTCATCACCTCCAGCTTATTCACTTCTAACCCATTCTTTCTGCTCCACCATTGGTAAATGATCTCACATTTAAATTCAGATTAAATAGCAATGGCTTTGTTTTTTGTTTGTTTGTTTGTTTTGAATAACTGTTTATTGAGTGATTGATTAAATACATGAACACTCACAGGGTCATTTGTATTTTAATAGATGTCTGGTGATGCCGTCCCTTAACTTTAACAGACTATTCTTAAAAGGGAACTTTTAGGTTCCATTGTAGGCCATTAAAGGAGATATTATAAAGCAGGGAGCTCTCTGGGCATCTCTTAAATCATATGGTATTGGTCATTATTTGACCTACTTGCACAGTGGGGAAGATTTAAGAGAAGGTTCAGAGGAAGATGTAGGATAAAGGGCTGAAGAGGATGTTAAGCAAGTTAATAGTAAAGCAAAATAGGAATGATAAAGTAATAGAAAAAAAAACAAGGAAAATAAAGTGGGATTACTTTGGGGACAACAGAAGCTAAGTGGATAATAAGCTATTTCAATGACTCATCCTGGGTTCAAATGCCAGTTTCTTCACTTCCTGACTATGTGACTGTGAACAAGTTACTTAACTCTTCCAGGTTTCATCTGTAAAGTGGGCATAAAAGTACTACCTACTTTACAGGTCATGAGAATTATGTAAAAGAGTCTGTGTAAAGTACTTCTCATACAGCCCAGCATCTAGTGAATGCTCAATAGCGGTTATCACGAAACACTCCAGTAGAAACATAAAGAAAAGTTTCTCCCATTACAATGTGATTTTTCCTACTTTATCTAACGCCGTAGATAAGAAAAGCTCTCACGATTCATCTTCCTTCTTTTTCCTGGCTAGTAGCAACTAGAAAAAAGTTTTCCTTTCTTTGGAAAAATGGGCGGAAAAATGGGTACCAGTTTTTCTGGTAAATGAGTTCTTTTACCCCATGGTGATTTGGTTTCAGATAATGATATGATTAAAAATGTAAATCCAAGAGTCGATGATGATAATTAACTAAGGGCTGTGTGTGTTTTGCAAAAGGGCCAGTGTAACACCAACTTACAAGCTACCAGCTGTTAGAATCACATTGTAGACTTAGGCAAAGCAGTCCTTTACGAACCATGGAGCATCCTCCCCACCCCCCCAACTCCCTCACGCCCCCACCCCGCTTCCTACACAAAAGTCCTCACTGGCATTACTGCGATGGATAACCTCAACATTTTAGCACCTTAACGTAATAGTTACCCGTTTCTGCTCACATGACAGTCAGTTCAGTGTTCTTGAGTCAATACAAGGTTTTATGTTGTGGCTGCAATATTGAGGATCCTTCCATCTTGGGGCCCCTCCATATCCTGTAGCTTTGTAGTCCTCTGTGATATAATGGGTTGTAATTAAACAAGTTATTGGATGACTTCTATAAATAAAGAAAAGGGAATTTTCAAAGATAAAGTCTTTTTTTAAAAAAAAAAAAATGTTTGTTTGAGAGAGAGCCCGAGCGAGCATGAGTGGGGAGTGGGGGGGAGGGGCAGCGGAAGAGGAAGAGAATCCTAAGCAGAGTCCCCGTTGGTCATGAAGCCCACTCAGGGCTAAATCTCACAAGCCTGAGATTATGCCCTGCAGAAACCGAGAGTCCGATGCTCAACCGGCTGAGCCACCGCCGGAAGAGCAAGTCCTTTTGATTCATCTGACTGCTTTCCAAGGACCCATGCCTCATTTCCCTTGTGCGCATGTGTGTTCTACAGACTCTGAACAGCAATAGAAATACCGTGCTCTTGTACCAACACTGCCTCCTAGTGGAGAAGGGTGTGTGTGACCAGCCCTTTCTCCAGACGTATCCACCAGCTGAGCCTGGACGTTTTCCTTATTGATTTAAATGGTGGGTAATGGCCCGGTGAAGAGTGGTGGAATGGTGAGTGCTTGGACGGGATTGTTCTTAAGTGTAATCCTTTTGAACTCAAAAGAGTTATGAAAAGCAAGGTGAAGAATATGAAGCTGTTCCTCTAATTCATTTTATTCTGAAGGACCTGCATTTTAGGGAAAGGTGTGGCCAACCAGATTCAAATCTGCTCACATCCTGTATTTTCAGGTCTAAATCTAATTAATTGATATTTAAATGGATGGGGCCCATGTTGCCAACAATTTTATACCTCCTACCCCTTCAACCTCCTTCCTTCTTAAAAAAAAAAAAAAAAAAGATTTTATTTATTTGAGAGAGAGAGAGAGAGAGAGAACACAGGGAAGAACAGAGAGGGAGGTTTGATCCCACAATCCTGAGGTCTGAGCTGAAACCAAGAGTTGAATGCTTAACTGACTGAGCCACACAAGCACCCCAAACCTGCCTCTCATCCTGTCTCTAAAGTTCTTTGGTTTGCATGTGGTTTCTTGGTGAGTGGATTACTAATACGTCTCACTTTTCATATTTTTAACTATTTCTCTGGAGGTAAAAATAGAAATTTATTTTATTGGAAATACCTGTGCCTAAAGACTCGATTGCCTATATGTTCAAGAACAATTAATTTGTATAATAAGCTGATTAGTATAGTTATCACATTTGAAAAAAAAAAAAGACATCCCATTTTTGTTTTCTGTGCATATTTATTGACGAGTACTCACATGGCCACAATGAACCCAGCAGTATGTGGTGTATTTTTGTGCCCTGGAAAGAGAAGAAATGGTTTTATGAACAGTTCGGGGTTTTTGTCCTACTCTCCCTCTCACAGAACCTTGAAGTTTTTAAACAGCTGACCAGGTCCAGCATTAATGATACTGATGAAAAGTGAAGGTTTCTCTTATGTAATTGGACTTTGACAGAACAGTTTTACATAAAGAGAAAGTCATTATTGAAACTTGGCCATGACAAAGAAGCTAGTACAGTTTACTTCTGTCGTCTAGTCTTAAATGCATCAACCTTGATTTAAGAAAGGTTTTGATACCATGCTGAAGAAGAAAAGATTTCTATTTTGAGATCATTAGACATGAGCCACTCGAATGAGAGACAAATGAGTCGTCTAAATGGGCGACAGCAGAAGATATTGTTTATATCAGCATGGAACAGAATGAGCAGCTGCTGAAAACTACAAGAATCCCAATTAGACATATTTTTCCTCTGGATGGAAACTGGTAACAAAGATAAAGGAGTTCAGTAATTAACTCTTTCTTTTTCTCTCTCTTAACACACCCACTCTTTTGTGTCAGGCGCTGAAAAGCGAGCCCGCCCTGAAATCTCAAATATTGAACATTTTGATATTTCCGCCCTTTTTTTCTAAAGATGTAACATTTCCCACAATTTTGTAGCACTGAGAACTATCACTTCTTTTCCCCTGGATAATCCCAGTTCCGTGCAACTTGCAAAAGGCAGTCTGACCCTGACACTTCATAGTGGGAGGCAGATGGCTTCGGTGAATGCCTATTTCTGCTATTAAAATAAAATGACAGGAAACACCACAAAAGGGTTCTTTTATTTGGAAAAAAATTGGGGTTGTCATCTGATGTGAAATACAAATCTAAGGGCTTTGGCAGTCACTAACCTCATGTAGCCTGATTATCATGGAAGGTAAATTTAACATCTACCTTCAAGACTGTGAAAGATGCATTGTGTGAAAGGCAAGACAGTGCTTTCTGGCCTGCTACTTACATGGGTAGCAGTTTATTATAGGAAAATGCAGAGTGTAACTCAGACAACTTGTGAGTGCTTATTGAAGTTGCCAGGCAAAAATATTTTCCTCCATGTTACATTAGCATTTTCTGGTTTAGACCAGCTGATCTTTTTGAATTGGGCTGCATGAACCATTACATCCAGTATGTAAATTTAATATGTGTATTTAAATATTTTTCCTTTCAAATTGGAACCCAAATTCATATTATATACAATAGATTCTGGAAAAAAAAAAAGTCAGCTTGCGGCCTTTTGTTCCTTCCAGACATCTATGAATTCTAAGAGCCTACAAACTTAATGTGAAGAGGAACAGGGGTGTTTTCAGGAGTCACAAGCGTCACTTACTCTACTTTTTAAAAGTTCTTAGTTCTCATTACTGATTTTATATACCATAATCATTCACCTTGAACATTTGATAATATGTTTAAAATACTATCCTCTCCTTAATTGTTTTCAATGGGCACTTTTATCAAACATTCACCAGACAAAAAAGTACCATTTTGAGTGTTCTGGAACCTCCTGCTTTCGTTTATTAATAATTCCCCAACAGAATGTCTGCTTCAGACATTAGTTTCTGAAATAGAATCGAATCTTAATTAGCTCAAGAGAAACTCTACTTAAGTAGTCTTAGAGAAAATGCGCTCATTTCCCCCTCTAATATATCCTCCTGTTGTTTGACTGTGATGAGAATGGTCTTTTAAAAGAGGCCTCAGGTGTGAAACCAACTGTTCAGGCTCATTGTCAGCTGCTGGTTCCTGGAGTATTAATTCAAAATTAGGGAAAATATAAGACTATGTCTACATTGGCCAACTCTATTGCAAAACTGAGCAATTTTCAGTGAAGGGTGCGGCATCCTCTACAATGCCCTTGAGGAAGATTCCGAAGCTCATTCTATTTCCATCTGCTTCCATCATTAGAGAACGCAGTTGATTGATTCAACCTCACTAACAAGAAGAACGGATGCTGTTTAACTAAAAGGTGAGTAGAGGCATAACATCTATGTCAAAATTTAGAAAAATAGCACGCTCTTCGTTAATTTATATCCAGAGAGGTATGCAGAAAATTTCAAATATACATACGTGTCATTTTTAAAGATAAAAATTACAGGTCTTATGGTTTAAAATGGCCATATTTTTATTGGGCCCTGGTTATTGGGTGAAAAGTGCAAAACAAGAGTGGGCATCCAGGGGCTGGCTGCTGTCTCTCCTCCCGTCTTCCGTCAGGAAACGAACACTGAATGCTAATATCACACCTCTTCCACGCCACTCATTTAGCATCCTTGGTATATTACATTATCAGCAACATTATCATTCATATTCTTATTGATGGAATTCAGTGGAAACAGCTTATTTCCCTCAAAATATCAGAACTTCCCTTTGGGTAAAAAATTGCTACATATTTAAAATCCCTTGCGGGCCCTATTAGAATGCTGTAAACAAAGTAGGCATTCAGGGAATATATGTTGGAGGATAAATTAATCAAAAGCATTATTTTATATAGTACTTATTAAATACTTAAGGTACAGATTGTTAATTGCCCCCCCCCAATATCTATTTTACCCCTTCTTTCTTGTAAGAATAGAATTCCTACCCCCATCTCTCAGTTTTAGCAGCACACATGTCTAGCTAGCTAGGGACTACATTTCTCCATCTGGCTAGCAGCTAGATTATGCATCCAAGGTCCACCTCATTTCTTTAACAATGACACTATGGCCTTCTACTTCTTTCATCTTTTCTGGCTGTGAGTCTTCCCTCCTGTGAGGTGAGTGACCCTTAGGGGATAGGAGAAACTAAGGCAGAAGGTATCTAGATGGAGTCAAGCTATTTATGAGCTAGGAACCTCTCCCCTATCCCTGCACCATTACATGTGAGAGAAATAGAGTTTTACTTTATTTGAGTGATTGTATTTTGGAGTATCTTTGCCACTGTCGCTTCGGCAGCTGTCTATCTTACATAAACACAGAATGGTCTTTTTCATAGGTGCCATTCTAGAATTTCACGGACCCATCCATTGTCCTCTAGTAGGGCCATGACACTCTGACAAAGCAGCTAGGCTTGACTTTCAAGAGCATTTGTGTCCTACCAGTTGACGACCGGAGAACACCCTGTGAAGGATGCCTGCTCTCAAGTAAAATATGGGCAAAATTTGTTAAGGCTGACGTTGTCCTCGTAAAGAAGCATTGCCTCCTGGGGAAGTCAGCATCACACAGATGACTAGACTAAGCTGCCCTTGGTTGGTTATGCAATCTGTAACTCTGCCTCAAATAAATTCAACAGGAATTTCTTTTAGGCTTTATCAAGAACTAAAAACAAAGCTGAAACTTAGCCTTGGATACTTAAACTATTTTTTTTCTAAAAGCTTCTCTGTGTTTGCACACACAAAAATTATGAGCAAATCTAGGAAAAAGATTTGTTTTATATTTCTGCTTACATAGAAATCATATTTTTGTATATAGGAAAAGAGTGAACTTATCTTTGGAGCTCAATTCGGATTTGTTGAATTGATTGTTCAGAATATAGATGTTCAAGAATATTACAGATTTCCTAGTTTCTATGACTAATAATTAGAAAAAATGTCATTATAATTTATTATCTAAATACGATTTTCTCAATTTTTTCCCTTTGGCCAAATACAAAATTACCCCTCGTTCTATACTGTTTGTAGTATGAAAATAAATATTTAGGGGAATTTTCTAAAAGCAAAAAAATCAAGTGACTACTAGTATTATTTGGGTTCATAGCTGTCCCTCAGTTGGAATTTCTAAAAATACCTGCTAAAAACTTTATTCTTTATTTTAGTTCAAGAAAGCAGGGTTTATTTTTGAACAGGGTTAATGTATTTACAGAAAAGGAAAGAAAATATCTATATAACACTTAGGAAAAGTTTCCTTTTTTGAGCAAAAAATGTAAATGTCATAATAATAACATTTTTCTCCATAATACTAGGCTTTCAAGAGAAGGGATTTCTCTTTGTTAAGTTGCTCAGTTTTGTCTGGGTAAACAGGAGTTGCTCATGTAGCAATTATTTGTTTTAGGAAGGCTCTCTGTTAGTTATGTTAATTCTCATCATAATAAAACAGTCTTGGAGAGGTAACTTTTTGACTATGACTGACATGGATAATGATTAAGAGTGTCTAAATACCTCATTTATTGCTCAATTTTGAAGAGCTAATTGAATCATTGTACATGAAAATATGGTCCTTTGAAGATTTTTGGCAATCACTTCTAGAAAAAAATAATTGGTTACATTTTTAAAAATCACCTGAAAAACAATATCGAAATTGAATAATTGACTGAAAAAATAATCAATTACTTAAGAGTTAAATATTTTTTCCAAGTAAGAATTATATACTAAGATCCTGAGTTTTGGAGATCATTTTAAGTGAAATCTCTACCAACCTTCCTTTATTTGAAAGCATTTTTAAACTAAAAACAATTAAGTTTTGAGATCCATTTAATTTTTACTTCTTTTAAGTACCAGCATAAACATCTGCCATCTGGCATAGAAATTAACTCATATGGTGGGAGAAGAGATGAGATTTATTTAAAAGTTCTTTGTCTTTGATACTTTTCCCTGCTGCATTTTCCACTAGTGTAATTTGAACCTGACTGTATTTAAATAACCATTTATCGCCATAATGGAAGAGCAGACTTAAAAATACATAACTGCTGTCATTCCAGGAGACCATATTAAGGAAACATAGAATTTGCCATTCTAGATCAGACCATTTGTCTGTCTTGTCTAACACTTGCCTCTGGCAGTGGCCAATATTGAAGACAATGGAAAACAGCAAAAATATGCAACATGAGCACAAACCATTTTTTAGGGGAGTAATTATTTTCTCAGTTGGTAATCTTGGGCTATGGGATATTAGAACTGAATCACCCCCACCTGTTTACATTATTAATATTTTTTATCAATCAATAAAGTAACCAGTTCTGTTAAAATCATTGTACTGAATCAAACTTAATAATCTCTGGTATTTCTGTATATGAAATAATCTTATGGAACTAACACTTGGCATTTTAATGTTATGATTTCTAAGCATGAGGAAAATATGAGGACATTTAGCTCTATAGCAAGAAAAAAAAGAATTTTTAATTTTGGCTAGTAATTCAAAGTCTACATAAAAATATATTTACTACAAAAGTTCAGCTTTCAGGTCCAGAAGACAATCTAACACTACCTAATTTTATAGTGAATTTACTATTGATAGTAGCAGAATAATCTTATTCTGAGTGACAAATGAGTTAACCAGAATATAGGCCTACATATTTTTGTCTTCCTTGACAACTCACTAATGTTGTTGAAAAAAATATTATGGCAGCAAATTCATCTCTTGATCATCTCTGAAGTTGTAGGTAGATGCAATGAGCAGAATACTTACTAAGTGTTAGAGCTCAAACATACACATACACAAGCTCTCCAGTATTCCAATCATATCAAACTTCCTGATGCTTCCCCACCCATTATTGGCCTTCACCTTATCCTCTAATAATCCCTTCCTTACCTCTCCCCAAGTGAATATAAAATGACTTTCATTTTATATTCTGAGATTATATGAATTATGCACATTCTTCTATAAAACTGCTATTATCCCTCAAGGAATTATAAATGCATAAATAGTGTGTATTCTGTCAGTCAGCTTCTCACCTGGCCAATAAAAGATATTTATAAAACTGTTTTTTTCTTATCTTCTTCACAAGCAGGAAAAAAAAAAATGAGGGTCAAAGTGAATATTTGTTAATTAACAGGACTGACCATACTACAAGTACCACTAATGATGTGACCACCTGTTTTGAATAAGACCTTCTTAATGTTCAGAAATCAAGAGTTTTAAATAATTTGGGTAAACACCTGTACACCTGGCTACTCAGCTTTACAGTGGTGACTCTTAGTGGCCAAAGGTAGTGTCACACATCATTCTCACCCCCCAGGGTGCTGATATGTCAACTACTGATTTAATAAACTCTTCCTGAAATGACTAGTGTCTTTGGAGATATTTTTTCAGTGTTTGTTTTTAATCCTTATTGGGGGATAATAAAATCATACACAACCATCAAAGACTAAAGATACCCAAATGTTGACACTTAGGATAAACAAAGGCCAATGCTTAGGCAGTGAATGAGTTTTAGAAGTTCTCTTTAACTAGGTAAGCAGTTGGAAATGGTTTATTTCTATTGGGCTTTGTACTTAACTGACAGCAAAAGAAGAGGCCATAAATAAATAAGTAACTACTCCAACCTCCCCCCCACCCCCCCAACACCTTTTTCTTTCTTAAAATAAGAGGTGGAATGTTTACTTTGAGCCCAGCTCTGAAGATATTGGGAAATCCTCGAATTAGTTCCTTAGCTCCCTGCATTTTGTAGGTTAGCCTTTCCACTGAGGCAAAAAGAAATTCCTTCGAGCAAATACTTCTTCCAGAAAAATCAATCCCTGTGTTTTACATGGAGCGTATCTAGTCAGAAATAAACTTTGCCAAGACTCCATCCATAATTCTACTATACAATTTTTAAATCTGTTGACCAGAGCCTTGACTTTAGTATAAGGTTTATATAGTCCTCTCAGTCAGTGATTCTCAAAGGGAGCAAATTTGTCTCCATATAGTCCCTCCCTCAGAGCATTCGTCAATGTCTGGAGACATTATTATTGGTCCCACTGTGGCGTTGGAACTGGCATAAAGCAGAGGCCTGGAATACTGCTAAACATCCTACAATGTATCGGGCATTCCATCCACAATAAAAAACTGTCTGGTCCACAATGCCACTAGTCAAGGTTAAGAAACCCCGTTCTGAAGGAGGGGCATTAGGAGCACAACCAGAAGAAGTAAAAATGTCTGCCCATACTTTCTGGAATGAGAATTGTAGGCAGTGTACTGTAACTTAAGTTAAACATAAACATACACCACTGTAGAAGTAATACACTGTGCTTCTAATGACCCATTTTTAGCACTCATAAGGAACTGGGAAAAGCCTGTCTACGTATTTCTGGTCAGTTCCTCAATTTTCTGGTGTTGCGGACATGCCTGTCTCCCACACCATTCTTCACAACGTTGTCTGTGTTTTGATTGGTCATGTCCTAGTTTCATGGTCTGCATGGCTATTTGCAAATAAGTCTAATCACTGGGAATGCAATGGCCTTAAATTCATTTTAAGGAGCAGCCATTGTCATCTTACCCTTATAGAAGATTTGCTTGTTCAGCAGCTCTGTGTCTAAACCGAGCATTCCGTGCCATTCTGGGACAGAGCGAGAGATTTGTTCTGCAACCTTCCACAGAAAAGATCACTTCCTGAGCAAGTTCCCCTTGGAAAGGCATCCTTTGTTGATTGGAAACATAAACACTATGACATTACTTGTACAACATCAGTAAAAATCCACTTATCTTCCCCACCCCACTTGCTGCAGCTGCTCAATTTTTTTTTCCCCTCGATTTAACCATTTCATGCCCAAGAGCAAAAAAAGGAAAAATGTCATTAAAGTGACAGAACGTGCACAAGTGTCTTTGCAGCTCCAGGTGAAGGCTTGGAGGGAAAATTTCTAATTTTAAATTTCCTGGGAGGAGAAAGTGCATGATCAGCTGTCATCTACCCTGTTCATTCTGAACCAATAGACATACAGTTTAAAAAAAAAAAAAAAAGGTTTACACCTGTCTGAATTCGTTCAAACTTGCTACAGCTCTTGGATATCCACATCAAAACAAACTTTCAAAATTACTCCAAAGCTGAGTACACATCTTCAATATAGTCGCAAATGATTAGGCTTAAAAATGGGTATTGTCTTAAATGACTGGTCTGATTTTCCATTGTCACTGCTTTTCTCTTCACTCAATGTGCAAATCCTATAACCCAGTATCCCCTTTCTCTCACTGTCCTTACCCCACTGCCACCTTTATTGCTTGACCATTCCTGAAGAAATGTGAAATGGTTATCTTCAGATCATTTTTGAATGAGTGTAATAATAATAATGATGATGATGATGATGATGAAACTAAAGTACAAATTTAGAGAAGACATGTTTGATCCAGAAGCCTGCATATTTGTGCATGGTGTGAAAGGTGTCCTAAGAAGGTATTAATCTTATTTTCTCCTTTCGTGTTACATGAAAGCTGTCATTATTGGGATAAAAATAAAATGAACATAAGTATGATAAATGATAAGCGCACACGGAAGTCAATATCCCACTCAGAGAGCATTGCTAATCAACCAGTGCAGTAGGCTAACGCATCACGTGAGCAAGAGCCTCAGAGAGCTTCTAAATTTGTAACTCAGGGAAGCTTGGCATTTAACTTGAGCTGCTTTTGGCTTAAGGTGAAACAAAGGGTGCAATCATGTTCCATTTGTGGATCACAGTAGCAAATCATGTTTCAGAAGGTGCCTTTGCAAGACAATGTAAAACACAAAACCAATTCTATATCTCTAACAAGGCCTGGTAGGTACATGAGTTGCTTAATGAATGTTAAATAATGTTAATAAAAATGGGTGAGAGAGTACCACACCTATTTTTTTTTTTAAATGAACAGTGGAAAGGAAGAGCGAGAGAATCAATTAGTTCTCAGTTTGAAGGCTTTGCCTTATAAATTAAAGCTGATGAACACGATTTTTTAAAATGCAGTGCTGGAGTCTCTATGCTGTGGGGGATCTGCCATCCCTTAACACATATTTTTAACTACATATTCTTAATTATTCATAGATAAATGAATCCCAGTGCTTTTGATGATCTCCAGATCTCTTACAAGCTCTGTTGTTGACAGCAATACTGTTTCTGTTTTCCTTAACCCATTGAGCCAAGGAGCTGGAAATGTAGGAAGTTTATGGTTCTGTTATCCCAACTGAAAGGCATGTCTTATTCCCCTATGACAAGAGTGGAATAGATAGTAGTTGAATGAAATGCAAACATGGCTTGCTGTTGGGGCTTTTGTGGGTTAAGAACACTATTGGCAGTAGCAATCCTATTGCTGATTCTTGAGATGAATAGTAATTCTTATGGACATCAGTCAGCTTGGTTCTTACTTCTGGTGTTTCCAAAGTGCCTCTGCTGCACTCCCTTTCCAGGGGGCTGATGAATTAATTAGTATTTACTGAGCATCTACTATATACCTGATTCGTTATTAAGTACCTAGAGAGCCACAAGTAAAATGATAAAGCAGAGAGCCTGTCCCCAACGCGAAAACACTACCTTCTGTCTGGCAGTTCAGGGAAGAGTTGGAGGCATGTGAAGAGGGAACATGACCATGGCTGGAAAGAGGAAGTCGATTACTCAGTTGCCATCTTCCATCTGCCACCACCCGCCCCCACTCTCATATCCATTTTCCAAGGCCCATGAGGATCTGGTAGTACATGAGCAAGGTTTGGACCTGGTGAAGAATAACCAAAGAGTGGAAAGGGGAATAACCACAGCGATTGCAGCGAGAGACCCACAATGGTGTAATGGAAGGGGGGGCTTGAACTCAAGTCCTTGAGATTAAAAAATACTCCTCACATTTTTTAAAGTCATAATCCTGTTGACAGGGACACCTGGGTGGCTCAATCAGTTAAACCTCTGCCTTCAACTCAGGTGGTGATTCCAGGGTCCTGGGATCAAGTCCCACATCAGGCTCCCTGCTCAGGGGGGAGCCTGCTTCTCCCTCTCCCTCTGCTGACTGCTCACCCTTGCTTGTGCTCTCTCTCTCTCTCTCCATCAAATAAATAAATAAAATATTTTTTAAAAATCTAGTTAGCAGACATCAAGACATTGCTGCATGGATAGGGAGCCAACTATGGTTGTGTGATCGTTGCCAGCTTTATTTGCTGTCAACTAAATCAGTATTGTGGTCTGTAATTTAAATATATTAATGTAAGTTTCATAAGTTATTAATATAATAGTTAATATAATACAAAGTATGTGGGTTAATTAATATGTTATTAATATATTATTAATTTATTAGTATAAGTTAATACACAGTTTTATATATATATATATACATATAATCTATCAACAAGACCACATACAACAATCTTCTCTTAGCAAGCACTTTCTCTCACTGTCTACTGTATCTGGCCTTATGTGGTAGGAACCAAGACATGGTTCCTGCCCTCAGAGGGGACAAACTAACCAGGTACTTTCTTTTAAAATGTGCTGATATGGTTAGTACACCAAAGTCATGGTTATGACTGGTTAAACATATGGGTTACATATAGTCATTTTGTTGCTTAAACCAACTAAAGTTGAGTCTCCTTAGTCCGGGATAATTCTTAGATGAAGTGGGACCTGAAGGAAGGATTTGAATATGTGAACCAGACAAGGAGCATTGCACATAGATGGAAATATGGAAGTGAGAAAGAATCTAGTTTTTGGAAGACAGAATGGTACCTGACTGACCTGACAAGAAGTTAAGGTCATTCACAGAAATCAAGTGAGAGATAAGGGGATTTCTGCACTGCTCAGAGAGTAAGTGAAATCTTTGGAAAGAGATTTGGTCAGGAAGTCTGGAGATCTGAGTTTAGCTTTGTAATCCTGAGCCAATAAATCTTAATCCACCAAGTTTTAATTTTCCTATTTATAGAATGACAATGAAAATACATATGTATCTATCTTGTAATGCACATCTTCACAGAAGGGTTTCTCAACTGAATAAGAACATAAAGCAAAATTGCTTTGAGCTCTTAGAAGAAAGATATTATTCAAATCTAAGGAATTATTTTAAGATCTTATATTCACTCACTTTTATATGCAGTTTTGCTAAAAAGAGAAAGATTAGTTTGAAGTTCATCCTGCTGTTTTGGTAAAATTGGTAAAAATGTCTTCCTGATTTTTTCTGAGCATGAGATAAAATTTATTGTCCTCAGCAAAGTAGATTATCAGTCATTTTCTTTGAACACCTATAGCTCAAAAGTAACATCTGTTTTATTCATTTATAACCTAAAAAGTGACAAGTAAACTTATAAAATTTCATTAAAAAATAAGTTAAATGCCTGAAACAATTTTTAGTTTTGTGTTTCTTTTTCCTATCTGTGTAATACAAATGGAATCTTCCTTAACTTAAATGTTAGTTGTGTCAAAAAAGGTTAATACACACACGTTTCTTTCAAGCATATATTTTAGAGATATATTTTAGGGTGTTTTTTCTTACAAGTTACTAAATTACTTTTCTATGCAACTGCCTTTGAACAATCATAATTAGAGACTAGATAGAAACTTCTTCATTCTTATCTACACCTAACTAATGCTCAGCTATTAGCTGAAGTCATACTGCCTCTTAAAGTCTAAGATTAACTGGAGCCCTTATTTTATGTCCAGTAGAAAGTCCAGTGTAAGAAGAAACATCCTCTCTGAGATTTCTGCTTCTTCTAAAGTAGGTCAGCTCACAAGTCATTTTGCTATCCTGTTCATTATATTGTCCTAGAGATGAAACTAACCCCGCTTGCTTGCTTGTTTGTTTGTTTGTTTGTTTGTTTGTTTCTTTCTTTCTTTTTTTCTTTCTTCAGTCAGTTCCACACTCAGCTTGGAGTTGAAGGGGCTTGAACTCACATCCTTGAGATTAAGACCTGAGCTGAGATCAAGAGTCCCAGACATTTAATCAACTGAGCCACCCAGGTACCCCCTAACCTGCTTTCAGTAGACAAACTTCTCGCAAGATCTCTTGGTGTTAGCCAAGTTTAATGATTCTTTGGAGAAATAAACAGGATTGACAATATAACCTTATAAAAATTGAATATTAAACATCTCAATTCCCAAAGTGTCTGTTTTTAGGTATTTTCTGGAAAACAGGCTTCAGCTTTCCTTAGTGTTTTTGGGGTTTTTACCTCTTCTCTCACTCTCTTAAGAGTCCAACATAAAGCAAAATGAAAACAAATTCTTCACATGTTTATAATACAGAACCATTTGACACTCTCTTGTATCTCATAACCCTGCAGTTATATTTTGCATCCCAAAACACTTTTTCCAAACTTATATGATTCTTTTCCTGTGAAGGCCTGCTGTTACTGTATTTATATCTAATCATATATTTTATATCAAAATATGCTTCAGATTGGTTAAACCATGAAACTACTAGAAGAAAATTCTGGTGATTTTTTTTTTTCAAATTTCAGAAGGCTGGAAAGATATTCTAAATATAAAATGAATGTTAAATGACAATATCTAAAAATTTATAAATTTATAGATTTGACCACATTTTAAAAATTACATTTATAAGGAATTCAAATTGATTCTTAAATTTTTAAAAATTTATTGCAGTGAAATACACACAACATAAAATTAACCTTTTTAAAGTGAACGATTCAGTGGCATTTGGTACATTCACTGTGTTGTGCAATCTAGTTCCAAAATATTTCCATTGTTCCAAAAGAGAATCCTGGAGTACTAAACAGTTTTTCCCCATTACCTTTGCCCCTAACCCCTGACAAACATTGATCTGCATTCTTTCTCCAAGGACTTAACCTATTCCGGATGGTTTTGTGGAATATAAGTGGATGTAAGGGGAATCGTACAATACATGATCCTTTCTGTCCAGCTTTTTTCATTTAATATGTTTTTGATGTCTATCCGTGTTGCATATGTTAGTACTTAATTTCATTTTCTGGACAAATAATATTCCATTATATGTATATACCACAATTTTCTTTTTCTTTTTTTTCTTTCCAGATTCTCCTCCTGCCCCCCAAGACCAAGTTTTTATTTAAATTCCAGGTAGCTAATATATACAGTGTAATGTGAATTTTAGGTGTAGAATTAGTAATTCACACTTACATACAACACCTGGTGTTCATCACAAGTGCCCTCCTTAATACCCATCACCCATATAGCCCATCCCCCACCCACCTTCCTTCCAACAAACCTCAGTTTGTTCTCCTTAAGAGTTTGTTTTACAGTTTGCCTTTCTATCTCTCTTTCTTCCCCCATGTCCATGGGATATGGGCCTGTGAATCATCAGTCTTACACAGTTCACAACACTCACCAAAGCACATACCCTCTCCAATGTCCATCGCCCAACCATCCTATCCCTCCCACACACACACCCCCGGGCGCCTCTAGCAACCTTCAGTTTGTTTCCTGAGATTAAGCGTCTCTTATGGTTTGTCTCCCTCCCCAGTCCCATCTTGTTTCATTTTTCCCTTCCTTCCCCCCATGATCCTTTGCACTGCCTCTTAAATACCTCATATCAGAGAGATCATATGGTAGTTCTCTTTCTCTGACTTATTTGCTTAGCATAATACCCTCTAGTTCCATCCACGTCATTTCAAGAGGCAAGATTTCAGTTATTTGATAGCTGCATAGTATTCAGGTGTGTGTGTGTGTGTGTGTGTGTGTGTGTGTGTGTGTGTGTATGTATACAAACACATCACATCTTTATCTATTCATCTGTCGATGGACATCTAGGTTCTTTCCATAGTTTGTCTATAGTGGAAAATCCTGTTATAAACATGCAGGTGCATGTGTCCCTTCAGATCCCTACATTTGTATCTTTAGGGTAGATACCCAGTAGTGTGATTGTTGGGTCATAGGGTGGTTCTATTTTCAACTTTTTGAGGAACCTCCATGCTGTTTTCCAGAGTGGCTGCACCAGCCTGCATTCCCACCAACAGTGTACGAGGGTTCCCCTTTGGCAGTGTTTCTAGGAAGAAGTTGCTCAAGCTGAGGTCAAAGAGGTTGCTGCCTGTGTTCTCAAGGATTTTGATGGATTCCTGTCTCACACTGAGGTCTTTCATCCATTTTGAGTCTATTTTTGTGTGTGGTGTAAGGAAATGGTCCAGTTTCCTTCTTCTGCATGTGGCTTTCCAATTTTCCTAACACCATTTGTTGAAGAGACTGTCTTTTTTCCATTGGATATTCTTTCCTGCTCTGTCAAAGATTAGTTGACCATAGAGTTGAGGGTCTATTTCTGGGCTCTCTATTCTGTTCCATTGATCTGTGTGTCTGTATTTTGTGCCAGTACCGTATTGTCTTGATGATGACAGCTTTGTCATAGAGCTTGAAGTCTGGAATTGTGATGTCACCAACTTTGGCTTTCTTTTTCAACATTCTTCTGGCTATTTGAGGTCTTTTCTGGTTCCATATAAATTTTAGGATGATTTGTTCCATGTCTTTGAAAAAAAGTTGATGGTATTTTGATAGGGATTGCATTAAATGTGTAGATTGCTTTTGGTAGCATAGACATTTTCACAATATTTGTTCTTCCAATCCATGAGCATGGAGCATTTTCCCATTTCTTTGTGTCTTCCTCAATTTCTTTCATGAGTACCCTATAGTTTTCTGAGTACAGATTCTTTGTCTCTTTGGTTAGATTTATTCCTCTTTGATTAGATTTATCTTATGGTTTTGGGAGCAATTGTAAATGGGATTGACTCCTTAATTTCTCTTTCTTCTGTCTTATTGTTGGTGTATAGAAATGCAACTGATTTCAGTGCATTGGTTTTATATCCTGACAATTTACTGAATTCCTGTATGAGTTCTAGCAGTTTTGGAGTGAAGTCTTTGGCTTTTCCACATAAAGTTTCATATTCTGCAAAGAGTGGGAGTTTGACTTCTTTGCTGATTCGGATGCCTTTTATTTCTTTTTGTTGTCTGATTGCTGAGGCTAGGACTTCTATTATTATTAT
Source organism: Martes martes (assembly GCF_963455335.1). Taxonomy (NCBI): domain Eukaryota; kingdom Metazoa; phylum Chordata; class Mammalia; order Carnivora; family Mustelidae; genus Martes; species Martes martes. Next base: position 59,048,281 of record NC_137895.1, read on the forward strand.
TATTCCAGAAAGGGATTTCCAGTATTATTATTCCTCCAGAAAGGGATTCTCTAGTATCTTCTATAGTTTTTCAAGCCCAGCTAGCAACTTTATAATTGTGATTCTGAACTCTAATTTTGACATCTTATTGATTAGGTCCCTAGCCCTTGGTACTGCCTCTTGTTCTTTTTTTTGAGGTGAGTTTTTCCACCTTGTCACTTTATCCACTGAAGAATAGATGAATGAAAGAACAAAACACTAAAAGGGTAGCAATGACCCCAGAAAAATATACACTAACCAAATTAGAAGAGACCTGAAACTGGGAAGAGCAGAAAGAAAAAAAAAAAGAAAAAATATGTATCTCCACGTATCTATATAGATATATACATATACAGATATATACATATACATAGACACATATATGATTAGACTGGTGAATAGAACAGAGCCACACACTTTATTTAATTAATTAATTTATTTAATTTTTTAAAAAAGATTTTATTTATTTATTTGACAGACAGAGATCACAAGTAGTCAGAGAGGTAGGCAGAGAGAGATTGGAGGAAGCAGGCTCCCCGCTGAGCAGAGAGCCCAATGTGGGGCTCAATCCCAGGACCCTGGGATCATGATCTGAGCTGAGGGCAGAGGTTCTAACACACTGAGCCACACAGGTGCCCCCCACACACTTGATTTTAGATGTATTTTGGTCTGTTAGAAGAAACTTCCTCCCAAAATTTTAAAGAAAGAAAAACTTATATACATACAAAAATAAGGGTGAACACGATGAAGGGATAAAATATGACATAAAGATGAAAATTAAAAAATATTTTCAAAAAGGAATTGATAAAATAAGAAGTTGGCTGAAAAAAGAAAAAAAAAAGAAAAAAAGAAAAGGAGAGAATGTGATCAGGTTGGAGACTAGAATAGCATATGCTAGATTTAAGGTATATTTTGATCTGTTAGAAGAAAGTCCATCCCAAAATTTTAAAGAAAGAAAAACTTATATGTATACAAAAAGTAAGGTTAAATACAATGCAGGGATAGAATATAACTATAACAATGAAAATTTTAAAAGATTTTTAAAAAGCTATTGATAAGATAAAATAGTTTAAAAAGGTTAAAATAGGAAAGAGGAAAAATTTTTAAAAATTAGAATAAGAAAAAAATAAAATTAAAAAAATTTACCTTTGAAAGACTAAAGAATCGGGGGGAAAAAGCCATGATTCCTATGTGTTGTATTCTGGTAGCTCTGAAGTTCTGCAGTTCTCATTGATCCATGAATGTGGTCTTGGCTGGATGTTCTTACTGATCTTCTAGGGGAGGGGCCTTTGTAGTGATCCTCAAATGTCTTTGCTTGAGGCAGAATTGCACCACCCTTGCCAGGGGCTGGGCTAAGTAATCTGCTCAGGTTTGCTCTCCGGAGCTTTTGTTCCCTGAAAGCTTTCCTTAGGGCTTTGGAGGATGGGAATGAAAATGGTGGCCTCCCATTCTCTGCCTGGAGGAGCTGAGAGTTGGGGCTATGCTCCTCAGTGAGCCCTCAGGGAAAAGCAGTCAATCCCTCCCATCTCCCTGGTTTCTGGCCGCACTCCCAGCTCACCCAGTCTGTGACCGAGCATTTCTCTCTGGCACACAGCCCCATTTGGAGTCTCCAAACCCAGCCAATTCCTGCACTGCTCCTGCACCGCTCCTTCCAGAGGAAGGTGAGTCTCCCCAGATCTGCCACTTGTGGGGTCCCTAGTCAAAAAGTAGTGGCCTGACTGTGCCTTGGATCACAGTTTAAGGTAACCCCAAGCTGAGAGCCCCTCCTCGGCTCTGTCTCTGCAGCTGGTTTCCCCACTCTGATACCTGGGGGCTCTGCCCACTCAGGCACCCCCAGTCTTTCTGTGTCCCTGAGTGTCCTGAGACCTTACTGTCCTCGCAAGTGCTCCACCCCCTGCTTAACCTCTGGAGTGACATCCCTCAGTGGAGCAGACTCCTAAAAGTTCTGATTTTGTGCTCCACTGCTCTATCGCTTGCCAGGAGCCAGCCCCTCCCCCCATGGTTTATCCTGCCTTATATCACCTTGGATTCACTTCTCTGCATATCCTACCTTCCAGAAAGTGGTTGCTTTTCTGTTCATAGAATTACTACTATTCTTCTTTTTGATCTGTTGAGTTTATAGGTGTTCAGAATGGTTTGACAACTATCTAGCTGAATTCCTGGGACCTGATGAAATTAGGTCTCTTACTCCTCTGCCATCTTGCCCCCCCCTCATAAATTTTCTTTCTTAAATTCTACATATGAATGAAATCATATGGTATTTGTCTCTGGCTGACTTATTTCACTTTGCATAATATTTTCTAGCTCCACCCTTGTCATTGCAAATGGCAAGATTTCATCTTTTTGATGGCTAAGTAATATTCTAATATGTATATTACATACGCACACATATATAGGTGTGTGTGTGTATGTATACATATATATACATATACATATATACACATATCACGGTGTGTGTGTGTGTGTGTGTGTGGAGATATATATATATCTATATATCTATATATATATCTATACACATACGTACATACATATAACCTCTTCTTTACCCCTTCATCCATCAATGGGCACTTGGGCTCTTTCCAAATTTGGCTGTCGTTGATAATGCTGTTATAAATATCAGGGTGCGTGCATGTATCCCTTTGAGTTAATATTTTTGTATCCTTTGGGTGAACACCTAGTACTGCAATTGCTGAATCATAGGCTAGTTCTATCTTTAACTTTTTGAGGAGCCTCCAAACTGTTTTCCAGAGTGCCTGCACCAGCTTGCATTCACATCAACAGTGTAAGGGGGTTCCCCTTTTTCTGCATCCTTGCCAACATCTGTTCTTTCCTGTGTTGTTAATTTTAGCCATTCTAACTGGTGTTAGGAGATATCTCATTGTAGTTTTGGTTTGTATTTCCCTGATGGTAAGTGATGTTGAGCATCTTTTCATGTGTCTGTTGGCCATCTATACAAGATCTTTGGAAACACCCGTATTCGTGTCTTCTGCCCATTTTTAAAATGGTTTATTTGTTTTTAGGGTGTTGAGTTTAATAAAATTTTTTTTATGTTTTGGATACTAATCCTTTACCAGATATGTCATTTGTAAATATCTTCTCCCATTCTGAAGGTTGCTTTTTAGTTTTGTTGATTATTTCCTTCACCATGCAGAAACTTTTTATCTTGATGAAGTCCTAGTGTTCATTTTTGCTTTTGTTTCCCTTGCCTTGGGAGATGTATCTAGTAAGAAGTTGCTAAGGACAAGGTGAAAGAGGTTACTGCCTGTGGTCTCCCCTAGGAATCTGAGGGTTTCCTGTCTCACATCTAGGTCTTTCATCCATTTTGAATTTATTTTTGTGTACAGTGTAAAAAAGTGGTCCAGTTTCATTCTTTTGCAGGTTATTTATCAGTTTTCCCAACACTGTTTGTTGAAGAGACTGTCTTTTTTCCACTGGATATTCTTTCCTGCTTTGTTGAAGATTTGTTGACCATGTAGTTGTGGGCTCATTACTGGGTTTTCTATTCTGTCCTATTGATCTGGGTGTGTGTGTTTTATGCCAGTACCATACTGTCTTGAACACTACAGCTTTGTATTATAACTTGAAGTCTAGAATTGTGATGCCTCTAGCTTTGATTTTCTTTTTCAAGATTGCTTTGACTATTTGGGGTCTTTTACAGTTCCATACAAATTTTAGGATTATTTGTTCCAGCTCTGTGAAAAATGCTGGTGGTATCTTGATAGAGAATGCATTAAATATATACATTGCTTTGAGTAATATATATATTTTAACAATATTTGTTCTTCTAATCCATAAACATGACTGTTTTTCCATTTCTTTGTGTCTTCAATTTCTGTCACCAGTGTCATAGTTTTCAGAGTACAGATCTTTTACTTCTTTAGTTAGGTTTATTCCTAGGTATCTTATGGGGTTTAGTGCAATTGTAAGTGGGATTGATTCCTTGATTTCTCTCTTTGCTGCTTCATTATTGGTTTGCAGAAATGCAATAGAATTATGTATGTTGATTTTGTATCCTGTGACTTTACTAAATTCGTGTATCAATTTGAATAATTTTTTGGTGTAGCCTTTTGGGTTTCTTATATAGAATATCATGTCATCTGTGAATAGTGTAATTTTGCCTTCTTCCTTGCTGATTTGGATGTCTTTTATTTCTTTGTGTTATCTGATTGCTGTGGTTAGGACCTCCAGTGCTATGTTAAATAACAGTGGTGAGAGTGGACATTCTTATCTTCTTCCTGACCATGGAGGAAAAGCTCTGCTTTTCCCCATTGATGATGATATTAGCTGTGGGTTTTCCATAAATAGCCTATATGAATTTGAGGTAGGTTCTTTCCAAATCTACTTTGCTGAGGGCTTTTTATCATGACTGGATGTTGTACTTTGTCAAATGTGTTTTTTTGCATTTATTGAAAGGATCATATGGTTCTTATCATTTCTTTTATTAATGTACTGTATCACATTGATTGATTAGCAAATATTGAACCACACTTGCAGCCCAGGAGTAAATCCCAGTTGATTGTGGTGAATGATTCTTTTTAAGGTACTGTTGGATTTGATTTGCTAGTATTTTATTGAGAATTTTTACATCCAAGCTCATCAGAGATATTGGCCTGTAGTTCTCTTTTTCAGTGGGGTCTTTGTCTGGTTTTGGTACCAGGGTAATGCTGGCCTCATGGAATGGATTTGGAAGTTTTCCTTCCATTTCTATTTTTTTGAATAGTTTGAGAAAAATAAGTACTAATTCTTCTTTAAATGTTTAGTAGAATTCCCCTGTGAATACGTCTGGCCCTGGACTTTTGTTTGGTGGAAGATTTTTGATAAATAATTCAATTTTTTTTGCTGGTTATAGGTCTATTCAAGTTTTCCATTTCTTCTTGCTTCAGTTTTGATAGTTATATGTTTCTAGGAATTTATCCATTTTTTTCCAAATTGTCCAATTTGTTGGCAAATAGCTTTTCATAATGCACCACAGTTTTTTAACAGACATTACTGTAAAAAATTTTCCAGCTTTATTGAGGTATGATTGACAAATTAAAATTATATATATTTAGGTTGTACAATGTGATTTCTAAGGTGGATAATGTGATAATTTAATATATATGTATATACATATATGTCTGTGTGTGTGTGTGTGTATGTGTATACTGAAATAATCACCACAATTAAGTTAATTAACACACCCAATACCTCACAGAGTTACCTTCTTTTTAAATTTTTTTGGGGGGGGATGAGAACACTTAAGATTTACTCTCTTTTAGGAAATTTTAAGAATATGATACACTATTATTAATCATAGTCCTTATGCTGTATGTTAGATGCCCAGAACTTATTCATCTTACAACTGAAAGTTTGTAACCTTGACCAGCAGCTCCCCCTTGGTGCTATTCCCCAACCACTTGCAAACACAACTTTATTCTCTGGTTCTGTGAGTTTGACATTTTTAGATTCTAAATATAAATGAGATCATACAGAATTTGTCTTTCTTTTTTTTTTTTTAAGATTTTATTTATTTATTTGAGAGAGAATGAATGAGAGAGAGCATGAGAGAGGAGAAGGTCAGAGGGAAAAGCAGATTCCCCAAGGAGCTGGGAGCCCGATGCGGGACTTGATCCTGGAAGTCCGGGATCATGACCTGAGCCAAAGGCAGTCGCTCAACCAACTGTGCCACCCAGGCGCCCCAGTATTTGTCTTTTTTTTTTTAAATTAATTTATTTATTTTAAAAAACATACAATGTATTTTTATCCCCAGCGGTACAGGTCTGTGAATCGCCAGGTTTAGACCTTTCACAGCACTCATCATAGCCCATACCCTCCCCAATGTCCATATCCCCACCACTCTCTCCCGTCCCCCCTCCCCCCAGCAACCCTCAGTCTGTTTTTTGAGATTGAGTCTTTTATGGTTTGTCTCCCTCCCAATCCCATCTTCTTTCATTTTTTCTTTTCCTACCTCCCCCCAACCCCCCACATTGCATCTCCACTTCCTCATATCAAAGAGATCATGTGATAGTTGTCTTTCTCCGATTGACTTATTTCACTAAGCATAATACCCTTTAGTTCCATCCACATCGTCGCAAATGGCAAGATTTCATTTATTTTGATGGCTGCATAGTATTCCATTGTGTATATATACCACCTCTTCTTTATCCATTCATCTGTTGATGGACATCTAGGTTCTTTCCATAGTTTGGCTATTGTGGATATTGCTGCTATAAACATTCGGGTGCACGTGCCCCTTCGGAGCACCACGTTTGTATCTTTAGGATATATACCCAGGAGTGCAATCGCTGGGTCATAGGGTAGCTCTATTTTCAGTTTTTTGAGGAACCTCCACACTGTTTTCCAGAGTGGTTGCATCAGCTTGCATTCCCACCATCAGTGTAGGAGGGTTCCCCTCTCTCCGCATCCTCGCCAGCATCTGTCATTTCTTGACTTGTTAATTTTTAGCCATTCTGACTGGTGTGAGGTGGTATCTCATTGTGGTTTTGATTTGTATTTCCCTGGTGGCGAGTGATGTGGAACATTTTTTCATGTGTCTGTTGGCCATCTGGATGTCTTCTTTGCAGAAATGTCTGTTCATGTCCTCTGCCCATTTCTTGATTGGATTATTTGTTCTTTGGGTATTGAGTTTGCTAAGCTCTTTATAGATTTTGGATACTAGCCCTTTATCTGATATGTCATTTGAAAATATCTTCTCCCATTCTGTCAGTTGTCTTTTGGTTTTGTTAACTGTTTCCTTTGCTGTGCAAAAGCTTTTGATCTTGATGAAATCCCAATAGTTCATTTTTGCCCTGGCTTCTGTTGCCTTTGGCGATATTCCTAGGAAGAAGTTGCTGTGGTTGAGGTCAAAGAGGTTGCTGTCTGTGTTCTCAAGGATTTTGATGGATTCCTTTCTCACATTGAGGTTCTTCATCCATTTTGAGTCTATTTTCGTGTGTGGTGTAAAGAAATAGTCCAATTTCATTTTTCTGCATGTGGCTGTCCAATTTTCCCAGCACCATTTGTTGAAGAGGCTGTCTTTTTTCCATTGGATATTCCTTCCTCCTTTGTCAAAAATTAGTTGACCACAGAGTTGAGGGTTTATTTCTGGGCTCTCTATTCTGTTCCATTGATCTATATGTCTGTTTTTATGCCAGTACCATACTGTCTTGATGATGACAGCTTTGTAATAGAGCTTGAAGTCTGGAATTGTGATGCCACTGACTTTGGCTTTCTTTTTCAATATTCCTTTGGCTATTCGAGGTCTTTTCTGGTTCCATATAAATTTTAGGATTATTTGTTCTAGTTCTTTGAAAAAAATGGATAGGATTTTGATAGGGATTGCATTAAATGCGTAGATGGCTTTAGGTAGAATAGACATTTTCACAATATTTGTTCTTCCAATCCATGAGCATGGAACATTTTTCCATTTCTTTGTGTCTTCCTCAATTTCTTTCATGAGTACTTTATAGTTTTCTGAGTATAGATTCTTTGCCTCTTTGGTTAGATTTATTCCTAGGTATCTTATGGTTTTGGGTGCGATTGTAAATGGGATTGACTCCTCAATTTCTCTTTCTTCTGTCTTGTTCTTAGTGTAAAGAAATGCGACTGATTTCTGTGCATTGACTTTATATCCTGACACTTTACTGAATTCCTGTACAAGTTCTAGCAGTTTTGGAGTGGAACCTTTTGGGTTTTCCACATATAGTATCATATCATCTGCAAAGAGTGATAGTTTGACTTCTTCTTTGCCGATTTGGATGCCTTTAATTTCTTTTTGTTGTCTGATTGCTGAGGCTAGGACTTCTAGTACTATGTTGAACAGCGGTGGTGATAACCGACATCCTTGCCGTGTTCTTGACCTTAGCAGAAAAGCTTTCAGTTTTTCTCCATTGAGAATGATATTTGCAGTGGGTTTTTCGTAGATGGCTTTGATAATATTGAGGTATGTGCCCTCTATCCCCACACTTTGAAGAGTTTTAATCAGGAAGGGATGCTGCACTTTGTCAAATGCTTTTTCAGCATCTATTGAGAGTATCATATGGTTCTTGTTCTTTCTTTTTAATGTATTGTATCACATTGATGGATTTGCAGATGTTGAACCAACCTTGCAGCCCTGGAATAAATCCCACTTGGTCGTGGTGAATAATCCTTTTAATGTACTGTTGGATCCTATTGGCTAGTATTTTGGTGAGAATTTTTGCATCTGTGTTCATCAAGGATATTGATCTGTAATTCTCTTTTTTGATGGGATCCTTGTCTGGTTTTGGGATCAAGGTGATGCTGGCCTCATAGAATGAGTTTGGAAGTTTTCCTTCCATTTCTATTTTTTGGAACAGTTTCAGGAGAATAGGAATTAATTCTTTAAATGTTTGGTAGACTTCCCCTGGGAAGCCGTCTGGTCCTGGACTTTTGTTTGTTTGGAGATTTTTGATGACTGTTTCAATCTCCTTACTGATTATGGGTCTGTTTAGGTTTTCTATTTCTTCCTGGTTCAGTTGTGGTACTTTATATGTCTCCAGAAATGTATCCATTTCTTCCAGATTGTCGAATTTGTTGGCGTAGAGTTGCTCATAGTATGTTCTTATAATTGTTTGTATTTCTTTGGTGTTGGTTGTGATCTCTCCTCTTTCATTCATGATTTTATTTATTTGCATCCTTTCTCTTTTCTTTTTGATAAGTCTGGCCAGGGGTTTGTCAATCTTATTAATTCTTTCAAAGAACCAGCTCCTAGTTTCGTTGATTTGTTCTATTGTTTTTTTAGTTTCTATTTCATTGATTTCTGCTCTGATCTTTATGATTTCTCTTCTCCTGCTGGGTTTAGGCTTTCTTTGTTGTTCTTTCTCCAGCTCCTTTAGGTGTAAGGTTAGGTTGTGTATTTGAGACCTTTCTTGTTTCTTGAGAAAGGCTTGTACTGCTATATATTTTCCTCTCAGGACTGCCTTTGTTGTGTCCCACAGATTTTGAACCGTTGTGCTTTCATTATCATTTGTTTCCATGATTTTTTTCAGTTCTTCTTTAATTTCCTGGTTGACCCATTCATTTTTTAGAAGGATGCTGTTTAGTCTCCATGTATTTGCGTTCTTTCCCAATTTCCTCTTGTGATTGAGTTCTAGCTTCAGAGCATTGTGGTCTGTAAATATGCAGGGAATGATCCCAATCTTTTGATACCAGTTGAGGCCTGATTTATGACCCAGGATGTGATCTATTCTGGAGAATGTTCCATGTGCACTAGAGAAGAAGGTATATTCTGTTGCTTTGGGATGGAATGTTCTGAATATATCTGTGATGTCCATCTGGTCCAGTGTGTCATTTAAGGCCTTTATTTCCTTGTTGATCTTTTGCTTAGATGATCTGTCCATTTCAGTGAGGGGAGTGTTAAAGTCCCCTGCTATTATTGTATTACTGTTGATGTATTTCTTTGATTTTGTTTTTTTTTTAATATTTTATTTATTTGTCAGAGAGAGAGAGGGAGAGAGAGCGAGCGAGCACAGGCAGACAGAGTGGCAGGCAGAGGCAGAGGGAGAGGCAGGCTCCCTGCTGAGCAAGGAGCCCGATGTGGGACTCGATCCCAGGACGCTGGGATCATGACCTGAGCCAAAGGCAGCCGCTTAACCAACTGAGCCACCCAGGCGTCCCTTTGATTTTGTTATTAATTGGTTTATATAGTTGGCTGCTCCCATGTTAGGGGCATAGATATTTAAGATTGTTAGATCTTCTTGTTGGAAAGACCCTTTGAGTATGATATAGTGTCCTTTGCCATCTCTTATTATAGTCTTTGGCTTAAAATCTAATTGATCTGATATAAGGATTGCCACCCCAGCTTTCTTCTGATGTCCATTAGCATGGTACATTGTTTTCCACCCCCTCACTTTAAATCTGGAGGTGTCTTCGGGTCCAAAATGAGTTTCTTGTAGGCAGCATATTGATGGGTTTTGTTTTTTTATCCATTCTGATACCCTGTGTCTTTTGATTGGGGCATTTAGCCCATTAACATTCAGGGTAACTATTGAGAGATATGAATTTATTGCCATTGTATTGTCTATAAGGTGACTATTACCGTATACTGTCTCTGTTTCTTTCTGATCTACTAGTTTTAGGGTCTCTCTTTGCTTAGAGGACTCCTTTCCATATTTCCTGTAGAGCTGGCTTAGTGTTTGCAAATTCTTTCAGCTTTTGTTTGTCCTGGAAGCTCTTTATCTCTCCTTCTATTTTCAATGAGAGCCTAGCTGGATATAGTATTCTTGGCTGCATGTTTTTCTCGTTTAGTGCTCTGAATATATCATGCCAGTTCTTTCTGGCTTGCCGGGTCTCTGTGGATAGGTCCGCTGCCAATCTAATGTTTTTACCCTTGTATGTTACAGACTTCTTTTCCCGAGCTGCTTTCAGGATTTTCTCTTTGTCGCTAAGACTTGTAACTTTTACTATCAGGTGATGAGGTGTGGACCTATTTTTATTGATTTTGAGGGGCGTTCTTAGCATCTCCTGGATTTTGATGTTTGTTCCCTTTGCCATATTAGGGAAATTCTCTCCAATAATTGTCTCCAATATACCTTCTGCTCCCCTCTCTCTTTCTTCTTCTTCTGGAATCCCAATTATTCTAATGTTGTGTCGTCTTATGGTGTCGCTTATCTCTCGAATTCTCTCCTCGTCGTCCAGTATTTGTTTGTCTCTCTTTTGCTCCACTTCTTTATTCTCTGTCATTTGGTCTTCTATGTCACTAATTCTTTCTTCTGCCTCATTTATCCTAGCAGTGAGAGCTTCCATTTTTGATTGCACCTCATTAATGGCTTTTTTGATTTCAACTTGGTTAGATTTTAGTTCTTTTATTTCTCCAGAAAGGGCTTTTATCTCTCTGGAGAGCATTTCTCTAATATCTTCTATGCCTTTTTCGAGCCCGGCTAGAACCTTGAGAATCGTCATTCTGAACTCTAGATCTGTCATGTTACCAATGTCCGTATTGATTAGGTCCCCAGCCTTTGGTACAGCCTCTTGTTCTTTTTTTTGTGGTGATTTTTTCCGCCTTGTCACTTTGTCCAGATAAGATTTGCTTTTTCCTCCTCTAGAATTCCGCTGTTCTTGGTGAGTGAAGTTGGTCTTGGCTGGGTTTCTTGTTGATCTTCTGGGAGAGGGGCCTGTTGTAGTGATTCTCAAGTGTCTTTGCCACAGGCGGAATTGCACCGCCTTTGCGAGGGGCCGGGCTAAGTAATCCGCTGGGGTTTTCTTTCGGGAGCTTTTGTTCCCTGAGTGCTTTCTGTAGAGTCCTGGAGGACAGGAATGAAGATGGCGGCCTCCCAATCTCTGGCCCGGAGGAGCCGAGAGCTTGGGGTCCTGCTCCTCAGTGCGCCCTCAGAGAAAAGCGCCCAACAGCCCCGCCTCCCTGGCCTGTGGTCACGCCGGTAGGAAAGCTGTCAATTGCTGGCTCTTGGAGAAATGCGCCCGGTCGCTTCCGTCTCAGTGGCCTCCGGCCACAGTCCGAGCCCACCCAGCCTGCGAGCGGCACAAGGTAACCCTGGGCTGAGAGCTCACTCCTCGGCTTTGTCGCTGTAGCCGGCTTTCCTGCTCTAACACCTGCGAGCTCTGCGGCACTCAGACACCCCCTGTCCTTCTGTGACCCCGTGGGACCTGGGGTTACGCTGACCCTGCCTGGGCTTCCCCCTGGTTTAGTCTCTGGAGCGATGTCCCTCCATGGAGCAGACTTTTAAAAGTCCCGATTTTGTGCTCTGTTGCTCCGTCGCTTGCCGGGAGCCGGCCCCTCCCCCTGCGGTCTGTCTTCCCGTCGCTTTGGATTCACTTCTCCGCATGTCCTACCTTTCAGAAAGTGGTTGATTTTCTATTTCTAGAATTGCTGTTCTTCTTCTCTTCGATGTCCTGTTGGATTTGTAGGTGTTTGCAATGGTTTGATAAGCTATCTAGCTGATCTCCTGCTCCCCAATGCCTCTCAGCCTGCTACTTCTCCACCATCTTGACTCCCCCCCCCCAGTATTTGTCTTTTATGTGTGGCTTATTTCACTTAAGATGAAGTCTTCCAATTTACCCATATTGTTAGAAAGTGCAGGATTTCCTTTAGACTTTATTATTTTGAAGGAAGTTTTAGGGTCACATCAGAATTAAGCAGAAAGTAGAGATTTCCCATATAATCCTGCCACATAACATTCTAAAATATCTCTAAGTCCCCATGATTCTATGAAAAAAAAAATCAAGATACAAAATGGACCATAAAATTAATGTAAGAGTTAAAACTTTCAAACTTCCAGAAGAAGACATATGAAAAAAATCTTTGTAACATTATGTTTAGCAAAGGTTCTTTTGACAGGATACAGAAAATTGAAAAAAACAAAATGATAATTAAATTTGATCAAAATAAAAAGACGCTTTTTGAAAGACACAATTAAGAAAATCAAAAGGTCAGAGACTGGGAGAAAATATTTGCAAAATACATATTGGAGGATGAACTTGTATACAGAACACATAAAGTCAATAATAAAAGAACAAACAAGTCAACATAAGACATGGACAAATGATTTGTATAGATACTTAAACAGAAGCTCCTTGACCTATCTGCTGGCAAAAAGAGAAAAAGACTAGTCTTTTTTTTTTTTGTAAAGGAATATATAGTTAATATTTTAGGCTTTTGGGGCTATACTTATGGTCTCTGTCACATATTCTTTATTTGTGTAATTGTTTTCATAACACTTTAAAAATGTTAAAACACAAAAACCTTTTATAAACGCATACATGGTTGAAAGCAGGCTGCAGGTCAGATTTGACTTTCAGTCATAGTTTGCTACCCTAGAGATTAGGCTTCCAAGAGGAACAGAAAAAAAAAAAAGCTAACTGGAAATTTATAACAACATCTCTATTTTCACATGTGTTTATGGTTCAAATTTTCAGTGTCTTCATGGTTCAGGAAACTCCAAGCCAAAATATTTAATTAAAGTAGGTCTGGGTAAGTAATGCCCAGAGATACCTGAGGAAGCAAAAAACACATCTTAACTGAAGAATGAGCTCTCAAAGCAGATTTAAGGCAACAAAGTATAAACTCACAATATTGGACATGAATAAAGAAGAAATTAGTGATCTAGAAGGTAGATTAAAGAACATGCAGAATGAAGCACAAAGAGAAAGAGATTGAGAAATATAAAATAGTGGTTAAAAGATATGATGGCTCAAGTGGGATGGTCTAAAATAATCCAAACATACTTTCAGAAGGAAAGGATAGAGGGAAGTATGGGAAGTAATATTCAAGATGATAAATGCTGAGAATTTTTCAAAATTAAAGAAAGTTATCAATCTTCACACTCAGAATATATAATGAAGCTCCAGCAGGGAAATTCTAAAAAATTACTTAGAGTCACATGATAGAGGGGGCACCTGGGTGGTTCAGTCAGTTAACTATCTGACTTCCACTCAAGTCATGATCTCAGGGTCCTGGGATTGAGCCCCATGGCTGGCTCCCCACTCATCAAGTAGTCTGCTTGTCGTTCTGCCCTTTCCCCCACTGGTGTTCTCTCTCTCTCTCTCTCTGTCTGAAATAAAATAAGATCTTTAAAAAAAAATCTTAAAAAGTCATGTGATAGAAAAATAGCAGAACACCAAAGCAAATAAGAGTTTAGAAAGAGCTAGAGAGAAAAGACAGTTTACCTAGAAAAGAATGATGTGGATTGACAATATAAGTTAAGGCATATAAAGTAATACCTTTAAGGTACTGAACATATAGTTGTGTTGGACATAAAATTGCATTCTAGCTATTTTGACTTAAATCGCAAAAATAAATTAAATATATTTTCATGAAAATCAAACTAGATTACCACCAACAAACCCTCTGGAAGGAAGAAAATAATCTCAAGTTAGAGGTCAAGAGAAGTTTATGAATAAAAATACTTATAAATATGCGAGTAAATCTAAAATAAGTGTGCTATGAGAAAAAAAGGAAAAAGTATGTCTAATTTAAGATGTAAAAAAAAAATGTCAAATTCAGGGAAGGTCATTGTTTAGAGAATGGTAAAGATAATAACTGATCTAACACAAAGGATGAGATTGTCAAAGTCAGATTCATACAAATCAGAGGTCTTACCCAGTATCACACCTGACTGCTCTGCTAGCAAATACTATTAGTGTGTCATTAGCATATTTACAGGAAAGTATTTTCAAGTCACCTTATTGTTGCTTATGGGGGTATCCCTCACCCCTCAATTGGGGAAAATTGATTCCTACTTGCTGTCTACCAGTAATTAATTTTAGACATCAGGTTAAACATGTATGATAAAATAATAATGGTAATTTCATTCCAAACTAAATTAATAGAATATAGAACTTCCAATGAATAATGTGAAATACTTGGGGTTCAATGTAATAACTTAATAACTCTTGTTTAATAAAAAGGCAGAAAATGAGCAAGGTATATAGTACAAAATGATATCTTAGATATTATTTCAAATATATTAACAATTATAATTAATTATAATTAATGTAAGTTGACTAAACTGTCCAGTTGAAAAATAGGTAAGTGGGAGGTGTTTCACTTACATATAGTTTATAGAAAATATCCTTAAAAATAAGTAAAAACAAAACAAAACAAAACAAAAACATGCTACTGGACAATAGGTCAAAGAAGAAATCAACAGAAATGAAAAATTGTGTTGAGACAACTGAAATTGGAAATATACCAAATTTTGTAGGATGCAGCAAAAGCAGTTCTAAGAGGGAAGTTCATAGTAACATAGGCTTACCTCAAAACAAACAAACAAACAAGGAAAGTCTCAAATAAATAATCTAACTTTATACACCAAGGAACTAGAAAAAGAAGAACAAATGAAGCCCAAAGTTAGTAGAAGGAGGAAATAACAAAGACTAGAACAGAAATAAATGAAATAAAAGCTAAAAAGACAATAGAAAAGATCGTTGAAACTGGGAGTTGTCTCTTTGAAAAAGTAAACAGAATTGACCAGCCTTTAGCAACTCTTAACAACATAAAAAAAGGGAAGACTAAAATAAAATCAGAAATAAAAGAAGAAATGTTAAAACAGATACTACAGAAACACAATAGTTCATAAGAGATTACTATGAACAAGTACACACCAACAAATTGGAAAAACTAGAAGAAATGGATGAATTTTGGGGAACAAAAAATCTAGCAAGAGTCAATCATGATGAAATAGAAAATCTGAACAGATCAATTACTAGTAAGGAGATTGAATCAGTAATCAAAAATCTCCCAACAAATAAATGTTCAGGACCAGAAAATTTCACTGGTGAATGCTACTAAACATTCAAAGAAGAATTAATATCACAATCCTTCTCAAGCTCTTCCAAAAAGAATAGAAGAAGAAAGAATTTTTCCAACTCATTTTACGAAGCCAGCATTACTCTGATACCAAAACCAGACAAGGTATCACAAGAAAAGAATGTTACAGACCAATATCCCTGATAAATATAGATGTGAAATCCTCAAAAAAAAAAAAAAATCAGCAAAGTAAATTCAATAATACATTAAAAGGATCAGACACTGTGATCCAGCGGGATTTATCCCTGGGATGCAGGGGTGGTTCAACAGCTGCAAATCTGTCAGTGTGATATACCACACTAATAAGATGAAGGATAAAATCATGATCAAATTGATAGATGCAGAAAAAGCAGTTGACAAAATTCAGCATCCATTTATGATAAAAAATTCTCAACAAAATGGGTACAGAGGGAATATACTTCAATGTATTAAAGGCTATTTATACCAAACCCAAGGTTAACATCATATTTAATGGTGGAAAACTGAAATCCCTGCTTCTAAGATGAGGAATAAGACAAGGATGCCCATTCTCACCACTTTTATTCAACATGGTATTGGAAATCTTAGCTAGAGCAATTAATCAAGAACAAGAAATAAAAGTATGCAGATTGGTAAGGAAAAAGTTAAACTTTTTCCATGATATTATATGTAGAAAACCCTAAAGACTCCTTCAACAACTATTAGAACCAGTAAATTCAATAAAGTTTTAGAATAAAAAGTCAATACACAAAAATCTGTTGCATATCTATACACTAATAACAAGTTATCAGAAAAAGGAATTAAGGAAAAAATCCCATTTACAATTGCATCAGAGTGAATAAAACACCTAGGAATAAACTTAATGAAAGAGATAAAAACTATAAGACACTAATGAAGAAATTGAGGAAGACACAAATAAATGGAAAATTATTCCTTGCTCATGGACTGGAAGAATCCATATTCGTAAAACGTCAATACTACCCAAAGTGACCTACCAATTCGATGTAATCCTTACCAAAATTTCAGTGGAATTTCAAAGAAATATAGCAAATAATCCTACAGTTTGTATGGAACCACAAAACAGAACAAAACAAAAAAAACAGCCAAGGAAATCCTGAGAAAGAAGAGCAAAGCTGAATGCATCATGTTCTCTGATTTTAAACTATATTACAGAGCTATAGTAATCAAGGCAGTACGGCATAAAGGAAGACACATAGTTCAGTGAACTAGAATAGAGAGCCAAGAAATAAACCCACACATGTATGGTCAATTAATTTATGACAAAGGAGCCAAGAATATGCAATGGGGAAAAGACAACATCTTCAATAAATGCTGTCAGGAAAACTGGACAGCCACATGCAGAAGAATGAAACATGACAACTACTGTACAACATACATAATAACTAATTCAAAACCAGTTAAAGACTTGAACATAAAGCTGAAAACCACAAAACCCCTAGAAGAAAACATGTGGTAAGTTTCTTGACATAGGTCTAGATGGTAATTAGTTGGATTTGACACCAAAAGCAAAAGCAACAAAACAAAAATAAACAAGTGTGATTACATCAAACTAAGAACCTTCTGCACACCAAAGGAAACTATTAACAAAATGAAAAGCAACATACTACTAAATGGGAGAAAATATCTGCAAATCAGATAAGGGGCTAATCTTTAAAATATGTCTGATAAGGGGCTAATATTTAGAATATTAAAAAACTCATACAACTCAATAGCAAGAAAAATCTAATTTTAAAATGAGCAGAATATCTGAATAGAAAGTTTTCTGAAGCAGATGTACAGATGGCTAACAGGTACATGAAAAGATGTTCAACATCATTAATCACAAGGGAAATGAGAATTAAGACTATAGTAGATATCACCTCACACCAATCACAATGACTAGTATCAAAAAGACAAGAAATAGCAAGTATTGGTGTGGAAGTGGAGAAAAGGGAACCATTCTGCACCATTAGTATGAGTGTAAATTGGGGCAGTCACTGTGGCAAACAGTATGGAGGTTCCTCAAACAATTAAAAATACAACTATGATATAGTACAGCAGTTCCACCTCTGGCTATTTATCCAAAGACAACAAAAATGCTAACTAGGTAGCAAATACTAAACCGTATGCATCCAATGTCATAGCAGCATTATTTACAATAGCCAAGATATGGAAGCAACCTAAGTGTCCATCAATGGATGAATGGATAGAGAAATTGTGAGGTACACACATATATATACACAGGCACACACAGAGGAATATTATTTAGTCCTTAAAAAAAGTGAAATGTTCCTATTTGTGACAACATGGATTGATCTTGAGGACATTAAGCCAAGTAAAATAAGTCAGAGAAAGACAAATACTGTTTGATCACTTTTATATGGGGACTCTCAAACAAACAAAAGAACAAATAAAGATATAACAGGAAAAACCAAAGTTTTTAGATACAGAGAACAGATTGATGGCAGTCAGAGGTGGGGGGGGGGAGAAATCAGTGAAGAGGGTCAAAAGGTAAAAGAAGAAAGAGAGAGAGAGAGAGAGAGAAAGAAAGAAAGAAAGAAAAGGAAAAGAAAAAGAGAAAGAAAGGAGGGAAGGAAGGAAGAAAGAGGGAGGGAGGGAAAGAGGAAGGAAGGAAGGAAAGAAGGAAGGGCAAGG
The DNA here is from genome assembly GCF_963455335.1 of Martes martes. Lineage (NCBI taxonomy): Eukaryota > Metazoa > Chordata > Mammalia > Carnivora > Mustelidae > Martes > Martes martes. The sequence goes on from NC_137895.1 coordinate 59,066,195, forward strand.
AAAGGAGAGGAAAAAGGGAGAGAGAGAGGAAGGAAAGAGAGAAAAAAGAAAGAGAAAGAGAGAGGAAAAAAGAAAGAAAAGGACTAGGAAATGTTGGTGGTAAAACAATAAAAAAACCTTATACCAGGCAAACACTAACCAAAAGAAAGTTGGTATAGATATACTAATATTGGACAAAATATAAATTAAGGCAAAACATATTGTTAGAGATGAGGATCACTCCAGCTGATAAAGGGTATGTTTACTCACCAGTTTTAATTCACCAGGAACATAGAATCATTTTTAACTAATCTGCACTAGGAACATAATCCAGTACATATAATGCAAACTGGATCAATACAAAGGAGAAATTGATAGTTTTCATTATCATAGTGGGAGATTTCAACACATATATCTTATAATAATTCATAAGAATATGAATATTTGAGCAGTAGTGTTCCCATTGTACCCAATGGACATTTTTAGAAATTTACACATCAAAATTGAGTACACACAATGTATGTCTTTACATTCCTGGGAATGCCGAAAACATCATTTATGAAAGCTGACCTCATTCTAGGCATAAAGCAAATACCAATGTATTTCAAAACACTTAATATCTTATCGAGCACATTGTCTGCCTACAATGGGACAAGTTAAAGATCGATAACAAAAAGATAACTAAACTAAATACACCCTTCATCTGCCATTTAAAACATCCTCAAGCTAAAAACATCAGTTGCTAGGCTCCCTTGCAGCTAGTGTCCCAGGTGATTTAGTCTGCAAAAACTGCAGGAACTCTGCTGAGCCTCCGATTTGGAACTGAACTGGGAGAGAGGGAGAAGGATCAAAGGCATTGATTCTGTTAGTGTGAATTGTGGGAGAAATAGTGTAGCTCAGTAGATTGCCTCTGTGGCAGCAATTTAATAAATTAATTGGCAAAACCCTGATTGCCTTAGGGTTAAGAGGATACCTTTAGAGTGTGTTTTCTTTTGATGTGTTTCCAGAAGGCACAATGAAGAACTTGTTTCTCGTAAGATATTTTGCATGCCACTGTAAGTTCCTACATTTCTTTATTCTTAAATAACCAAAAGTGAACATTACTTGATTCTCTCAGCAGCACTTGACGGTGTTGATGGCTCTCCCCTGCTTGAAATGCTTTCTTTGCTTGGAGTCTGTGCAACTACCTTCTATCAGTATTGTTCTTAACTCTTTAACCACTTTTTCATGTCCCTTTTGCAAATTCATCATCTTCACCTTGGCCATCAAATGCTCCATTTTCTCAAGGCTTATTCCTATGTCCTCTTCTAACATTTTAGAACTGGATGTTCAATATGCTAACACTAGCCACAAATGGGTATTAATATTTAAATTTATTTAAAGTAAATAAAATTTAAAATTCAATTTGAGCATTACACTAGCCATATTTAAAGTGCTCAACAGTTACACTTTTCAGTAATAATTAATAAAAATATAGAATATCTGAGCGTATTGAGGTGGATTATATTTTAATCCATTTTGGATTCATTAACCAATCTTGAATTTGAGGATTATCATCTTTTAAAGTTTCTTTAAAGTTCACAGACATTATATGTGCAATGATTGCCTTTCCCCCTTCTCATATTCTTTCCTTCTAAACTCCAACAATTAAATGATATATCCATATATCTCTAGCCAAACACTTTACAGAACAAAGGCAAAATTAAAATGAGCATTAGAATATTATTAGAGGGGCACCTGGTTGGTTCAGTGGGTTAAGCCTCTGCCTTCAGCTCAGATCATGATTCCAGGGTCCTGGGATCGAGCCCCACATGGGGCTCTCTGCTCAGCAGGGAGCCTGCTTCCCTCTCTCTCCCTGCCTCTCTGCCTACTTGTGATCTCTCTCTGTAAAATAAATAAATAAAATCTTAAAAAAAAAAAAAGAATATTATTAGAACCCAGGCACCTGGGTGGCTGACTCTTGTTTTCTGCTCAGGTCATGGTTTCATGGATTGTGAGATCAAGTCCTGTGTCAGACTCTGGGTTAGTGGGGAGTCTGCTTGAAGATTCTCTCCCTCTGCCCTTCCCCAGCTCATGCTTGCTTATGTTCTCTCTCTCTCTCTCAAAATAAACCTTTAAAGAAAAAGACTAAACTGAAGGATAAAAATAATTAAAGGATAAAAAAAATTAGAACTGAAGGACAAAAATAAAACATCAAATACATGCATTGTAACAAAGTCATCTTGCAAAGTACTTGTCCCAATAGAGAAGAAAACCTAAAAATTATTTCACAAAGTATTCAACTTAAGAAATTAGAAAAGCAATATCAAAATAAATCCAAAAAATGTAGAAGACAAGGAACAACAAGTAAATCTCTCCCTCTCATTCACTTCTTTCTCTTTTGCTTGCTCCACACCTGTAACAAAAGGATCTTGATTACCTTCAAACATGCCTAATGTTGCTCTCATACCATGATAATGCTGACATCACCACATACAATGCCTTTCCCTCTGAGAACAGCAAGGCTCTCTCCCTGCTCTTATTTAGACCTTTCCCAAACACGACCTTCTCAGTGAGGCTTTTTGTGACTCCCTTTTACAAAATTACCCTCCTATTTCCACAATCCTTTAACTCCTCTACCCTTGATATACTTTTCTCCATTGAATATATCATATTTAACACTGAATACAATTTATATATTTATTTGTGTTTTTACATTAGAATCTAAGTTTCATGAGATAAGGGATTTTCAAACTTTTTTTTCCTCCAGTACATAGAAGAATGCTTTGCTGGTAGTTGGAATTCAGCCAGATTTGTTAGGTATATGAAATCAATGAATGTAAAAACAAACTACACTAATAGAAAAGCAAAGTTAAAAAAATGCTTCTTTGAAAAACAACTGGAAAATTAATTTTTTTAAAGGGGAAGTTTAAAAATTGATATGGATAATATGAACTATTTTATCTGAAGAAATTTGGTAAAATAGATGAAAAAAATGCATTCTTTTAAAAATGTTATAGAGGCACCTGGATAGCTCAGTCAGTTAAGTGTCAGACTCTTGATTTCAGCTCAGATCATGATCTCAGGATCATGAGACCTACCCATGAGTCAGCCTTTGTGCTGGGCATGGAGCCTGCTTGAGATTCTCTATCCTTCTCCCTTTTCCCCTCCCTGCTCACACTCTCTTTCTCTGAAAAAGAAAAAAAAATTTTTTTAGTTATAAAAAATGACTTCAGAAGAAACAGAAAACCTGAGAGGTAATGATCAACTTGTCCAAAATGGATTTCCTATAGCCTAGCTTTCCCAGAAAGCTGGAGTTTGACTTGAAGTCAAACTGGTCAGAACCTAGTAGTTAATATGGTCAGTTCTGGAAGAATGATGGTAAGAGCAGATCAGGACATTGGCTCATCAGATCGCATAGCTGAGTCATGAGTCTCGGGATTCCAACTTGGGAAAAGTTTTGCCCTTTCCAATCTGGAAAGCTAAGGGGGTGCCAAAGGACTGGGCACAAACTCTGTATATCTTGGTTACACCAATGTCATGGCAGGGCTGGAATTTCAGCTCTCGATCACATCAGAATATTCTTCCAGCCCACCAATGCTGAAGTGTCTGTTGTATCCTTGTGCCTGATTTCACCAGAGAAGAGACTAGTTCTTCCCTAATCATGCGACTTAAAAACCTTGGAGTCTAAGGGGGAGGGCATTATATCAAGCCTTGCAAGATCCCGTGTCTTACTCTAGGATAACTTGGGTAGAACCACAAGCTAGCTACTGCTCTTGCCTCAGTGCATTCTTCCCAAGTAAAGGTGCTCCAGAATATCAGTTGTATGTGAGGTCTGGACATTCACCTTTGGAGCAAGTAAACCTGAATAGGTTTTTTGTTGTTGTTGTTGTTGTTTTCTTTCCTTCTTTCTTTTTTTTTTTTCCTTAAGATTTTATTCATTTATTTGAGAGAGAGACAGAGAGGGAGGGCACAAAGGGAGAGTGAGAGGGAGAAGACGACTCCCCACTGAGCAGAGAGCAGGAGGTGGGGCTCAATTCCAGGGAGATCATGGCCTGAGCCAAAGTAGGGATTTAACCAACTGAGCCACCCAGGTGTCCCCCTGAATAGGCTTTTCAATAAAAGAAATCAAACTCATTTTTACAAAGAAAGCAACAAATCCTGATAATTTTGCTATTGGATTCTACTAGATATCCCAAGGAACAAATATAACTTTACTCTTGTGTAAGACTTCCAGAGAAGAGAAACAACTCACTTTGATCAGAATAGCATATTTTGAGATACAAATTAGATAAGGACAATATGGTCAATGATGGCCAATCTCACTGATGCACATAGATGCAAGTGGTAGTTATAGAAATGGGGAAGGAGATAGAGAGGAGAAGAGAGGAAGAAAAGTGTAAGAGTTCTAATACCCTCTTAGTATAGTAGAGGTCCAACTAAACACTATCTGTATTTGCTGGAACATGTAATAGAGGTTTAAATACATTATTTACACTTACAAAAGGAATGACAGAAGCATTCAAACAATGATTTAAAAGCTGACTGGTGAGTGGGCTAATGAGAAGTGAAAGAATGTGAGTTAAATCCCAATCTTCAGTACCAGGAAGTTGAAAAGTATATTATTGTGAATGGGTTGAGAAATGAAAGATTGTTAGGGCTCCTGGGTGGCTCAGTGGTTTGGGGCCTCTGCCTTCAGCTCAGGTCATGATCCCAGTGTCCTGGGTTCAAGCCCCGCATCGGGCTCTCTTCTAGGCAGGGAGCCTGCTTCCTCCTCTCTCTCTGCCTACTTGTGATCTCTGTCTGTCAAATAAATAAATGAAATCTTAAAAAAAAAAAGAAATGAAAGATTGAACAATTCATTTAGCAATATCACAGTAATGAACAGAAGATCTAAAGAGAGTGGCTGATAATGTTTTCCTCTGGGGAGTGAGTCTAGGAAAGTATGGAGTGGAGAGACTATGGCTTTCCTTTATAAATCTTCCTGAACAATTTAATTTTTAACCAATGCATATATATTACTTTGATTAAAAAAATAAAATTGGATTATATCAAACTCCTACTTAATTTTACTTAATGGTGTCTCACTGATATTTGAATAAAGATAGATAGTTAGAGCTTATAAGACCCAGTAGAACTCAGCCTCTACCCCTCAGGCCATCTTCTCTCTCATCACTCTTTCTTCTCTGTGCTCTAAACACAGGCAACTTCCAGTTTCTCAAAGGATCTTACTCTCTTCCCTTCCCAGAGTCTTGTCCTTGCTGCCTGAGACGTTTTTCACCATCAGGTGTCCTGTCCCCCTTTTGCCTTAGTCCCATGAACTACAATGGTTACTCTTCAAATCTCAGGTCACAGTCACCTATGCTGAAAATTCTTCTCTGTCTCTACCTCCTCCCAATCTAAGTCAGCTTTCTCTTCCATACCCTCTCAAGGGATCATATTCTTTTCTTCAATGGCACATTTCCTATTTTGCAATTATACATTATTAATATAATTATCTAATTAATATTGGTCTCCTTAATTAGACACTTAATTAGACACAAGGGCCATAACATACTGGATGTGTTATGTTTTATTCATCATTATCTCTCCACCCCTTAACTAGGCACAAAACAGAGGAACAATAAGTAATTACTGAGTGAATGAGGGTCACCGACTGAATAATAAATGATGAGTTGAGAAAACCATGTCAGGCTGTTGAATATCAGTGAAAGTTTCTAATGCACTTTCTCCTTTATCTTCAGAGTGTAGTAGGAGGGTTCATGATTTCTGTCTTAAAATCTCTAATTTGTGTTTGTTTTTTTGCTGAGCTTCGACGAGTTATTTCATTTTTTAGATTTTCTGGGTGGTAAATGGTTTTACTCTTGCCTATGTCCTCTTAGTGGGAGCCCTCATGATTGATAAGCACTCAGCGTTCATAATAAGATATCTGGATTGCCTGTATTTTCATGTTTACAATCCAGGGCAACAACTGGTCAGTTTTTCAAAGTGTTCATCACTGCTTTGAATTTCCATAACACCAAATTCTTCAGGGGCAGAACCTTTTTTTCTCATTGTCTTATTCATTCCAGGGCTTTACCTGAGTGTCTTTCCATCATTTAATTTTCACAAGAATCCTGTTACAGACTAGGAGCCTAAAATTTAGAGGGATTAAATGTCTTGTTGAACATCCTAGAAGTAGTAAAGGTAGGTTAGGCCAAGCCAATTTTTTTACTTTTTTTTTTTTAAAGGTTTTACTTATTTATGTGACAGAGGGAGACACAGTGAGAGAGGGAACACAGGCAGGGGGAGTGGGAGAGGGAGAAACAGGCTTCCCACTGGGCAGGGAGCCCAGGCCCCTGGGATCTTGACCTGAACCAAAGACAGATGCCCAAGGACTGAGCCACCCAGGTGCCCCTTTTTTTACTCTTTGTAAAGTGCTCTTTATAACTCCCCTTTCACCTCCTCTTGGTGCAAAGAGTCACTAACTATGGTAGAATTGGTGGTGGCTTTCAATTATTTGCTGACTCCATGAAAAAGAATTATACGTCTCCACTCATTGCCACGTCATTCCATTACCTCCCTTTCCCACTTGGCTATGTGAGTTACTCCGGCCAATAGAATGTGAGCAGGGGTAACATATACCAGGTCTGTGCAAAAGCTTTAAAAGCCACTGGTTATAACCATTTCTCTTTTCCTTCTTCCATGAGACTAGCACAGCATGTCTTCTTTATGGATTATTTTTTCAGTTTAGATCCCAGAAGGGAGACATGAAATGGAGCCAAGGTAAATCTGATCCACAGCTGACATGTAAGATGAGTGAGAAACAAGCATTTGTACCTAAAGCCACTGAAATTCCTGGATTGTTTGTTATGGTAGCTTATCCTAGCAAATGCTGGCAAATAATATACTAGCTAGTATTTATTGAGCAATAACTGTAGGCCAGTCATTTTACTAAGCACTTTGCACTTATTAGATCATTTAAGCTTTGTACAAACTTATGAAGCTGATAGTATTATCCTATTTTACAGACAAAGAAACCAAAACTTAAGAAAATCATGGAAAGAGCAGGTAGTTTCAGGATTTAAAATTAGGCTGTATGATACTTGACTGTGGGTAATTAACCTCTCTACCAAAAACCCTCTATCCATCCTAGAACACATGAGACCCAATACTTTAATGGGTCAAATTTCAATTTTTTAGAAAATCTTGAAACATAATAAAATGACACGATTTATCACTAAGACTTGTAAATTTTACTATCAGGTGACGAGGTGTGGACCTATTTTTATTGATTTTGAGGGGCGTTCTTAGCATCTCCTGGATTTTGATGTTTGTTCCCTTTGCCATATTAGGGAAATTCTCTCCAATAATTGTCTCCAATATACCTTCTGCTCCCCTCTCTCTTTCTTCTTCTTCTGGAATCCCAATTATTCTAATGTTGTGTCGTCTTATGTTGTCGCTTATCTCTCGAATTCTCTCCTCGTCGTCCAGTATTTGTTTGTCTCTCTTTTGCTCCGCTTCTTTATTCTCTGTCATTTGGTCTTCTATGTCACTAATTCTTTCTTCTGCCTCATTTATCTTAGCAGTGAGAGCTTCCATTTTTGATTGCACCTCATTAATAGCTTTTTTGATTTCGACTTTGTTAGATTTTAGTTCTTTTATTTCTCCAGAAAGGGCTTTTATCTCTTTGGTGAGGGTTTCTCTAATACCTTCTATGCCTTTTTCGAGCCCGGCTAGAACCTTGAGAATCATCATTCTGAACTCCAGATCTGTCATATTACCAATGTCCATATTGATTAGGTCCCCAGCCTTCGATACTGCCTCTTGTTCTTTTTTTTGTGGTGAGTTTTTCCGCCTTGTCATTTTGTCCAGATAAGATTTGCTTTCTCCTCCTCTAGAATTCCGCTGCTCTTTTTTTTTAATTTTTTTTTTTTAGATTTTATTTATTTATTTGACAGGCAGAGAGGCAGGCAGAGAGAGAAAGGAGGAAGCAGGCTCCCCACCAAGCAGAGAGCCCGATGTGGGGCTCGATCCCAGAACCCTGGGATCATGACCTGAGCCAAAGGCAGAGGCTTTAACCCACTGAGCCACCCAGGCGCCCCGAGGATTCCGATGTTCTTGGTGAGTGAAGTTGGTCTTGGCTGGGTTTCTTGTTGATCTTCTGGGGGAGGGGCCTGTTGTAGTGATTCTCAAGTGTCTTTGCCACAGGCGGAATTGCACCGCCCTTGCGAGGGGCCAGGCTAAGTAATCCGCTCGGGTTTGCTTTCGGGAGCTTTTGTTCCCTGAGCGCTTTCCGTAGAGTTCTGGAGGACAGGAATGAAGATGGCGGCCTCCCAATCTCTCAGCCTGGAGGAGCCGAGAGCTTGGGGTTCTGCTCCTCAGTGCACTCTCAGAGAAAAGCACCCAACAGCCCCGCCTCCCTGGCCTGCGGTCACGCCGGTAGGAAAGCTGTCAATTGCTGGCTCTTGGAGAAATGCGCCCGGTCGCTTCCGTCTCAGTGGCCTCCGGCCACAGTCCGAGCCCACCCAGCCTGCGAGCGGCACAAGGTAACCCTGGGCTGAGAGCTCACTCCTCGGCTTTGTCGCTGAAGCCGGCTTCCCCGCTCTAATACCTGCGAGCTCTGTGGCACTCAGACACCCCCTGTCCTTCTGTGACCCCGTGGGACCTGGGGTTACGCTGACCCTGCCTGAGCTTCCCCCTGGTTTAGCCTCTGGAGCGATGTCCCTCCGTGGAGCAGACTTTTAAAAGTCCCGATTTTGTGCTCTGTTGCTCCGTCGCTTGCCGGGAGCCGGCCCCTCCCCCTGCGGTCTGTCTTCCCGTCGCTTTGGATTCACTTCTCCGCATGTCCTACCTTTCAGAAAGTGGTTAATTTTCTGTTTCTAGAATTGCTATTCTTCTCTTCGATCTCCTGTTGGATTTGTAGGTGTTTGTAATGGTTTGATAAGCTACCTAGCTGATCTCCTGCTACCCGATGTCATCTCAGCCTGCTACTTCTCCGCCATCTTGACTCCTCCCCTAAAATGACACGATTTAAATACATACTTACAAAATACGAATTCCTTAAAAGGGTAGAATTAGCAACATGGAAAACAGATTTATTTATTGCTTCTGGACTCAAGATTCTAATCCATATAGAGAATCTTACTTTCTGATTTATCATCTGGAACGTCTCCTATAATATGAGACTTAACCAAAATTTGTATAAAGAAGTCTTTACATGTAATCCCTATGTTGGTGGTTCACCCTCAGTCAGGGGCATAGTTATTTTGAAAGGCACTATATTGCTGCAAAAAGAATAGCCATCTGAGTTGAGGAGATCTGACTTACAGTCTTTCTTTCAAAACCAACAAGATGTTTAATATTTGACATATCATCTTGCTCCCAATTACCTCATATGCAAAATGGAGCTGAAAATCCCTCACAGCTTATTGATTGGAAGCTGAAAATAAATGATCTCTGCAGGAATTTTATAACTCCAAGTACCTTGATTACTTGTTCTGTGTTAGCTCACAACCTGATGGCCTGAGAGAGAAAAAGAATGCTGTAATAGAACGAGAATGCTCTGGTAGACAAGACCTGCATTCTGGTCCTCATTCTGCTGCTAGTTTGTGTTATGAGTCTCAGCAAATCCCTCATTATATTGTAGGCTTCTTTCTGCCATATCATTGTCCCCTTCCCTTCCTCAAATAATGAGGAGACAGGAGAACATGTCCATTATCTCCTATTGGCTGGAAGAGGCATTACTTCTGAACTGGATAATGCAAGTACTTTACATTTTGCTTTTCAAATGAAGCTATAGGTTTGACTACTTCTAACAAACACCATACACACAAGTTCAAGATGACTGGAAATTTTCTTACAGATAGAATTATATGTAGCCATTTTTTGTTTCATTAATGTGTCTCTTTCATCTTTGCTCACCTGTACTTTGTACAGCCTCATTTATGAAATAAATGATCAGTAGTTTTTTCTTCTTGATGATGATCTTTTTTGGTCTTTCATATTTTGAAAGACAGTGTCTCAGTAGTCGTTTCCTGTAGGGCATGTGTTAGTTTATAAGGCATAGCTTGATCTGAGAATGTTGCCATAACACCAGCTATCTTATCCATAGCCTTCCATGTCATTTGGCTCAATTTTTAACTCTCCTTATTTAAAGTATGTCATTATATGAATTACATTGGATAAAGGTATATATTAAGAGTATAAATACCTATGCTGCCATAAGTTTAAATGTCGTCCTTCAAGAAGCCAATGACATCTCAGATGCTGGATTCAAATGATATTTCCCACCTCATATTTATAATATTAGTTTTCTTATTCAGCAAATAAAACAGGTGATAATTTATTAAAGTCTTGCTCCAAAAATAGTCGTTCCGTATCTGACAGCACTTGGGGTCGCGTTGAAGTCACCATGTTTCCCTGCATCTGGGGAGCACTGTCACAGAGTTTGATTATTTCACTTAACAGGAGCCTGGAAAGATAGACCCTGATGTGGCAGCTTGTAGCTACACGTTAGTGCGGTTTGTGTTAGAGCCAATTGCTGCCTGACTTCTCCTCCCAGTAGAGGCAGTGTGGTGCCATCTGGACATCTTTTAGTCACATTAAATCATGTCATTTAAAGGGCCTCTGAATGTGAGCCAGTTTATCTTATGCTTAGGAGAGAAATCAGTGGAACTGTTGAATTACAAGACTGTGTTCATGTGTATTCCCCAACTTTCATGTTGTTTTAATCCTTTCTTTGCTGGACTGGTGAGAACATTGTCAGAGACTCTATCTGTTGAAAATTTTGTTACTGTCATAACTAGAATATTGCTAAAGATTAAAAAAATGTCATTAAGGTAATTTAAACTCTATACTTCTATGTAAAATAGATGCCAGGGGTGGTAGTTGGACAATATTCCCAGTCTGGGCCAGGGATGTTTTCAGGTATCAGTGGGCTAAGGGGCTGCTGGGCCAAAGCATAGTCACGTAAAGGACTGAGGAATTTCAGGGACACAAGTCACTCTAAAGGCACGAAAAGTGAAATGACCAAGTCTGTTAAAGGAACTCCGTGGGCACACGAGTATGCATATGGCCTCTGCCTGCAAAATCCCCATGCACCATTACCCTAGGCTCAGCCATTTTTAAAATTTTCTTCCGGAAATAGGCATGTGAATAAGTAGAGTCCAATCAGAGTCTTCCTTAGGACTGTTCCCTTCCAGAATTGGATTAGATTGTCTATTTGTGATGAATTTGCGAATCCTGTAGAACATGATTAAGGGTGTGCCAGTGACCATTTAGTGCTTACACAGAGAGAATCTGCCTAATAATTGGAGAGATGGAGTTTTCACTCCAGTATTTAAGTTCCCTCTTGTGGGCCAGCCAGGCCCAAAGCAGCAAGAGGCATCCTGGACCCCTGGACTTAAAAATTGCATGAGTCTTTCTGCCTGTTTTTACTTACTGGTTCAAGTCAATGGTTCTCAAAGTACGGTCCCTGGAGCAGCAGCATTAACATCCCCTGAGAACTTGTTAGAAAGGCTCGTTTCTGACCCAGAACCTTTAGGGATGGGACCCCAAAGTTTAACATGCCCGCCAGACAAATCTGATACACAAAAGGTTGGAAAGTGGTTTGTTACTTTAAAGTGAGTTCCTGGCTATATTCAACTGGTGAAGTCCTGATACTATAATGACAAGAAATTTCATTGTATTAGGAAATACCATGGTATTCATGGTAATAGATTAGAAGAATTTTGGTTTAAAAGTATTCTCACTTGGCCATGAAGGATCTAATTTTTTAAAAATGATTTTAACTATTTATCTATTTATAGAGATAGAAAGGGAGAGAGGGAGAGAGTGAGCAGGGGGACAAGCAGAGGGAGAGGGACAAGCAGACTTCACCTGAGCACTGAGCCTTGATGTGGGGCTTGATCATGACCCTGAGATCATGACTTGGGCTGAAGTTAAGAGTCAGACACTCAACCACCTGAACCAGCCAGGTGCCCCTAAGACCTAACTTTTGATTAGAGATGCTCTCAGGAGATTCCTAGAGCCTCTGGTCTCAGGTTAGCCTTGTAACAACCTAGTTTCTAGCGAGTAGCCATTTGAAGACAGAAACTGAAGAATTTGTTCCATCTAGGACTTAAGTCATTAGAATTTTGAAAATGTGAGGAATACGGACAGGAATCTTCTCTGCAACTTTATGTCAGCTTGAGCACATTTTATTTAACTTAAAGAACTGTTTAATTTTAGTTTCAATATCTAGGTTAAGATGAGAACCTTTAGAGATTGTCTCAAAGGGGGGATTTAGTCCCTCAATCTGAATATCTCTGCCTTTGATCCAAATCATTCCAATTTACTTTAACATAAGAGGGTGTTTTTTTTTTTCAGCTTGGCTTAATGCTGGTTACTGTGTCATCAATATAAAAATATAGTCAGAAATCCCTTGTGAGTTAATGGTGTAATAGCATTGTGCTCTCTGATTAACAATAAAGTACATAAAAATGTATATGTGTAAGAAATATTGTATTGCTGACCAAAAAAAAAAAAAAAAACCAAAAACCCTGTTCTTTACACAGTTATGAATGTAGACTATGCCACATAGAAAGCACCAGATTCTCTTTAATGTTATTTTTAAATATTAGATGTCTCTGCAGTGTATGTTGATGATCTGGCATAGCCAATTCTCAGGATACCTTCTTTTGAGAGGGTCCATGATTTGAAGCATAATATCTACAATCTGATAAGTTATTGCCTTAATTACAAAAATAATATCTTACTGTATACCTTGTATGTTTCATGAGTCTAAGGATGACTCCCAGCAATTACTTATAAATTGTGAGACCTGGGCTAACAAATAGAAATAAGTTAATCTCTAAAACTTTTTGCAAGGAAATTGACAAAAATCCTTAATTAGTATTTAATTGTAACTACAGGTAATATTACATGAAAATGCCCTTTTGCAGGCAATGGAGCTATTGTCTCTATAGGTCAAGGGCCTTGCAGGGGATGTGGCCTGTATGACCACTAATGGGAGACAATTTCTTATCAGAAGCATTTGTTAATATATTGCATGTTCCTTTTCCAGATATCCAAATATGCCCCCCAAGTTCTATTAGCATGTGTCAGTATTTTAAAGAAACTTATGCCTGGAATTTAAGGAAGAGGTGAAAATCATCATCAAAACAGGAAACCAGATTGCCCTTAATCCTTAATCCTTATCAACTGGCTCCTAAACCACTGAGAAACAGAATCCAGCTGTTCCTTTGGAAACTCGTATCTATTCTTACGTTTATACGTTTATTTGCCCAATTCACCAGGAAAAAAAAAAGTCTTAACTTTGAAATCAAACAAACATTTGTTAAAAATCCTGGTTGTATCTGGGTTGTACTGACTAGCTGGATGGTGTTGGGCAATACAAGTTTATCTATTTTTAAGATTTTTATTTATTTATTTGTTAGGGAGAGCAAAAGAGAGAGAGAGAGAGCATGTACATGCACGAGTGGGGAGAGGGGCAGAAGAAGCTGGCTCCCCACTGAGCAAGAAGCCCGATGTGGGACTTGATACCCAGACCCTGGGATCATGACCTGAGACAAAGGCATATGCTTAACTGATTGAGCCACCCAGGCATCTGAGTACAATTTTATTTTTGAGGCTTTATTTCCTTACTGTACAACGAGTGACCAATGCCAATATCCTAGAGTGTGATGGTCCAATGAGAACATGTCCATGAAGCAGAAAGTCTGTTCCCAATCTGGTGTCCATGCTGCTCTGTGATCTGTATATTCTCTTCCCTCAGCCTTTGTATGTGCTATTCTCCTGCTAAAAGCCCTGCCATGTTCAGCATAACAAACCCAAACCCATCTTCTAAAATGCAAGGGGAGCTGGGACCTCAAGGCCCAGGCTTGATGTAGCTCTATGGGTGTGATTACTAACAATGCACTTCCAGTCGAGGAAGATAAACTTTCCAAGCAGAGGGGGATCATTCTTCACTCAAGCATTGGTAAACGTACTCACCCCTTCCAACCTCAGGGTCACTTTCTGCTGAATGCTTTCCCTGATGCTGGCAGCTTGGACTACAAGACCTCCCTTGGTGCTTCCCCCACTCTATATTCCTTCTGCTGTCAAAGATTTCCCTGTGTCTTCCTTCTTTTCTATTACACTGTATGTTCCTTGAATGTAGAATTGATACATTATTTTCCTTGAAACCTCAGCATCTATTATCTTGCCAAGCATTTGCAATAATCAGTAGGTGTTGCTGATTGGTTATAGCCTCCTTCCCTTTACAATGTACCATTCCTGTTTATGCCACCAAAATATAAAATTAGGAAGCTGGAGAAAGCCAAATGTTGTAGGGATTGAGATACATTATAAAGTCCGTGTGCTGCAGGTATGAGTGGATTGGGGCAGCCACATTCTGGAGAGCAACCTGGCTCCCTTAACCAAAGCAGTGGTATGCCCACCTAGAACCCAGCCATTTCAATCCTGGATGTGTATCCTGGAGAAAGTCTCAGACTGGGCTGTGAAGGGGATTTGTAAGTTGGTGCTAATGTCAATTATTTATGGTGGCAAACTTGGAGGCCATCTGGGTGTCCTTCTCTAGGGGAGTGGTGACTTGTACTGCCCACTGCTACTAGGCAGCCTTCAGAAACAAGGAACCAGATAGATAGGTGGATAGCCAGCAATATGTGGGGACCTTTAAACATAATGCTGTGTGACAAAATAAGAGCAGTAATACACAACACAATATTGTTTATACAAATTAGAAATGCATGGATTCAAAACAGCAAGGCACATTTTGAAAAACACATACACACGAAAGAATACAATGTTAAAGACATTTGAATGTTTGCTTTGGTAGAATGAGGAAAATGAGAATGAAGAGCGCTGATAAATGGGAAGAATGAACTTAAAAAGGAATAAAACTTACAGGAGTTTAAAAAAATATAAAACAAAAGCCCTACAGGTCCTTAAGAAATTTGTATCGGCCAAAAAACCTAAAACAACCCAAAACCAAACAAAAAACAACCAGCTAGAACCTCAGAGATTTTTAAAATTTAGTGACTATTAATCAATAGATTATGGAAAGGGGATGACCTAAGACCTACTATCTGTTAGTAACCTTTGGGTTCTTAGAAGAAAAAATACATTCAATCTGATGCCAGGGGGGAAAAGTTGGAACCAAGGAATCAGCATTTCATGGAAGATGTCTGGATGATTTGCAGAGAGAGAAGCAGGCTCCCTGCCGAGCAAGGAGCCTGATGCGGGACTCGATCCCAGGACCCTGGGATCATGACCTGAGCCGAAGGCAGCAGCTTAACCTACTGAGCCACCCAGGTGCCCCTGCCTGGATGATTTGCAATCAAACACTTGGCACTTTAGGAAGTTTCTCTAAAGGGCTTGTTTTGAAATCAGAACTCACTGTTCACATTCATTTTCCTTTTTGCCCAAAAAAGAAACAGAGGATGAAAGTCACTGAGAGATACAGAAGGCTCATGGAAAAAATAATAGGTCTTTTCTCACCATTGAAATAAGGTAGTGTTAATCCAGCATCAAAAAACAAAAACAAGGGGCTCCTGGGTGGCTCAGTGGGTTAAAGCCTCTGTCTTCAGCTCAGGTCATGATCCCAGGGTCTTGGGATCGAGTCCCACATTGGTCTCTCTGCTTGGCAGGGAGCCTGCTTCCCCCTCTCTCTCTGCCTGCCTCTCTGCCTACTTGTGATCTCTCTCTCTCTCTCTCTCTCTCTCTCTGTGTCAAATAAATAAATAAAATCTTTAAAAACAAAAACAAAAACAAAATCCCAACAGAGCAGTGGCAGCAAGTAGAAAAGAAGCCAAAAGCAAGTGATAGGAATACTTTGAGGTATGGTCTGGCATCAAAAGAGAAGGATGTGATCAAGCCTACTGCCTTTGCACATTGCATACGTGCCAATGCGGAAAGGAAGGGCAAAGTTTGGAATTAATGGAAACTTTCAGTTATTTTTACTAACATATTTCAATTTTTTAAAAAATCCCACTTCATGTTTTATTTCTTTTCCCAATCAAAAATTTTCTAGCTACTTTCTGAATTGACAGGGAAGATAGCTTTAACTAGGTTGTGGGCTAAGTAAAGTCTTGGTAAAACTTACCCACACTGTTTCCTTACCTATAAGCACAATTTTTCACCTGCTAGTAACTACGGTTGTAACCATTATATCTCTGACTTATCAGTCTCTGAGGCAGTGGTTCTCAAACTTGATCTGTGCATTTTTGCAAGAATTGCTTGGGTAAATTCTTAATTTTCTGGACATACCCCGGAGAGTCTGGGGTAGGATCCAGGAATCTGCATTCCTACCAACACTAGTCTAGGTGATAGTGTTTATAAACGGCACTTTATGGGATATCTCTAAAGGGCCGGTCTTAGAAATCTGAACCTAAAAATCAATTACAAAGTTTGCATCTTTAAAAGCCAAATCTTCTCTTAAGCAGAGGTTAGTAACTTTGGGCTGTGATCCTATAAAGCGGATAGCTTTCTTTTCATCATGAAGGATTCCAAGATAATTATAAATAAAAGGAAACTCTACTTCTGGTGTACTTTGGAGTCATCATTACTCTCTTCATATTTAAGAACATTTTTTTAGATCTAAAATTGGGGGGAATGGGAAGACCTCCAGCTGGAGCAGAAATAGGAGTCGTAACTTTTTCTGAAAACTCTAAAGAGAAAGCATTCCCTAATACCTTTCCATGGAACCCTTCCTTTGCCATTGAACGGGAGTTACTTGGTCACCTATAAGGCTCTAGTTTTTATAGCAGCATGGGCTTTGAAAGAAATTGGCATCACTGTGACAACAGGAAACAAAAGGTTGGAATCTTTGCCAATGCTGGTTCTTCTTCCCTGGCCCCTTCATTGCCCAGTCTGGGCTGTGTTCCTAAATGGCTTTATGCAGCTGAGGCTTCTATGGAGTACTAGTGAGCCCCAGAAAAGTGAGGAGGTATGTCTCCTCTCGGGTAAGATTTATGACAGTATATTGTCATCCCTGTGAAAGACAGAGCAGGTGCCAGGGCTAAGTGTCCCATTCTTTTGAAGGAGTATTCTGGTCCCTTGAAGAAAAAGCGCACTGTTTATACTCTAAAAAGACATCTGCTTTCTATGATTAAGTGACGTGTAAGAAAAATCTAGAAGCAAGTAAGTAATTAAGTAAGGAGATTAAACCAGGGTAGCTCAGACACAAACTAATGGAAAAAGAAACAAGCCTACACCTCCCCAATTTACAAACACAGCTGCCCATCTCAATTTCAAATAAGGTATTGAAAAAAAAAAGAGTTAAAAAAAAATCAAATAGTGTGTTATACCATTGTAAGTTGCAACTTTAGAATTTGGAAACAGTGTTTGCCCTGGAAAGGAGACTCAGGCAATATAAAGAAGGACGTGGATTGTATTAAGCTATGAAGGGTCATCACAGAAAAGTTCAGAGTTGTAACTAAAATACACTTAAATAATATTTTTCAAATCCTCTTAAAATTTGTATTTAGAGAGTCTTTTAGGGAAGATCCTTCACAAAAAGCAACTGAGTTCCTTCTTTCGATGTGATTTTGTAGAAGCCTCTAGGTTTTGACATATCACCTCAGCCATTCCAGTATTTTCTTCAGTTTGGGTACAATAGCAACCCTGTTTACATGTGTCTTTGTTATGCTAATGCAAAACTTACTTGTTTAACTCCCCGTGTAAACACAAAAATTATTGACTTTGAGTAGCTAGTCTCAATTTAATCACGTAGGATGAGGTGACAGGCATTCATTTCCGTATCTTTTCCCTATAAAAGAATATTTAAACGTGCAGGCAGTGCCTCGCTTCCTTTGAGATAACAATAGAGGTATCAGATCCAGAACATTTTACCAGGACTGTGTGAGAAGCTTCGATTGCATTTGTGGGTGTTCTGTCCCCATTTGGTTCCCGATTTTTTTGTCGGAGTACGGCTCCTATTAGCACTTCAATCTGATTTAGGACCAAAAAAGTTGCTCTGGCTTTCCCGCACTCCGTCTTCCCATTTCAGTGGGTGCATTACCAGTATCTTCCGGGAGCAAAGAGAAAGAAGCTCAGTTAGATCCAACGTCTCAGTCCCAGTCCTGAAACTGATGAGGGCTTTTTTCTGCCCCCCTGCCCCCCGGCCCCCATCCCCGCACTATTTGGTTCACATTCTTATAAAGTTAAAGCAAGCTTGCTTCAGTTTTATCTTGTTTTCACTTGCTCAACCTCCCTTTCTCAGTTCCGGATGTTCTGAAGATTATGTGTGGAGATCTGACACCCATCTCTTCTTGGCTATGGAATCCTGGCAGATTAAACTATGAATACAATAGCACAACATTCTTTTTAAGGGTACCAGAGAGACACACTTACCCTACCCTCACCCTTGGTTCCATCGTACAGGTTTAAAAAAATACATTTGTCAAGTTTAAAAAGGGTTGTTCTTTTGTTTTGGTGTTTTTTGGTGTGTGTGTGTGTGTTCTTAAACAAAAACGTGGAAAGTGTGAATAAATATAAAAAGTGTTTGGTAGTCATTTCTGACCATTTTAAGGGATAACCTTAGAATCTCAAGGAGGCTTGAGTTACACGGAATAATTTCAAGAGTGAATTTGGACTTTATTCTTGAACAGCTAATAATTTTCCAAAAATTATACAGTTGCCGAGAAATTTGTTCCAAATCTACGTCACCTCACCTCTATCTTAAAACTACATGTTCGGCTTAATCTCATAGTAGTGCCTTTGTTCAAAGGCAAACATTCAAAATTATGTCATGTAAATAATGTGTCAGAAATTAAACGAAGTGTAATCGCTATAGTTGGAAAATAGAAAATATTTGACCAAGGTGGCTAAGCTACAACAAGCAATAAACTAGACAAGCAGAGGTTTTCGTCACCCTGAGAGCTAGTCCCAGCCACACTACAGAAGGATTAATTGCTCCGTCCCTTTTTCCCTTTTCTCCCTCACCCTCCTCTTCCTCCTTCTTGCTATTCTTGTAATGATCAGACACCAAGCTCTCTGAAGGCAGAGACTGTATTTTGCTCTCTGTCATAGTGCCCTAGAATGTAAATTAGACTCCTTAAAGGAGCTTGTTCATGGCCGTATCTCTGACCTTATGAAGCCACAGTAAGTATTGTTGAAAGAATGAATGAGTGATGAAGGAATGGATGAGAAGTCAAACTCCCAGTAATAATATCGACTGGGGAATGTTCTAGGTAATATAAATTCTCTCCTACTATGTTTTTCTTTAGAGGATAATTAAAAGTTGATGTCATAATCAGCTTTGATACATTCCATATACATGTTCTCTGATTTTGAAAGCCCACAATGGAAACCATTCCTGTGTTTTTTGATAAAACAAGAGACATGTCTATATAGTAATGATGAAACTACAAAAAAATAACCACTGCAGTTATTTGAGATTAGCTAAGGACCCCCTAATTATTGCTTGAGGAATTTTTTTTTTTTTTTTTTTTTTTTTTTTTTTTAATTTATGTAGCTGCTTGGTAGACAGAGCCAAGACCAAAATGCAGCTCCCTACAGACCTGCAGAAAGGGAGATGGTGCTACTGCCTTATTTGGAAATGTTTCTTTGTGTTTCACATGTCCTCCCTCCATACAACTTAAATTTAAATTCCCTGAAAATATAACCTTTGCTCTGGTGCCAAGCCAGGAAAAAGATGTTACAACTACATAACTATATATCTTTTATGCTCAAATTGACTCACTCATCAAGTTTCATTTAACTTCTTTTTTCATGCTATTTATTTACCATTTTTAAAAATATCCCTTAGCTCTCCTCTGGCCTTTTCCCCTGAGCTTGGTGAAACATCCTAATTTGAAAAAGGTCAAGGGAAATTTGGGTTAATGATTCCATATTCTTGTTGTAATTTTTTTCCATTCAA
The DNA here is from genome assembly GCF_963455335.1 of Martes martes. NCBI lineage: Eukaryota > Metazoa > Chordata > Mammalia > Carnivora > Mustelidae > Martes > Martes martes. Next base: position 59,086,014 of record NC_137895.1, read on the forward strand.
GTTCATAGTGCTGTACTTGCCTATTTTCTTTTGGACCTGATCAATTTAGTGACACATATCTACCAGTTCCACCCTTTTAATTTAAATTTATTATAAATATCTAACTTGCATTGTAAGTTATGTTTCATTTCAAAATGGATAAGTACCTGCTTTGTGTGCCAGACAGCCTTGCCCTTTGATGGTAGTGTTTATTCCTCTAGATTTCTATAGTTGTTATTGTGAAGATTTGGAGCAAAATTAATTTAGAATAGTTTTTTCCAGAGCAGAAAACTATCTGCTTTGAAGCGTTTGCCAAACACAGTGTTGACACATAGTAGGTATTCAGTAAGTATGTATGACTAATGACAAAAGTAATCATTAATTGTTCATATTGCTATTATAAGAGCAAGTTTATATGGAGAAAAATAAGTATGTCTATTTATCATTCTGGTTTTTTTTTTTTTTAAATAAAAGCATAGTTACAGTAGATCACAAATATACAGAAATCCATTATACATTTTCTCTTAACCTGAACCTCACTGTGACATGTAAATTGACTTGTTTATGTTAATAGCATCCATTTAGGAGTAAATTCCCAAAGCACTGCATGATAATTAGATTGGGCATAATTCACATACTGTATGCTACTTTGAAAATGGGCTCCTTCAAAAAGGTATAAGCTAGAACAAAACATGTACCTCCAAACTCTCTCTAAAAGGATTCTTATTACATCAAACCACACACATAGTGTGGCAAAGATAATGTCAGCACTTAATGCAAAAAAATAATGCAACATGTTCTTTTTTGGTTCATTTATTGCCATATGCTACTTGAGTAATGAAAACCTATTTGGTCTAGAGGCAGACGTGGATGTACTCTCAAAATCCTAGTCAATAATGAAACCTTATATTTGCTATTTCGGGAACTACCATTAAGTGTTCAATTATGAAACATTTCCAGATTATTAGGAAATTTCATCTGATCTGTCCCCTATAAGGAGGACAGGAGGACTTTCAGTTTTCTTTCTTCATTACTCAGCTACTGTGTAATGAAAATTCTTCCAAATTTGGAAATGCCTAATAACTATGCAGTTCTGATAGTACTAAATTAATTAATATTTAAACATTTTTATCTCCATAAGAGAATGCTATTAAAGAATTACTGGTTGCCAAAATACCCGTATTTATCATTACTTTATATGATATCAAACAGAATTGTGAATTAAATATTAATTTAAATTATTCTAAAATGTATCAAAAATTCTATTAATTATCTAAATTATTCTAGGTTGTGGAAGAATCTGGAGTACAAATAATAAACTTTATCAATATTTAAACAGAAGTGAATTAAATAACTTATTTAATATTACTGAGAAGCAATGTCTACAGCTCAAATCTGAACAAATAAAAACCATGTTTTGCTGTTTATTTTATATGATTGCAGGAGACAAACTGGTTCCAAGATACAAAAATAATTAAAAATACGCAGGCAAATGATAGCAAATATTTTATGTATGTGGCTTTTTTTACTTTTCTTTGAGGTTATGAAGAGATTTTTACTCCAGGACCAAAAAAAAAAAAAAAATTTGATTAACTTTTTCTATAGATTCATTCTATTAAGCTAGTAAGTTTTTCAGATATTTAGGCTGACCTGAGACCAAACTACAAGTCTATGGCTTTTAATTCAGTTTGAAATTTTGAAATTACCTATTCAAGTCCCTATTGAATAAGTGCAACTGTGTGGGATTATACCCTCTGCTTAAATTAACTTCAAAGATTTTGTAATCTGCTGTGTTTAAACCCACAGATTTTTATAGCTACGATTCATTGAGATAATATCTTCCCATTTGATATTCAGCTTGTATAAATTAAAATATAATAAACTTAGCTTGAACTTAGCTCCTAAAGCCTCATACAACTAAAAACAGTGGCTGATAACTTACAAAGGGAAAAAATAAGCCAAATCATAATGGTATTTGGCTAATGCTAAATTTCAAGTACATATCAAAAAGCAATGAGGTCAAACAAAGATAGTGGTTTACTAAAAGATTAGAAAACAGAGGCCTTCGAAATAGAAGTGGTACCCTCTATATTTGTTCATTACCTTCCCATGTATATTCTACCAGTTATGGTCTGAACATATATGAATTGCTTCTTTAGAACCTTGAAAGAATTTAGGGCAGAGACTATGTGGCTTAGGAGAACAGGAATTCTGTACTTCAAATTCTGGGTATCAAAATCACGTCTTGCCTTTTGCAGTCCTATTTATAGAATTTTTCTTACGTGATGGCCAGAGGGAGATGGAATTTCTCCAGCTCCAGGCCACTGGTGCTAGCTCTAGGATCTTGAGTATTATAGTATGACATTAAGGAGCAGACATTGGAACAAGTCAAAAAGAGTCTTGGAGGGTGTGGGATCCAGGGTGTAAGTGAAGCGAATCGTGCCAAGTAAAAACGAAGAAAATGGAAGGAGGAGTTAAGATGAGAGTTTGGGGAGAAAAGGTTTTATCTTCTCCTTTTCGTTTTCTTTTCTTCTCTCCTATCACTCCCTAAAATAGTTGGCTTAGACAGGAGTGTAAATGTGGATGGTTTCAAGGGAAGGAAAAGATGAAAGGATAGTTGGACCAAATGGTATTTTTCCTACTTTTCTCTTCATTCTGAGCCTTGTTTCACTCCTAATATTCTTCTCCCCACTTCCCACCTTCATTTCCAATCTATGTTCTCTTTCCTCAGGCTTAAGGGAGAAGGGGAGAGATGGTAATCCAAAAGAACCTTATCAAATTACAAAGAAGACAAACGATCTGCCATCTTTCTTTCCTTCTTCATACTGCTTCCATTTCCTAGTCTTCTTCCTTTTTTTTTTTTTTTTTTTTTTTTTAAATCCCACTGAATCTTGGCTCCCACACCTTCTCTAGGTTACCAAGCCACCAAATTTAATGGCCTCTTCTCAGGCCTTATCTTTTTTTTTTTTTAATTAACATGTAATATATTATTTGCCCCAGGTGTACAGGTCTATGAATCATCAGGCTTACACATTTCATAGCACTCACCAAAGCACATACCCTCCCCAATGTCCATAACCCAGACACGCTATCCTACACCCGCCTTGCCCCACCACCCCAGCAACCCTCAGTTTGTTTCCTGAGATTAAGAGTCTCTTATGATTTGTCTCCCTCCCCTGTCCCATCTTGTTTCATTTTTTCCCTCCCTATCCCCATGACCCTCCGCCCTGCCTCTCAAATTCCTCATATTAGAGAGATCATATGATAATTGTCTTTCTTTGATTGACTTATTTGGCTTAGCATAATACCCTCTAGTTCCATCCACATCATTGCAAATAGCAAGATTTTGGGTTTTGGATGGCTGCATGGTATTCCGTTGTGTGTGTGTGTGTGTGTGTGTGTGTGTGTGACATCTTCTTTATCCATTTATCTGTTGATGGACATCTAGGTTCTTTCTGTAGTTTGGCTATTGTAGACATTGCTGCTATAAACATTCAGGTGCACGTGCCCCTTCGGATCACTACATTTATATCTTTAGGGTAAATACCCAGTAGTGCGATCGCTGGGTCATAGAGTGGCTCTATTTTCAACTTTTTGAGGAACTTCCATGCTGTTTTCCAGAGTGGCTGCACCAGCTTGCATTCCCACTGACAGTGTAGGAGGCCTTCCCTTTCTCCACATCCTCGCCAACGTCTGTCATTTCCTGACTGGTTAATTTTAGCCATTCTGACTGGTGTGAGGTGGTATCTCATTGTGGTTTTGATTTGTATCTCCCTGATGCCTAGTGATGTGGAACACTTTTTCATGTGTCTGTTGGCCTTTGCAGAAATGTCTGTTCATGTCTTCTGTCCATTTCTTGATTGGATTATTTGTTCTTAGAGTATTGAGTTGGATAAGCTCTTTATCGATTTTGGATACTAGCCCTTTGTCTGATATGTCATTTGCAAATATCTTCTCCCATTCTGTCAGTTGCCTTTTGGTTTTTTTGACTCTTTCCTTTGCTATGCAAAAGCTTTTTGTCTTGAGGGAGTCCCAATAGTTCATTTTTGCCCTTGCTTCCCTTGCCTCTGGGGATGTTTCTAGGAAAAAGTTGCTGCGGCTGAGGTGGAAGAGGTTGCTGCCTGTGTTCTCCTCAAGGATTTTGATGGATTCCTGTCTCACATTGAGGTCTTTCATCCATTTTGAGTCTATTTTTGTGTGTGGTATAAGGAAATGGTCCAGTTTCCTTTTTCTGCAGGTGGCTGTCCAATTTTCCCAACACCATTTGTTGAAGAGACTGTCTTTTTTCCATTGGGCATTCTTTCCTGCTTTGTTGATTAGTTGACCATAGAGGTGAAGGTCCATTTCTGGGCTCTCTAATCTGTTCCATTGATCTATGTGTCTCTTTTTGTCCCAATACCATACTGTCTTGATGATTACAACTTTGTAATAGAGCTTGAAGTTTGGAATTGTGATGCCGCCAACTTTGGTTTTCTTTTTCAACATTCCTCTGGCTATTCAGGGTCTTTTCTGGTTCTGTATAAATTTTAGGATTATTTGTTCCATTTCTTTAAAAAAAAAAGTTGATGGTATTTTGATAGGGATTGCATTAAATGTGTAGATTGCTTTAGATAGCATAGACATTTTCCAGTCCATGAGCATGGAACATTTTTCCATTTCTCTGTGTCTTCCTCAATTTCTTTCATGACTACGCTATGGTTTTCTGAGTACAGATCTTTGCCTCTTCGCTTAGATTTAGTCCTAGGTATCTTATGGTTTTGGGAGCAATTGTAAATGGGATTGACTCCTTAATTTCTCTTTCTTCTGTCTTGTTGTTGGCATATAGAAATGCAACTGATTTCTTTTTTTTTTTTTTTTTTTTTTTTTTGACAGACAGAGATCACAAGTAGGCAGAGAGGCAGGCAGAGAGAGAGGGAAAGCAGGCTCCCTGCTGAGCAGAGAGCCCGACGTGGGGCTCGATCCCAGGACCCTGAGATCATGACCTGAGCCGAAGGCAGAGGCTTTAACCCACTGAGCCACCCAGGTGCCCCTGCAACTGATTTCTTTGCATTGATTTTATATCCTGACACTTTACTGAATTCCTGTATGAGTTCTAGCAGTTTTGGAGTGGAGTCTTTTGGGTTTTCCACATGAAGTATCATATCATCTGCAGAGTGAGAGTTTGACTTTTTCTTTGCCAATTCAGATGCTCAGGTCTTACTCTACTGGCCTTCTCTGAAGCCTTTGTATTCCTTCTTGAAACTTTCCTCTTTCCATTTCTACAAACTGTTTTGGTTTTTGTTGCTGTTGCTGTTGTTACTGTTTTTTAAGAGAGAGAGAGCACACTCATGCTGGGATCCTGGGGTGAAGGGTGTAGAAGGAGAAGGAACGAGAGAATCTTAAACAATGCGGGGGCTCAGTCCCTTAACCCTGAGATCTGACCTGAGCTGAAATCAAAAGTGTCAGATGCTTAAATGACTGAGTCACCTGGTGGCCCCTTCACAAGCTATTTTGTATTTATTTTTCCAATTACTTTTCCTTAGCTCTCTTATCTTCTTACTATATACAGATTCCAGAGGGCAACCTCAGCTATTTTCTGGATGAGTCCAAATCTTTAACTCCTGCCACCTTTTTTCTACAGAGTTATCATAGGTCCCTTGGAGAGGCTAATGAGAGGCATCAGTACCCTTCCTAGGAAGAATAAGAAAAAAGATGACTAGGCAATAGGCATACAAAGTTTTATATTTATTTTCTCAGGTTTTACATGTCCATGAGACTCATCCATGGATAACCTACTCCTGACCCATGGAGTCAACTGCCTACTCACATCATTAACTGAATCTTTTTTAGACATTTATGTTGGCTATTTAGGTCCTTAGCCTTCCCTATGGATGCCATCAAAGCTACATCGTATTCCTCTCGATTTCACTTTCAAGTAATGACATCACTATCCAATGACTCATCCAATGTCCTTTTCTCCTCACATAAGATAAACCAATATATTACCAAGTTCTGATAATTCCATAGAATCATTTCCTTTTTATCCACAATACTTGTCATTATATTAGTTCAGGCCTTCTTCATATGTTTTTCTGTAATATTACCTTATCCCCCAAGATTTTATTCTGGATTTCCCTCACTATAATTCATCTATACATTGTCAACAGAGTTGTCTTTCTAAAACCCAGAAATAACCTAATTCCCTGCTTAAATACATTTGGTGGTGCCTTATTGCCTTGAGCAGGGGTCACAAACTCAAAGGCCCATAGGAACTAGACAAGAAATATAAATCAGTGAAGCAATCTGGGTCAGGAAACAGCCTGAGGTGTGGGGACCATGGGGACAGCTGCCACTTGGTTCTTGCCATTTGTTGTCATGTGGAAACTCAGGTCCAATATTAGTAAATATTTTCTTTTTATTTTTTCAAGGGAAGGCAAAATTTAGGATTTTTAAAAGTAAAATCTCTCAAATTTAAATAATTTGCTCTAATTATTTAAAGTATGGCTTAGGAAAAACTGTCTATGTTTAGGAAAGAACTATGGGGGGGTCTGATACTTTATCCTACTACATTTTAGCCTACTATAATTTCATGGATGCTCTCAGACTACAAGAGAAACAAAGGACATGTTTACTCATGGTAGTAGTAATAGCCAGGGTCAGCATGTTTCCTGCTTCCTGGCACCCAGTTCCCATAGGGTGACATGAAGTGGGCCGTGAGAAACCTACGCACATAGTGGGGTGTGTACAGGAGAGAAACACTGAGCCATGACACCCGAACCTTTAACGATTGGAAGTATACCTGTCTGCCCGCTATTCCAGAAGGAAACGCTATCTCTATCTTCCAAGTCTGTTCATTCTGCAAACATCCTTTTAAAGGTGGTGTGAGACAACGAAGGAAGTCAGTGGCTCTGTTCACACGATATGCATGAACAGGGGGAACCGTGGAGCATTATCCTCAACAACAACAACAAAAATATTTTTTCAAATCAGATCTAATCTGTGGAGGGGGGGTGTCTGTGGCCTCTGATACAGAGCTGAGGTCATCAAAGAGCTATGTTCTGGCCACTTGTTTTTTTGTAAATAAAATTTTACTGGGCAGAGCCATGTCTGTTCATTTACATATTGCCTTTGCCTTTTTGTGACACTGCAGCAGAGGGCAATGGCTATAATAGAGGCCAAGGCTGAAATAGTTCCTATCTTACCCTTTCAGAAAAAAGTCCATTTTTTCTTTATCAGCCAATAGTATACAAGATACAGTTTTTTTTTATTTTATTTTTTTGGTGTAGGTTTTTTTTTTAAGAGGATATTATTTTTAATGTGATCTAAAATACTTTAATTAAACTTTCGTATCAATAAATAATTTATTTATTAACTAAACAGTTATGTTTTGAAGACTTAATGTTATCAGACATGGTACAAGATGTTGATGAAATAAAAAATGCAGCTCTTTGTTTCCATGGGTTCCAGGTGCAAAGAAGGACACAGACAACAGAACAGGGAAGATAATATAGCATGACCTATTCCTTTCCTGTGGTAGATGTAACCCCACGGACTTATGGGAGTCTGTAAGAGGGGAATTTATGTAGGCTGGCAGGGTAAGGAAAGCTTTCTAAAGGAGAGCTCCTCAAAGATGAGGAGGCCTTCCCCAGATACACAAAGAAGTAAAGACATTCCAGTTACAAGAAGCTGAAGACAACATTTGAGGAAGAAGATGCCATTGTTTGGTAGGAAACATTAGTGGCAAAAAAAAGGGCAGGAGAGGGTGGCTGGGTAAGTGAGTTGGTCAAGTTTATGATAGACTTTGAGTGACTTGTGGAGTTTAGCCTGAAACATCGAGGAAAGGAGACCAGTGGGCAGGATTAGATCTTTACATCTCTCATGTACCCTGTGCTCCAACGACATCATATTAATTACCTTTCTTTGAATCTAGCATGCTTGTGTGTGTGTGTGTGTGTGTGTGTGTGTCTGTGTCTGTGTGTGTGTGTTTGGGGAGCAGAAGGAGATCTTTATATACTTGGAGTTTCAGTCCTGGCCAGACGACAAGCAATTTGAGGTAGGCACCATGCCTGACTACATTCCTCAAACAGCACACAGTACTAGGCACCTAATAGATGCGCATATATCACTGGTGAATGCATGAATGCATGAATGCAATTCCACAGTCCTCCTTACTCATTCATTAAAGCTCAGCTCAAAGATATCTCCCCTTACTGAGGTTAAATTCCCCTTCTCTGCTTCTGCTACTTTCAACAGAATATATAGTGTTATTAGAGCAGGTTGTGTTATTACATTAAATAAAAGTGAAAAGTGATGGTCTCTGTCAGCCTCAGGAGAGTTTTAGAACTCAGAGCAAAATCTTATTCTTTTTTCTATCCCTAGTGGCTTGCACAGTACCTAACGCATACCACATAGTTATTGCCTAATTGTTGTTGGTAAAATGCACATGTATTTACCTTTATCACCTGATCTAAGATGAATCAATCCTCTTTCTAAACAAAATTTAGACCATTCATCATTCTATTTGGTAATCCAATCCATGATTTTGTTGTCAACTTCAATCTATCTTTACCCTGATATCATTGTAATTGTTGGGCCACCCAGAGCTGATCACTGTTACTCTCACTATTTCTGTGCCTGATCAAATGAGTATGTGCTTGATATAGTGAACATTTCAGACAAATTGGATAGGTTCATGAAGGCTAAGAACCATAACAACAAAGAAGAATGTAACAGTTGCTTGTTTGTGTTATAATTGTATAGGCACTCTTTTAGCTGCCATCTGCAAAATTAGAACGATATTAAGCTTTTCCCGAGTGTAAAGTATGAATAGTAGGTGGTAAGGGGGTATTTTGGACTTACAGTATCCTTTGCCAGCAGCAGTGGTTTAAAGATTCTTGATGCTGCTGCTATGTGCTTTTCTCCCCTCTGAGAGCACTCCATTTGCCTCATTAACCATAGGACTTGAATTAATATGAATTATTGAAGCTATTTTTTGTTGTCTGCTTTTTTAAAAAAAACCATTTGGCTAAACATCATCCTTCCTTTCACAGGAAATGTTGATTAACCCTTTAGCATAATTGTTTAAAATTTAAAAAAATAATATTTCCAGTTTTTCCAATGTCTTAAGGCAATGTTAATAATGAAGTAGAACTTAACTGATTATTATGATACTACTTCGCACTTTTTGGGGGAAGACAGAAGTGCTATGAATACATAAACAATGAGATTGCTATGGATTCCCATATTTCCTTCATCTTGCCATATTCCTTCTTTCTTCTTTTCTTTCACATGCCTCTCCTCTTGTTCTCACTCTTATTAAGTCACCAACAATCTCGAATTTCATACTTCTGAGCATTAAAAATAAACTCAGGCATAATCTTAGATACCCAACCACAGAAAACTTTTAGTAAACTTTATCATTTTTTCACAGTATAACTTTAGTCATTTGCCACTAAGGGGCTAAACTGCCCTTTTAGGTATTGTTTGAGGTAGATATGCAGACTGGCTGGAGCCCAGCTGACAACCATTATCAATATCCATGAATCTGGAGTGTGCAAACCAGACAGACGGTGGACCTTATGTACGGGTTTTTAACTAGACATATATAGCTGAGCCAAAACCAAGAGTTGGTTGCTTCACTGACTGAGCCACCCAGGTACCTCTGGTTTGTAACTATATTTATCCATATCTGGGTTTACTGCTATTACACATCTGTTAAAAAGCATGTAGTCCAGGGGCACCTGGGTGGCTCAGTCAGTTAAGCATCTGCCTTTGGCTCAGGTCATGATCCCAGCGTCCTGCGATCGAGCCCTGCATCAGGCTCCCTGCTTTGTGGGGAGTCTGCTTCTCCCTCTCCTTCTGCCACTGCCCATGCTTGTGTGCTCTCTTGCTCCTCCTCTCTCTCAAATAAATAAATAAAATCTTAAAAATAAATGAATAAAAGCATGTAGTCTACAGTCAGGTTGTGTTGACTATGTTCCTTGACTAAAATAAACTTTAAGGGAACAAGGATAAATGTCACTTCTTTAGGTTGTATACCCTGTCTCCAGAACTCTCACCTTGCACACACTTAAACATAAATGATTCAGAGCTTTGTGCCCAAACCCGCTCACAAAACAAACGGTATAAACAATGAAGCCTGACTTTGTAATAACTATTATCTGACTAAACTTCTGGATAAGTTAAAATACTTTTCTTGAGCTTCAATTTCTTCAGTTACATAAAACAAAATATCATGAAGGTTAAGTGGGATACTCTATGAAAGGGCTTAGAACGGTACGGGCACATAGTAAGTCCTCAGTAAATATCAGCTATTTTTTTCTCACTTCAACCTTTGGAAACTCAGTTCCCCCCACTCTTCCTGCTGACTTCTTCTCTGGTAGTCATCAAGGCTCTCCTCAGTCTTCCAGGATTTCCTGCTTTAGTCTGCACAGATGCCATAGGCTTTGATCTTATTTAAATACTAAAGGGAGGAAGAAAAGAGGGAAGGAAGAAAGAGAAGGAAGGAAAGGAGAAAGGAAGGGAACCATGCCAGGCAAAGAAAAGGAAGGAAAAGAAAGAGGAGAAGGAGAGGTGGAGAAAGAAAGGAAAGGAGGGAGGGGAGATGGGGAGGAAAAAAAGAAAGGTTTTCTCCTTTTTTTTTTTGAATTTTTTAAAAAAGATTTTATTTATTTATTTGACAGAGAGAGATCACAAGCAGGCAGAGAGGCAGGTAGAGAGAGAGAGAGAGAGAGAGAGAGAGAAAGGAGGAAGCAGGCTCCCCACTGAGCAAAGAACCCGATGTGGGGCTCAATCCCAGGACCCTGAGCCAAAGGCAGAGGCTTTAACCCACTGAGCCACCCAGGCGCTCCAAGAAAGGTTTCCTCTTAAAACCTTTCACAGTATTTTGCGAAGACAGTTCCACTAAATAGTAATTAGCAAACTGTTTTTAAATTTGTACAAAAATAGTTACAGATGAAACGGAAAGCTATGTTTTAACACATTGCAATGTTGTGTCATGTTTGTCTTTATTCAGTTGATTCAACAGTTGGTATTGCCACCCATCACCTTATCAGTATGCAAGGCTTGGTTTTCCACTCTGAGTATGTATTTTTGAAACTTATATTAAACATTTCCCTGTGAACAGCAAAGCATTTCTTTTATAATATTTTAATGATAATTTTGTTAATCCCGAAGCTCCAATTTTTCTATAACACTGTAAAATCAGTTCACATTTTATTATGCAAAAACAATGAAAATTATAAAAGAGCTGAAGATAAAGTTAAGCCTTAGGTATTTTCTCCTGGTTCTAAAGATGAAGTTTTTAGTCCAGAAAGTTAATAACTAATATTTAGCTATGATATAATTTAGAAAAGAGAAGCAAAAGCCATGGTTATGATGTTTTTAACTCATCATTAATATGATATTTACAAGTGCTTTTGTAGTGAAAAATGCTACAGTGAGAAAAAACACAGTATGAACTGGAGGCAAAAGCAGATTATTTGGTCTTAGCTTTGGATAAATAAAATACGAACATTCCATCTACAAAAGAGAGACCTTGCTGTAGTTTAGAAATGTCATGTTTGTATAACAGCTCATGGACATAAGTCTACATTTAAAATTGATATGATTTTAAAATTGCTTCCAATTTTTTTTGACAATTATAACAGCCAAGCCGAAAGTGTTAGGCAATGTTAAAATAGGCACCAAGAAGACACTTTTCTATTTCTCCTGATGGTCATTGATATAATTAACTGCCAGCAGCAAAGTTAGATATATATTCTGTGGCCTTGAATTTGAGTCCAGCTAACTGGCCCCTATGGGGCTAATGCCCATGACTTTGGCCTTTTTATACTATACTTAATAGTACAAAAATATAGATTTCGTTTGGCTCCTAAAGGATTAGAGTGTTCTCTCTCTAGTCTTCTCTTTGATACCTATGCTGATTTTTTCCACTTTCCCTTAGTTTTCGAGGAGCTAAATTTGGCAATAATTGGTAAGTACTGATTTTATAAACTTAAAAAAATCATAAAGGCATTCTCTCCCCCACCCCCATCCCCCCAGTAACAAAACCCCAGCCATACTAGAGAGGAAAAATGGAAATGTCCTAGCATTCCTAGAGGACTGCGTTCTTTATGCGCCCTTTAGGCTAAGAGAGGAGGTGCTGTTTCGTCTTCCTTGTTCTCAAAAAAAAGCGAGAGACTGCAAAGAATAGATCAGGAAAATGTTCTAGTTTTTTAACTTATCAACTACCACACCCTCACTTCTCTTTTTGGTTCACCCCTTCTCTTGCTAGCGACAATTTCCTGAGGACAGAAAAGTGAGAGTGAAAATAGGGTCACATTTGGAGACAGTTAGGTGATATATGTTAATATCCACTCCGGACTAGCTGGGATCACCAATTTCATTCCTCTTGTTATCTGTACCTTGTGAACTGCAGCCTCCAGAGCAAAACGTATTTAACCTGCAATGATACATTGCCCAGGAGCCATTCAGTATTTATGTCATTCTGAATTTTTATTTAGAAACAATTAAAGCTACCTGGATTTCAGGAATTTTCGTGGGTTTCAGGTCAAGGTTTATTTTTTAAAAAAAGACCGAATAATCTACCACTTTATCACCATGTAGCTAAAATAATGACTGTAATTTGAGATTGCTTACTCTCCTTTTTCCCTCTATGTTTATCCCCTACCTTGTAAGGTATGCATGGGCCTATGCACTGAAAACACAGAGGGGGAAGGGTATGGGTATGGACAATGGGGAAGGGTTTGTAATACATTTGTACTTTGTAGTGATAAGAAATTCCAATAAGCATAGTTTTCATGGCTAATTTCATCTCTGGAGAACAATAGATCTACAGTTTTTTAAGTAAAAAAATATCCATCGGTTGAACTTAAAAATAGTTTGGATATATTGCTTAGTTGGAAAATAGAGTGATGCTGTCATTTGGTATCAGCTGTTTTTCTGCCATTGAATTTTGACTCATTGTGTTACCTTTTACTATTAAACAGTGTAAATTCTCCTTCAAAATGAAAAATGTTAATTATTTCAAATTATTTTCCAATCTTCTACAATGATTTGTCTTCATCCCTGGAAAAAAACACTTGTTTAAATTACATTTTTATTGATGCCTGAAAATTTGACTTTGGATGACATCAAAAGATAAAACATAAAGTCGATTCAAGTTTGATCCCTTCATGTGGCTTGAGGTGGACAGAAGCCATGTTCAGGATCACTGGGCTTTGTCAAAAGATGAGTCTATTACATAAGTAAAATAACCATTTCCAGTGAGGGCAAATTTACATACAGCAATGAGATATATTCTCTCCAAGCTTTAGTTAGGTTGTTTTTATATAAATAAATAGAAATTTATCTCAGTTATTTATATAATGCCATATTAAAATGATATAGCTGGGAATAAGGAAACTGTAGTCTCATGAGAATCTTGTGAATGATAACCATTCAGCCCTATGGCCTGACAGCCAGGACACAGACAGAAACAGGGTTTAGTATCTTGTGTATCCTCAGCCATCTCTGGGGATCTCAGAGCCAGTGTGTGTGCCTCATGCTTACTTCCAGTGGGTAGTGATTAAAAGATTCTACATATTTGCTTCTCTCTGTATCATTATCAAATGGGTCATTCTTTTCTGTGTATATATGTATATAAATATATGAACTTACGTCCTCTGTGTACTAACAATTTCTTCTTCCCCATCTCGCTCAGTGTCTCTTCCCTCATAACTTGAGCTTTTCATGCCCTGTATGGAATTTTCCCTCATAACTCATTGTTGGTTTTAGCTCTCACTTCTCACTCCTGTTCCCCTCATGCATTCCTTAAAAGGAGAATATTAACTACTTTTTTTTTTTTACTTTTTTTTAAAAAATTTGACAGACAGAGATCACAACTAGGCAGAGAGGCAGGCAGAGAGAGAAGGAAGCAGGCCCCTCACTGAGCAGAGAGCCCCATGCGGGGCTCGATCCCAGAACCCTGGGATCATGTCCTGAGCTGAAGGCAGAGGCTTTAACTGGCTGAGCTATCCAGCAGCACCCCCGCCCGCTTTTTTTTTTTTTTTTTTTTTTAATGCCAGGCCTTATCATTCATTAGTCCCTAACCAGACTAGGGTTGGTCAGTGCTGACTCCATCAGGTTTAATTTGTGAGGTCTGTGTTGGGCTGCCTCTTCAATATGGAATGTTAGCCAGAGCATTTCACACAGAGAAGTCGACATGTCTAGTACATCCTGTACCAATCTATTGTTCCTTTAACCCACCATGTTTCCTAAGTTAGCCTAGCCTTTAAGCAAAAGTGTTATCTAAGAGGAGTGACATATCAAGTCAATATCAGCCCTAAGACTCTCACTCACATTCATTGATTAGGTCAAATAAATTGATTGTGCAGGTACCTGGTAAGGTCCTGAGGGAATAGGTAGCATTGGTAAGATTTTATGGAAATGATATTCAACCTAGGTATTAGGAGACCTGGATAGTTCATCTCTGTCATGAACTGAGTCTCAAAATTAAGAAAGTTTTCTAACCATTCAGGGCCTCGGTTTTGCATTTGCAATTTTGGAGAATGGGATACAAATTTCACAGGGTGGTTCCCAGACTTTATTCTGTGAGTCCACATCATGAAGGTTGAGATCAGAGTAAACCTGAAACATCACAAAGACGATAGCCTAGCAGGGGATCAGGGTGGTAAGACATCACAATCAGAACGCTGCTTTTCTAAAAGAAGAATTGGATATCAGGAATGGTTCCTGGAACTGATATATGGATAGGTGCTGTGGGTCTAGGATAAGTAAGGGCCAAGCCTGTTGATTTTAATTAACATAGTAAAGTAGTTGAGGCAGCATCAAAGCATGCAAGAAATAGATTCCTATAGGGGAAGATAAGTCAACCCATTAACAACTTCCAAATATACTTTAATTTTCCATTAGCGAACATTCTTACTCACTGAGAGTCAGGAATGTCTACACTCATTTAATAGATTATTTGATTTACCTCTATATTCCCCTTGCTGTAGTTGCTGTCAGTTTTGGTGGCTAGTGGGGTGAGCCCCCAAGAACCTAGACATGAATGAAATTGGAGTTACACTGAAAAATCAATATGTAACCTGAAAATAGATCTGCAAAGTTATTGGAAGGAAGCCGAATGACTCCCAGGTCAGGCAACTTGGGATCATCTGGTTAAATACATGAGATCCAAAAAAGAATATTTCCGTTAGAAGGTAGACAAGCTAATCTAGAGTTTCATAGTCAAAATCAGCTTGTGTCCATCTGGGTACTATCTGGGGAGTGAGTTTTAGTCAGTGGACTTCCGCTATTCCAGATTCATTAGCAAAGTAGACATAAATGTCAGGGGGTATAGCAAATATATGGACATTCTCGGTTTTGTACATTGACCCTTAAGTCCTTGATTAGGTGTATTTTTAACCCTACAAGATGATTTTTCATTTGATATATGGAAAAAATCAAGTTTTGTCCTATGAGCCTAAGGACCAGATACTAGGAAGTCCTACACTTTCAAAGGATTGTCACACTGAGGCCTTTAACACACAGGCATGTTGTAGATTCAGATAGTCTTCCCACAGTGACCACCCAGCATCCATGTGTTCTTGGGTCATTCCCATGCTTAATTTTGTAAAATATTTTCACATTTGTACTTACAATAAAATCCAAACTGTCCTTTCACTTTCTACCACACCTACCTGCTACCTCATCTCCTATGACTCTTCCCTGCACTTAGGGCACTCAACCCATACTGTTCTTCCTTCCATTCTGATAACATGCCAACGTTGTCTTTACCTGAGAGGCTTTGCATGTACTACTCCCTTTGCCTGAGAATATTTTTTCTTAATATTTATGTCTTTCTTCTGCTCAAGATTGAGTCCTAAATATAATGAGGTTTCTGTGATAAATCTATCCCATACAGCCCCCTTTCTCTACTTCAGGCTATCATTTATTTTTTTTTTATTTTTATTTTTTTAATCTTTTCAAAAAATTTTTTATTTTTTATTAACATATAATGTATTATTAGCCCCAGGGATACAGATCTGTGAATCATCAGGCTTACATACCTCACAGCACTAAAAATAGCACATACCTTCCCCAATGTCCATAACCCCACTGCCCTCTCCCTACCCCCTTACCCCAGCAACTCTCAGTTTGTTTTGTAAGATTAAGAGTCTCTTATAGTTTCTCTCCCTCCCGATCCCATCTTGTTTCATTTTTTCCTTCCCTAGCCCCCAAACCCCCCACATTAACTCTCAAATTTGTCATATCAGGGAGATCATATGACAATTGTCTTTCTCTGATTGACTTATTTTGCTCAGCTTGATACCCTCTAGTTACATCAACGTCATTGCAAATGGCAAGATTTCATTTCTTTTGATGGCTGCGTAGTATTCCATTTAATACACACACACACACACACACACACACACACACACACACCCCACATCTTCTTTATCCATTCATCTGTTGATGGACATCTAGATTCTTTTCATAGTTTGGCTATTGTAGACATTGCTGCTATAAACATTCATGTGCACATGCCCCTTTGGATCAACACATTTGTATCTTTAGGGTAAATACCCAGTAGTGCGATTGCTGGGTCATAGGGTGGCTCTATTTTCAGCTTTTTGAGGAACCTCCATGCTGTTTTCCAGAGTGTCTGCCCCAGCTTGTATTCCCACCAACAGTGTAGGAAGTTTCCCCTTTGGCAGTGTTTCTAGGAAGAAGTTGCTCAAGCTGGGGTCAAAGAGGTTGCTGCCTGTGTTCTACTCAAGGATTTTGATGGATTCCTTTCTCACATTGAGATCTTTCATCCATTTTGAGTCTATTTTTGTGTGTGGTGTAAGGAAATGGTCCAGTTTCCTTCTTCGGCAGGTGGCTGTCCAAATTTTCCCAGCACCATTTGTTGAAAAGACTGTCTTTTTTCATTGGATATTCTTTCCTCTTTTGTCAAAGATTAGTTGACCATAGAGTTGAGGGTCCATTTATGGGCTCTCTATTCTGTTCCATTGATCCTTGTGTCTGTTTTTGTGCCAATAACTTACTGTCTTGATGATGACAGCTCTGTAATAGAGCTTGAAGTCTGGAATTGTGATGCCACCAACTTTGGTTTTCTTTTTCAACATTCTTATGGCTATTCGAGGACTTTTCTGGTTCCATATAAATTTTAGGATTATTTGTTCCATTTCTTTGAAAAAAAAAAAGATGGTATTTTGACAGGGATTGCATTAAATGTGTAGATTGCTTTTGGTAGCATAGACATTTTCACGATATTTGTTCTTCCAATCCATGAGCATGGAGCATTTTTCCATTTCTTTGTGTCTTCCTCAATTTCTTTCATGAGTACTTTATAGTTTTCTGAGTATAGATTCTTTGCCTCTTTGGTTAGGCTTATTCCTAGGTATCTTATGGTTTTGGGTACAATTGTAAGTGGGATTGACTCCTTAATTTCTCTTTCTTCTGTCTTGTAGTTAGTTAAAGAAATGCAACTGATTTCTGTGCATTGACTTTATATCCTGACACTTTACTGAATTCCTGTACAAGTTCTAGCAGTTTTGGAGTGGAGCCTTTTGGGTTTCCCACATATAGTATCATATCATCTGCAAAGAATGATAGTTTGACTTCTTCTTTGCCGATTTGGATGCCTTTAATTTCTTTTTATTGTCTGGTTGCTGAGGCTAGGACTTCTAGTACTATGTTGAATAGCAGTGGTGATAACGGACATCCCTGCCATGTTCCTGACCTTAGCGGAAAAGCTTTCAGTTTTTCTCCATTGAGAATGATATTTGGAGTGGGTTTTTCATAGATGGCTTTCATAATATTGAGGTATGTGCCCTCTATCCCTAAACTTTGAAGAGTTTTAATCAGGAAGGGATGCTGCACTTTGTCAAATGCTTTTTCAGCATCTATTGAGAGTATCATATGGTTCTTGTTCTTTCTTTTATTAATGTATCATATCACATTGATGGATTTGCAGATGTTGAACCAACCTTGCAGCCCTGGAATAAATCCCACTTGGTCATGGTGAATAATCCTTTTAATGTACTGTTGGATCCTATTGGCTAGTATTTTGGTGAGAATTTTCGCATCTGTGTTCATCAAGGATATTGATCTGTAATTCTCTTTTTTGACGGGGGTCTTTGGTTTTGGGATCAAGGTAATGCTGGCCTCATAAAATGAGTTTGGAAGTTTTCCTTCCCTTTTTAATTTTTGGAACTGTTTTATGAGAATAGGAATTAATTCTTCTTTAAAAGCTTGGTAGAATTCCCCTGGGAAGCCGTCTGGCCCTGGGCTCTTGTGTGTGGGTTTTTTTGTTTTTTTGTTTTTTTTGTTTTTTGTTTGGCTTTTCTTTTTTTCAAATTTTATTTTATTTAAATTCAATTAATTAACATAGACTGCATTATTCGTTTTAGATGTAGTGTTCAATGATTCATCAGTTGTGTATAACATCCAGTGCTCATCACATCACCTGTCCTCCTTAATGCCCATCACCCAGTTACCCCATTCCTCTTCCCCCTCCAACAAACCCTCAGTTTGTTTCCTAGAGTTAAGAGTCTCTTTGGGGGCACCTGGGTGGCTCAGTGGGTTAAGCCTCCGCCTTCGGCTCAGGTCATGATCCCAGGGCCCTGGGATCGAGCCCTGCATCGGGCTCTCTGCTCAGTGGGGAGCCTGCTTCCTCCTCTTTGCCTGCCTCTCTGCCTACTTGTGATCTCTCTGTCTCTCTATCAAATAAATAAATAAAATCTTAAAAAAAAAAAAAGAGTCTCTTGTGGTTTGTCTCCCTCTCTGATTTCATCTTGTTTTATTTTCCCCTCCCTTCCCTATGATCCTCTGATTTAGTTCATAAATTCCACATATGAGTGAAATCATACAGTAATAATTGTCTTTCTCTGATTGACTTACCTCACTTAACATAATATCCTCTATCATTTATTTTTGAAGCATTTTACTAATGATAGCTACTACCATCCAAAATGTTTGCACTTATTTCTTTTCTTCTTCTTTAAAAAAATTTTTTTTTCTCTCACTAAAATATGTATTTCATTAGAACAGGATCTTGTCTGTCATGCTTATTGCTGTATCCTCAAACTCAGGAGAGTGTCTGAAAAACATAAAATACTCATTTTATTTTTAAAATTAAAAAAAAATTTAAACACTCATTTTAATGAATGTAACAGATTTTTATAAGTATACTCTGGCCACTATCTCATTAGCATAAGTGTCCCATTTCGAAGAGAACTCATTGATGGTGACATACCCATGGGATTTTCTAGTGGTCCTGATTTTTAGGACAAAATAAAGTGGTTCAGGTTGTGCTTCTCTTGAGAGCATTAATCCTAAGCCAATAGACATTATGCAGGACAGAGGTGCATTTCCTACTTGGAGGCCTCGGGCTGTTGCAAATGCTTGATTCATTAGGGAATACATGAATCAGAATAGCTAATAATGCCTGAACCAAGGCTAAATTGGGACATCTCCCATGTTTTTAGTTGGGTAGATAGATGACTTGTATATGACTTCTACAAAGAAACTCAAAGTATACTTTCCTAATTCTAGCATTGCTTTGCATTTCTGGGGTAAAGAGGCAGTGTGCCATAGTGGAAGAGCTCAGACTCTAGAACCAACAAAGCTGGCTTTGAATTCAGCTCTGTCATTTACCAGATGCATGCCCTTGGACAAGTCCTCCGAGTCCACGAGTCTCCTCCTCTGTAAAGTGGGATTGTGATGCTTCCTCCCAGAGCTGCCTGCAGGGGTATAATCAATATGACTGGCACGTGATGCATCCTTATTGATTTGGAGCTGCCATTATTATAAAGATTTCACAGACTAGCCTGGTGTTGCATTTTTATATTTGTTTTGTTTATCTGGCTTCAAGTTATAGTGAGTGCTCCCAGGAAAATCAAATTGTGGATGGACCGTCATGGGAAAATAGCTATCTTGAAAGATGAAAGGGACACACACTGCATCACAGCAGAGCCTCATTTGAACCAGTGGCGAATCCAAGGCAGATGTGGGCACTGTGGTAGCTGGCATTCTTGTATATATACAAAAGAACTCCAACATGAAATGGCCCACTTGCCCTCCAAGTAGCTATTCTGTTTTCCTTTTGCTACTAAGTCTTTTCTACTATATTGAACATATCCTTGGATTACCTCATGCTTTCTGTTGACAAATGAACTCTGTTCCCTTACAACTTCAGGCTTCCATGACTCTATGCCTCCTTGGCTCCACATTCCCTGTTATTCTCTATCCTCAACTTTATGCCTGCTGAGTCGTATGCTCAGTTTACACATCCTGCTGATTGCCTGGTTTGTTTCACTATTCAATTCTAGAAAGGGGTGCTAATTGGTCTGACTCAAGTTTTATCACCAGGGTATGGCGCCATTCCCTCAATAGGCAGATGTTGGTTCGATCCACCTGAAATCAACATTGGCGTGTGTCCAAATGAACAGATATTAGCAAATTCACATGGCACAATTCATGTACGATGCCTCTGATGAGGTGTCATTGCTGGAGCCATAGGGTGGGGGGGGTGGCGTCATATAGAATACGAACAGTCAAGAACGACACATTTTTTTAAGAGTCTTATTTCATGCCATATAGGAGTGGTTGTGGCTGGGGCAGGCATTGTGATTAGCTTTTTAGCAAAATATGGAATCATTTGTATTGCCTGCAATTTTAGACCCAGAAAGGACATTTGAGACACTTTATTTAGTCCAACCCTTCCACTTCAGAGACGAGGAGTCCAAACCTCAAGTAGATAAGTCCAGTGTCACAAATGGCAAGTTAAACATTGGAAAACAAAATCAGTGGAAGGATGTTGTCAAGAAATTGGGTTATTTATGTTGGGGGGGAGAAAAAGCCTGAGTATACAAGACAAAAGACCATCTGTTTAATTGAAAATATCACAATCCAGTAGGGAAGGAAACATTCATTTTAATATATAAATGCCGTCATGAATGGATGCACAGGATCAGAATGTGTAATTATGAGGTTGAGAATATTCAGGGAAATTGTTCTAGAAAACCAGATGTCTGAACTAAGAGTTGAGGACTTGCGTCGGTGTCCATCAGGCAGTTGTTACCGTGAAGCATATTCCAGATGCACTTACGAGTGATCAGAAAGTGTATTTTGTGTGTGTGGCATGTGGAAGAATAGCAGCTTAAGCCATAGGTTGTCTATGAGAAATATCCGTGTCTCTCCCTCTCTCCTACTCCTCCCTCCCGTCCTGCTGCCTTCTTTTTTCTCCTCATCCCTGTTAAGTTTACCTCTGGTGAATCTTAAAATAACTTTGCATTCTATCTTTCTGATCAGAATAACAGTGTGAAAAGGTTGTTCAAGAGCATGCACGGGGGTGGAAGGAAACTGATCTGAAATCTGAAATTTATCATAGTTATATGGCAAGACACAAGATGTCTGTTTTGTTTGGGGGTGCCAACCCAGTGAAATTCTCCCTCGCCCCCTATTCTGAAGGGTGCTGTCATTTCCTTGGTGAGGGTCACTTTAAATGTTATTCAGGTCTTCTCAGGTATTTGCAATCTAGTCCAAGGTGTTGTCATTTTCACACTTAATAAGTACCCTTTCGATTCTTTCCCCCAGTCCCAATGCCCTACAGGAGACCACTCAATGCATCCCCTTCCCCAGAATGACAGCAAGCCATTGATTACTCTTCTTTGGGTACTCCCCTTTAGTGAGTTGCATACCACCTACTTTACTGTGGTTTGTACGGTGTATTCTTAATGCGGCTGCTTTTTTTCCTCTGCGGGTGTGAGACTCAGGTTATAACAAATGATTCATAGTGAGGAAAATCAGTGGTCTGTCTTGTCAAAGAATTGTATCACAAATAAAAAACCAGAAAACCCTATGTAGATTCCAAGAATGCAATTATAAAAGTACACTATTTTGAACTTTCTGTATAATAAAACCCAGAATGACCACTTATAGAAAAAGCAAGAATTTCACATAGGCATTTACATTTTCCACTTCCTCCTCTTTTTATGGATTAAAAAGTACATCTTTGCCAAAAATAAGAACTCATTCAGAGGGAGACAAGAAGAAAAAGCTGAATACTAAGCATTCCTCAAAGCAGGGAAGAGTTCGATTCAATACATTTTAACCTAAATTTAACTACAGAGTTCAACATTTAAATGTATCGGAGGATTGAGAATCAAATCTGCAACAAAGTTTTCAAAAATCTACCAAACCTTTGGAGTGTGTGCACGTTTTTTATTTTGTTGGAATATAACTTTTTTTTTTTTTTTTGGTCATTGCTGTTTAATGATGAGAATTAATTTGCTAAGAAATTGAAATCAACATCAAAGAGAGAAGAGACGAGAAGAATTCATGGGCTGAGATTAGCACTCCAAAGAAAGGAAACCAGAATACAGCAATAAGATACCACTCTTGGTAGGCTGTAAATGTTCCTTGCTTTTAAAATTCCCTAACAAGGTGAGCGAAACCATTCCAAGAACACTATTGTCAAGAGACACCTTTGAACTGATCTATCCTGAAGAATAACCCCCAGAAAGGTAGAAAAAAAATAACTTTCATATATTTGTGGCCACACAGTGCAGCTCCGACTTCTGAACATTTTTCCCCAATTATTTTTGTAAAGTATTGATCGCAATTTAATTTTGCAGTCCCAACATGAGAGGCCCTTCATGCTGAAATGTCTCACAGGAGATTGTAATCAGGGTCTAGCCTGAAGGTGAAGCGCTCGTACATAGGTTTTACTCTATTTCTCTACTCTTCATCAGCTCGGGGATTGGAGCAGAGGGCATTCTCAGGCAGATTAATTTTTGACGATGGGATCGATGGAAGATGTTTTTTCCTCCTGACATTGAGTCATCTAATTTGCTGTTTATCTTTGGCTTATTGAGTTTTGAGCATTGTTAAATCATACCTTTCAGCTGTTTAATTTCATATGTGAATTTTGCATTCCCCTCTTGTACTTGGGCATAACTCTTTTACCTAAAATGAGCAGGATGATGGGCCTTTTTTGACACAGGGTTACTGCTTTTGAGTCTGTTAAGTACTCCAAGGTAATGTTATGGTACTTTCTAGCCTTTTTTCTTTGCTTGTGGCCATAGATCAGTTCACCTCTAGGGAAATCATTACTTGCCATCATTATTATCCCTAGCACCTTCATCTATCCTCCCTTGTTTCCTGACTCCATGGCTTGATGAAGTGCCTAGATGTGCGAACACCTTATCTCAGGTCTCATAATTAACCCCTTCATAACACAGGCCAAGGAAAGCCTTTTTCCTGTGATATACTTCATCTAGTTCTGTATTTGGGCTTCTTGATAGCAATTACAGCAGCTTTAACAGTTTCGACTCTATTTTTGCCGTAAGATGTGAATTTTGTAAGCGTGCTGATGGCTGTAAGAAAAAGAAACTACTTTCCACCTAGAGAAACTTGGCCTTATATCACCTTTCTTTTTTCTTTTTAAAGGTAATCAAGCTGTATCTCAAGACAACACCTTAGCTGTATACACTGAACATTTCTCACAGTAGCAATATTATATTAAACGTTAGTTATTTTATCAGTTTTTGTGAGCATACCCACAATTACCTCAGAAATTAATAGAATATGAATGGGTCTTTTTTTTTTTCACTTGGAAAGTCATATAACCTTTTAAAATAGGCTTGGAAACAAAAATAAAAGTAGAGATGTTCACAGAATATACTGTTAGATTTGAATTTAACATTAAAACAATCTGTTAGTTTTATTAATTCAGTAAATAAATTAAAAAAAAATCCTATTCCATACTCCAAACCACTTGCAGGTTTGATTGAACAGAGAGATGTTATTCCTATTATGAAAAGAGCCCTAGAACAACTCTTAGTAAATCTAATTCCTACTCTCTAACCAGTTGGATTTTCATGAGAAAGGTATAACATTTCTTTGGCTCTCAGTTTCCTCAGTTACAGAGTTTAAGAGAGGATTTCTTCCCGATGTAAAAATACATAATTTTTGACACATGACTTTGCAGTGTTCCGTCTTACCTGTCTCTGCCCATCACCCAATGCCTAGCTCAAATTCTGCCTCCTCCATGAAGTTTTCTCACCTACTGCTGCCCACAGTGGACTCACTGTATGTATGTAGTCACAGTTATTTGTTTGACATTGTTTTCGCATGAGTTCTGGTAATGCTTTCTGGCATTTAAAAATATTTCATCACTGTATATTGCAAGGAGGACCTTTGAGTGCACTCTGCATTCTATTTCAATAACCCTGAAAGGTGACCAATATCTATTATTTGAGTATGCGTTTGATTTTTTTAAAAAGTATAGATTTATTTGTAGACATTCTTATAATGAAAGTGAGTAAGAAAATCTGAAACTGACTTAGCAGGTAAACCTCTATGCTGTTTAAATTTCTTACTGAAACTGACACAGCTTTAGGGGAGGAGATCTCAAAATGCTTGTAGTTACATCCCCATCATTAGAATAAGCATTGGGACACATGGAGGGGCACAGTCGTTTAAGCATCTGACTCTTGGTTTCCACTCAGGTCGTGATCTCAGGGTTGTAATCTAGGGGACCTGCTATAGAGCCCCATGTTGGGTTCTGCCCTTGGAGTGGAGTCTGCATGGAATTCTCTCTGCTCCTGGCCCCTCCCCCAGCTCCTGGAATACAAAAATAAATCTTAAACAAAAAAATAAAGAATAAGCTTATGGTCGGGTGAGATAACCACTTTGGAAAACACTTTCTGTCTTTATAATAATAATTTCATAATGATACTAATATTATTACATAATGTTGAAGTATTACTATAATAAGAATATACTTACCTAATTGTTTTGTTAATCAGTTTCACGCCTTTATCAACACACATCATATGCCTTGTCCTACTGAGTTACAAATTCTTTTCAGACAAGAAAGTGGTGTTAATCTTTAACATTTGCCTTGCAAACATTTCAAGTTTTTCTTCAGTTCAGACTTTCAAGTTGCTATTAAAGAATCAATCAACTGAAATTTGTAAGAGTATGTTTGTACTTCATTAGCTGATACCAGAGATGAGGACGAGTTAGCATTAAAAAAAATGAGGAAATAAATTTTCTGCCCCACAGGAGAATATATGAATTACACAAGTAAATAAGAATTTACAAATTAACATCCATATCTACAAACATTAGTGTAGGTTAATGTCCTTATGAAAAATACTGTAATTCTTTGGCTCCCAATTTTTTTTCTTAACTCATCAGCATAAAAATACAAGTGTTTCCAAATGTGTTTGTAGAGGAAAACAGCTGGAAATAAAGTACTCTGTTTCCTCAAAGTGTGCCTTTCCTTGGGATCTAAGTTGTGAAGGGTGAAGGAGACTATCAGGCTTATTAATGATGTTTGAGGCCCAGGAACCACAGCCATCAAGTCCCCGTATCAAGCAGATTCCCTGGTGGTGTGGACCACATCGGTCCATAAGGCCCCAGTCCTTGCCAATCAGATACAAAACACACAAAATTCCAGAGCAGAGGGAATGAACACAAAACCTGTTCCACTTGTTTGGCTGTTTTTGCATATTTATAAATCCATAATGGTCCATTCGAAATCAAGCCTTAACTTCTAAGATATTTTAACTCTGATGTTTGGGTCTTCATTTCCAGTATATTTCACACCTAACTGTCCAGATACCACTATTATGTAAATCACTTATATACTTATATGTAGTAAATATGCCTATGTGGCATATTTGTGCCCTGGGGGGTTTGATAGTCTTGATGGTAAATAGCCAAGGTAAATAATGAAATAATTATTATAGAAATGTTTAATTTGTTGAGCTTCTATTAATGGGCTTACAATAAATTCTGTCCTGAATATTGATTAATCCCCATTGCAACCCTGTGGAAGGGCACTGTTACATGTTCATCTTATAGATGAGGAAATTGATGAGGAAGAGACCCTAGGGCCATGGAAACACATTTCCTAAGTAAGCAATGTAAGACCAGAAGAAGCTACATAAGGGTACATGACCAAATCTCAGGTTAAAACAAAGGTCCTCTGACTCTGTTGGAATATTATTTCTACTCTGTCATCCAGTCCCCAAGTGCTGTATGTTGCTTAAGAGATATCATAAACTTTCATTTGTGATTATCTACCTCACTGAAAGAAATTGGACTGGGTGAGAAATTTCCTACACAATAATGTTAAGATTATCTTCCTAAACTCATATTAAACATGGTCAGATTTAGATACTGAGTACATTTTTCTTTAAAAAGTACAAACACGATTTTCTTTTCACTACTGAGGCTTGGCCATAAAAATGTTTAACTCATAAATATGAATTCATTCTATCACCATAAATTAGGTAAAGTTGTTATAGTAACAACCAGGTCTTAGGACATAAGTCAGTGAGAGATAAATCCTAACATTGCTTTAAAGAGTCTTCTGAAAGGTGGCCCAGGAAGGGAGAAATTGTTTTGAATGCTGGAACTGGGGAAAAAATGAGTCATGAAAGCTCAAAGCCTGGGGCTCGCACTGGGCTGCAGCAGTTGGTGTGCTAAAATCATGTTTTACTGTTGCTCTAACAGCTCCCACTTCTATCTCGAACAGGGACTTGGGTTCCAAAAGAGCTGAATCATGATTTATGATTAACTATTGCTGCTGCATTTGTCATCATTTACATTTGTCCCGAGAAGAAGAATCCCTGGCTTGGAAGACTGTCTAGCTCAGGGTAGAAATGATGAGAATGGTGGTACTTCATTCTGCGTTCCTCCCACACGGTAAAAATATCCCCCCTAGCCCATTTTTAGATGCCTCATGTTATGATGGTGTTATTTGTTCCAGCCATTCTGGCAATATAAATTTCGCTCACTATCATATATCTGGTCTCTTTGTATATATTAAATATAATGGCTTTTTCAAAGCTACACTAAAAGAGGAAAAAGACTAAGTAAATGTCCTAAAGTCCTGAATAATCCACAAAGACAATTAGCTCTTTAATAACTTAGAAGCAATTGTAGTATATGTGACCTTTGAACAAAGCAGGGATTAGGAACACCTTCCCTCCCCACACCCATTGTGGTAGAAAATCTGCATTTAATATTTGACTCCCCCAAACTACTATTAGCCTACTGTTGACCGGAAACCTTACTGACAACAATAATAGTGGATTAATACATATTTTGTATGTTATATATATTATTTTATATGTATACGTATATACTGTATTCTTACAGTGAAGCAAGTACAAGGAAAGAGTGTTACTAAGAAAATCATGAGGAAGAGAAAATACATTTACAGTGCTGGATTGAAAAATGTCTACATATAAGTAGACCTGGGTAGTTCGAAACTGTGTTGTTCAAGGGTCAACTGGATTTTGCAAGTCCAACCCATATGAACTTAATAGACATCATGTCTTGCGATAACATCATATTTCTCAAATCTTTCGAAATGTGATGGGCCACAGTCAGGTCTGTTGGTTTAAAATTTTGCATAAGTCCAAGAACTTGAACAAGGAAATTATTATGTAACACTAGAGCAGCAAGAGATCATGAACCAAAATGTTAAGTTCCTGTGATTTGACCAGTGTAACCCATTCCGGTCACTCCCCTACCAACTTTAAATGATTTAAAACACGGTAAGTTCTGGAATCTTCTGACTCTATTGGTTTGCAAAGACTCGCAAGATTGAGGAATATATTCAGGGGGAATAAGAAATCATCAGGAATCTGTGTCCCGTCGTATCTCCGTGTGTCTTTCATCTTGTCTACAAAGCTTGCATAGAGACTCTGTTGTGGTCATTCTCCCTAACCCTGGAAATGGAACCAGCCTTTGGGGGCTGGCCCAGCACAACTACCTAACATGTCTAACTTACTCGATTTTTCCAAACACTATATAAGGTAGGCAAGGAAGGTGACTTACAGAAAAGGAATGTAAGGCTCAAGGGGGTTATGTTGTCTATCCAAGTCTGGAGAGCTGGGAAATAGATGAGATAAACAGGTATATGGTCAGTATTTTTTCTCTGGGTGTCTTGTTCCTCTGCTCTACTACAGAGTGTGTGAGGTAGGGCGACAGAGCTGCTTACTTTAGAATGGGTAGGTATTGTAGACCCAATCAGATTGCGAATTAACAAAATAATTCCAGATCATTTTGGCTGGTTTTCTCCAGGCAAGACAATGTCTATCTTTTTTATTTCATTGGCTACCCCATACATTTTTACTGGCTGCATTGTCTGGTTCAGTGCCACTGTCCATAGTCAACCGTATATATCTCCTCATGTATGAAACATAACTCAAGCTACAATATCAAGAGGGAGAGTCTGGGAGGGGAACTTACAGAGAGAGAGTTGTCTTACAAAACTTGAAAGTATTAGGAATGAAAACAAAAACAACATTGTTCTAAATAAGCTGAAGGTAAGACCTATATGGAAGAAGGTTATCACACAAGAAAGAAAAATATCCAGTGTTTATGAAGCATCGTTTTCTTTTTCCTAATGTCTTATATCTAGGACGCCAGCCATATGTCTGTTCTCTTGGGGATGTTATCAATTCATGGGAGCTTAATAGCTATAGATGATGAATTTTACTTTACAGTCATTTTGTCTTTGATAAGTGGCAATGTCTAATGCAAGATACTCTAGGTAAAACGATAGTAGAGGATATGCATTTTAGTGCTAGTAATATATTCTAGTCAACAATACTTAGTAAGGCCCGTTACGTGAACTTACTCATCACTTGGCCAGGAAGATTTCTATGCTCGAATGAAAGGGGTTTGCCATGAGGAATAGGTGTGTAAAGCACCCAGGGAACGTCAGTGTGTATTGAAGAATAGGGTCGAAGGGTGAATGGCATTTAGCCTTGACATCTACTAGAAGATGAAAGCCTGATGCTAACTCTTAGTCCTGGTGGTTCCGGGACAGAATTGACCTGAATCCTGAAATACTCATTAATTCACTTAAACTCATTCCTTCTACACATGACCACTAATTTTAGGACACCTTGTGCCTTTCCCTTGTAATGGCACCTTAGATACCATTTCTTTGTTAGTGTCTCACTGTCTTTCTCTTGCTGACCAATTCTTACAAAATTGCTTTCGTCTTTCCGAGAGTATCCAGACGCCTGTGACAATGATGACTTGTTCCGCTTCAGAGGTTACTCACGATTCTTTATAGCTCCCTGGTCTGTTTATTTAGCAACTCAGTGATATTCTGCTAATTCAAACACCCAGAGAAAAATTACTGACCATATGCCTTCTTTCTAATCATACTTGAAGGCTTAGTTAAAATGTTACATTTTCAACAAGGCTGTCTCTGACCCTCTTAGGGGACTTCAGTGCTACTCTTTCATGTGAGAGTAACTGGTCCACATTTCTATCAATTATATATTTTTATACATTTTAATATACCTGCCTTTACAAAGAAAGTGGGAATTGTCCGTAGGGTCCAAATATCCTCCACTGATATAACCCTAGCTCCTAGTGGTGTCTGGTCCTCAAAGAGACGGTCAGTGGGCTACTAGCAGAAAGATCTATGTAAACCTCCTTTGTTAAAACAAGGAGAAACAGAGGACTGAGATGAGTTCTTCTTCTGTAGGCAAAGTGTTTGGACCATGTTATTTGTTAGAACATAAATGAGTTGGCATTTATGCTTATGGAATAACTTAGAAATCTATAATTGTAAATTCATGCTGATTTTAATGAAATCAAAACTCAAAGTGTGAAACCATCCAAATAAATATAATTTTCCCCAAACTGCTTTGATATGAAAAAGACTCTTTGGCTTAGCTCCAATTAACTATCTTAGTCACCCACACAGAAGCAAAAAGACTCCCTCCATCTGATTATAAGTTTCTGCAAATAGCAAAAACGCTCAAAGCATTCCTGGTTGTTCTCTCTGTATGTGCGTTTTCGCAACCCAGAGCAAACAGAATGGACTGATTCTGTCATTTGCATGGAAAGATCTGATATATGTCTCATTTTTCAAGCTTTCCAGGCCCTATAAAATACGGTTTTAGCATTAAAAAGAAATCATATAAAATATATTCATAAAAAGTGATGTTTTTATACTCAGGCTAATATTTTATGACCAAGGCACCTATTCAGAGTTTAATTATAATAGATTCAATCTAATGCTATGGGTGCGTTCTAGTCTGACGTCCTTAAGTGTGCTTTTTAAGGGTCTTTGTTTTTCAAAATGTCAAGCCTTTGTTTTATATTCTTCCATCCTTTGCCCACTACCGGTATCCCTGCTTGTGTTAATTGTTCCAAACACCTGCTACAATCTCGGCCCGCGAACAGGCAAAAACTACGGGGAACTTGACAGCAAAACAAATACATACAGATATAGGGTTTTATAGAACCTGCCCTCTTCCTGAATGTGTAAACACTCAGACTGAAAAACGAGATCGTCTGCAGATGTATCTCCTGGCAAATGGGAGAGAAGTTACCCACTGAGGCCAGTTTACGGAAGCGGAGACGGCATGGTAAACATGTCTGCCTACCCCTTGACATGTTGTTCCAGATGGTTGCATAGACACAAGACAGACCCAGTGAGCTGGCTCATTTTCTATCATGAAGCAAAAGGAAGTAACTCTCCACCGTGGGCTGGGGCAGGGTTTTTCACCGTCCGTGTGCAATCTCACAGACAAGTAGTTTTGGAGGTACCCACCCCTCATTATCTGAGTGAAAAAGAGAAAAAAAAACTTTTCCAGCACTGGGCATATATCAAATGTCTCTCAGCAAGATTAGAGCTTCACTAAAAGTAAGAGCATGGTCTTTGCCCATGAGGTGATAAATTTCCAGTGCTAGCAACAGTGAAGACTTAGGAAGTGAATAAAGAAATGTCTCTAAGCATCTCTTAGGCATGTCATAAAAGGGCACATTCAATATAACTCATATGAAAAAGTAATGTCTGATGGTGCTCAGGAAAGAGAGGCAGAGAATGGTGATGCTTTTAGTAGTAATTCAGGGAGGAAGCTGCCATAGATGTTTTCATCACTGGGTATAGGCAAAAGCGTTGTCTCCACCCTGCCTCCCCCCTACCACATTGATGATAGAGATGAATTACAGTGGGAGGGTTTATAACTCCCTCTGGACGAGGACCCTGTTTTGAAAACAAACTTAACACTGAAACAAAAGAGACACAGGCTGGGCTATCACTTTCTATTTGGATTTTTTTTCTTTTTATTTGACAAATCAGGAAACTTCTTAACATCCATGTTCTTTCCTCTGCTTTGTTGCGGTTGCTGAAAAAGGGAGAACCGTGTCACTTCTGAGGGTCTCTCCGTATGAAGGTAGGAAGGAAAAGAACGGAGGTTGAGGGAAAAAATAAAATAAAACAGAGGTGCAAAGGAGAAATGATGTCTTAGGAAGAAAAATGAGAAAGAATCATTAAGTGAAACAGAAGGATTCCTTTAGCTGTTAGGGACCTAAGCATCCAGCATTTAGTTTTTAGGGACGGAAATGCCCAGACCCTGCACTCAGGGAGACAGGTTGGTAAAATGTGCAGAAGCTGAGTGTGACTTGGAAGAATGCCAGTATGAATGCACAGAGGCACTTCTTTGTGTGGTATTGTTTCTGTGGGTAAATGCCAAGACTGGCCCTGGGCTAATTGAAATGAGCAGCTGCACGGGTCACATCAGTATAAGGAGCAAGTATTAACAGGTGCAAGGGGGCCACAGGCTTTTCCTTTGTCAATATTGAAGTAAACAGGTAATGCTGTTCATTTGTCTTCTTAAAATGTAAAACTTCAGGCTCAAATTGAAAGCCGCCTTTGGCATCTCCTATGTGTCTGTCATTGAGTCTAGGGTGCCTCCAGCTTCCTGGATTCAAAACCAGGCAGTTAGTCATGTCCAGGAGGA
This sequence comes from Martes martes, assembly GCF_963455335.1. Taxonomy (NCBI): domain Eukaryota; kingdom Metazoa; phylum Chordata; class Mammalia; order Carnivora; family Mustelidae; genus Martes; species Martes martes. The sequence continues at coordinate 59,117,759 of NC_137895.1, forward strand.
AACAAGTTCAGCGGCTATATCTTCCGGTGTTGATACTCAGGATGGATTGCAAAATCACAGGAACTTTGGGCAGGTGTCGAGTGGCTTCTCTGATACAGATTGCATCTTAAAGTTGTTTTTCTTCAAGAAGCCTCTTGTGGGGGGGGAGAAAAGCTCTCTTCCATTTCTGATTCCATTCAGGGCCACTATAATCTTGTTCTTGTTTGCTTGCTTGGGGCATAAAAAGCACCAAGGCCAGCCCTGCGAAGTGTTTCATTCCCTCTGCGTCCCTCTGCGTCCCTGTCAAAGACATTGAGCTAAAATGGTTGCTGAGAGTTAAAAAATGAACATTCTCACCACAAAAACTTCAGATTGGACCCAGGAAAGAATCTATGAGTGGGGCTTAATGATCCATCAAAGCTATGGGGTTTAATTTTAGACCAGAAATATTTTTTGTTTATGATTATTAATGTGTGATATTTTTCAACAAGTTCAAGAGGAAGGAAAGGGAGCAGTGAGCTATAAAGCAGAAGCAAAAACAGTTGATTTGATCATCAGGGACAATTAGCCATTTTAACCGCACCGAGGTCAAGTGTCTAGGGGTCCACAAAGGTTCATCTCCATCGCAGGCTCTTATTCCAAACAACGCGGGATCCTGCCATTTCTGGAGGGTGGATCAGATAAATGGTTTCTTCCACCTTTCCATGGCATGTTCCTACCTGGACATTCTGACAAGTCTGCTGTTTCACATAATGCATGGCTCATTTCATTTTGCTTTCTGTCTACAAAACAATCCTGAAAGAACTAAAGCATGTCTGTCTCATCTTAATATTCGGAGTCACTTTGGTACCCAATGTATAAAATTTTGTATGGCTCACCCAGGACCTGCCACAAATCCCACAAGAGATGATTAATAACACTAATAAGAAACGTCTTCTTGCAGAATCTCAGGTGACTCGGATGAAAAACGTGATACCGTAGCTTGGGAATTTTGGCCTCCACAGAATCTCTCCTTCCTGACACTTGCAAACAAAGCTGGTGAGTTGAGCTGATTGGATTTTGTTAACTTCTATTTCAAGAAACAAGTCTGATTTCCTGGTTTTGCCTCATTTTGTTTTGGTTTAATGAAGAAAGAGTTGGCACATGAGACAGAGGACTCAAATTTTTGTCCATTTTATAGAATCTGGATAATCTGGCATTCCACTTTTTTATTCACTTGTCAAGGGAAAGCATTAAAGGTGAGGGTGGGCATAGTTTCTGAGAGCCTCTGGGTGTGAAATAGAGGCTGCGTACGCTTGATTTGGGGAATCAGCATCACCTGTCGCCATGTCACTTAGATTGATCTGTTGGGAGATCCAGCCACCTCTTTGTCTCTATGGGTTCCCCTGGAAACAGGAACATCTGCTTGCTTTTCCACGAGCCATACTGTAAATTAAGCCTTGCTTTAGTCTCTATTAATTTTTTCCTAAATCTTTTTCTCCTAGCTCATCCACCTCTTTGGATCATTATTGAATACTTTAGCCATGAGTTATTGATCTGGAGATTTCAGGATTATGTAAACATTCCAGAATGGTAAATCTCATTTTTCAAGTGAATGGTTAACTCACCAAGTCTTTATTAAGCAGCTATTCTATGCAAGACGTCCTTACAGATCCTGGACTCTTCATGTGATCACAGTCTAGTGAAGGCTGCAAAACACATTTGCAACCAATTATATTACAGGAGCCTGAGTTCTCTAGTAAAAGAATACCAAAAGGGGTGTATGTAACTCAGCCTTCAAGATTAGAGAGGCTTTCCCCACGCAATTTCTGAAGAGCAGGCACTTGGCAGGTGAGTAGGTGTTTTCCTGGCAGAGAAAAAAAAGTCGGGACATTCCAGGCAGAGGAATCAGCAGAGACAGAAACAGGAGGCAATGCAGAAGAGGCCTATTTAGGGAAGAGCGAAAAGTTCTGTGGCTGGAGCATAAGGCATATGGTAAGGGGGAAGAAGATGAGTCTGGAAAAGGAGATGAAGACCTTCATTATTTCAGGTTTGGAAAATTACGGAATTTTCTACCTCGAGGCAGTAGAGTGTCAACCCAAACTGAGTCTATCTTTAACTTGTTACTGCACTTAACAAAGAAGTATTGATAAAATAAAATAAAAATAAGCCAAAAAGAGTAACTCTAAGTAATAAATAAAGACAATTTGTATGTAATAAATAGGATAATCTAGAAGAAAATAATATGAAATACATACATTTGATATGCATATTTGAGATAAAGATGGTGTTTGTTTATATTCTTCCCTCCCAGAATTCTCTCGTAGTACTATCATTTACATAAAGGGCATTTCTCTCCCACAATATAGCCACTGACTCAAACAAAACATCGGCAATCAACACTGGCTTGGATTCCCACTGCTAGGTGCATTTCTAATGTGCTTTTCATTTATCTTTTTATTATGTATTCTAGGGGGCTGTATATAGTAAGGGATGGCATATGAAACATGAGGCTAAATGTTCCCTTATGTATTAAGTAGAGCAGGGATAAGGATGGCTTTTTTAAAAGTCAGAAAATAACCTCCACATATCAAAGAAAATATAGGCTATGATTTTTAATTCAAGAAATAGAATTGCAGGATAATAAAAGTTTTGAATTCTTTTTCTGAACAATGACTTTTTGTGTGAAAGAGAGTGCTAGACTTGGTAGACTCATTGGGAAATGATATCCGTTCTTAACTTGAACTTTCTCTGTCATTTGATCCCCTGAAAGAATTCTAGGCAGTCAGTTGGGAAATTCATCTGTGCCACCTAGCTTTGGTCTGTTCTCCCGGGCCTTTTAAGACAGGCTCTCATATCCCTGAACCCTACCAGATCTGCTCATATGGTAAATCTAAACTATTTGTGGGACAAATTATTCTTAGGTAATCACCCTGTGTTGCTCTCCCCCACCTCATTTAACCTCATGTGTTCTTACTGTTCTTACTTTGATGACCTGGATCCTAGACTTTGGCCTTGAACTCAGTGTCTGACCCTGGTCTCTTTCAGATTTGATTCCCTTAATGGGTTCCCTTTCTGTTCTTTAATCTTCCAACATTTAAAAAACTCTGCCTTTTGTTTTAGTCCCCCCATTGCCTTACCTCCTCTTATTTTTCCCTAGCTTACCTCCAGTTCCCGCTGCCCCGCCCCCGGCAGCATTCAGAAAATTATACCTAAAAGATGGTCATCAATTAATAAGTGATTTCATAAGAGTTGTCTGTGGGCTTGGTGTTTAATATGCATAGCTGGCTGACAAAACATGTCTGGAAAAGATAGGTATATTTAGCAATTTGGGGGAAATACTAAGAACTCTAAAGAATCTTGTGTGAGTAGGAGACATACCAATTGTGCTGGATCAAATTTTAACATCTTAGATATGGACACAGATGTTCACTTGGGACAAAGAAGAGAACATTTGACTGTGCAAACATCATTGGAATTCCCCAGCAATGCATGGGAAAATACCTCTGGCCCATAGTGGAATCATGCAAATTGGCCGTGAATTAGTAAAGTGGCCTTTGCATTAGAAAAAAAAAGAAGCATGTTATTGACTTCGTACATAAAGTGGCAATATAATATGTGGTGCCCATTAGCCATGGCCTTTAATACATTTCACACCAGGCAGACTATGGTGCCCACTTCTGAGTTCTACAGCCAAATGTACATACATGTGGAAGTATCAAAAGTGTTCAGAGGGAAGCCAACAAGATTATCCAAGGTTAGGAAAAGAGGACCTTTGAGGAAAGGCCAAAAGATGGGGGATTATTCTGGATGAGGAAAGATTTCACGATGATGCATGAGTACGTTAAGTTCTTTATTCAGAGAACAATCGATTAGCATTTTTATCTATGACCCCGAAGGGCAGAGGGAGGGTCAAGGTTGCAAGTGCCACACAAAGGATTTAGGCTTGAAGGGAGCAATGCTGGTTGAAGAAGGCTGTCAACCACTGGAGAAAGTTACTTGATCTCCTTCTAAAGCCTGGGTAGAACGTCAGGAACTTGGCCTCTATGTGCGTGCTCTCACCTCAAAGCCAGGGATCCACTAGTTGTCCTCTCATTGGGATTAGAATCTACATAGTGAACTATTTCCTTGTCTGGGGACACTTTACTGAAAGAGTTAAAAAAAAATAATTTTATCCATTTGGTTTTATACTCTGGTTTGAAGCAAGACTCTAAGTAATCTGTAACACTGATACATTACCATCTGTCATTGTGCTTCATGCGGTTCCCCGTGTGTGAGAGAGCTAAGTGTAGAAATGAAATCCAAAATTTTAGAATCATCGATTCTATCTAGTTATACCCCAACGGCTTTTTTTTGAGGGACAAGTGCAAGAAATGGTTTTGAGGGAAGTGAAGACATTAAAGAATCGTCCTGGGGATTGTATAAGATGAATAAAACCTGGAATTCTAGTTAGCCTTCTGCTTCCTTCCTTTCCCCAATCTACTGGAATCAGGTCGACTTCTCAAGACTCCGCTGCTTTTTTCCTCAGAGTTTCAGGCTCATTCACTGAGCATTAGGCCCTCCTTTCTCTTCTCCCAGAGTATCCTGTCCATTCTCTAATGATAACATCACATCCCTTGCTTCCTCAATGGACTAATCAGCTCCTTGAGAACAAAGTATGTCGTATAAATCATGGAGCCTTTGCATTTCTTTCCTCCTTCCCCTCCCTTGTTTTCTTCTCCTGACTTTGCTCCTGAATGTCACACAGTGATTGCTGTGTGGAAAGTAACTAAATACATGTTCCTAGAAGCACAGGGAGGAAGGAAGAAGAAATGGAAAGAAGTACCCTTGAGATGATGCTTTAGAAAATAGTAGATTATTAAGTGAACTTTTCTGCTGACAGAGAAATCAATAGTACTTGGAGAGAAGCATGAGATTAGGTTGGAAGGTAGTTATAAAATGGAGAGTTTTTATTTGAGGGGCACAAGGTTGAAACCAGATTTTGGATTCATAGCCAAAGAAAACAAAATTAATGGATTTCACAAATTTGTGTATTCATATTTAAATATATACATATATTTTGATTGGGAAAACAAGATGAAGTGGGTGATTATTTCTCTGAGATAATAAAAAAATAAAACTTGCTACCTACCACCACCATGTTTTCATAAAGGAAAGGCTAATTGTATGCCCCCCAAAAAGGAGGAAAAGTAAATATCACATTAAAGAACTATTTTTGAGTAAATATAGTTATGTAAAATATATGTAAATATTATCTTTGTTTTTCCTTTTTTTCTGAGGACAAGGGAGAAACTTCATAGATCGGGAATGATCTTCAGACAGGATTTTGGGACTGCCAGAAAGACTTTCAAAACTTCCTTTATATCCAAAGCAGGGATCTGACATTATCTCCTCAAGGTGAAATAACCTTGAATGGCCTGACATTTGCACAATGGCTTTCTTTTGGATTTGTCTGTAGTTCCAACTAATTATTTGAAAATATCTTTGCTATTTCCCTGCATCCTTCTGCCTATATTATTTTACTACAATCTAATAAGAACCCAGCCTTCCCTACTGACTGGAGGTAAAAGTAGATACATTGTATCTAATGGAAATGCTAACTTTATGTCAAAAAGTCAGGGTGGAGTTTGGGGCTTAGGTAAGATCAGAAAGAAAATAAGACACAAGACACAAACACTGGAAACCTTACCTTCTTGCTTCTCTTGTTAGAGGATTATGGGTTCTTATGTGACAGAAAGGACCTGAATTGGAGGGAGAAGGAAATGAAATGGTAATGTTGGGTCTTACAAACTCAGTGCAAAATTTCCCTTCTCTGAATCAGGCTGAGGCTGAAATCGTAACATTTCCCAAGTTACTGCAGGCAAGTATATCAGTTAGGGATTTTAAAAAAAGGTTTATTTATTTAAGAGAAAGAGACAGAGAGAGCGTGAATAGTGGGGAGGGGCAAAAGAGGAGGGAGACAGGCAGATTCCCCGCAGAGCGGGGAGCCTAATGTGGGGCTCCATCCCGGGACCCCAAGATCATGACCAGAGTCAAAATCAAGTTGCATGCTCAACTGACTAAGCCACCCAGGCAGAAGCCCCAGTTAGGGATTGTTTTTTCCTGCATGTAACAGAAACCCAGCCGCAGTGACAAGAGGTAACCCAGCCACAGTGAGTAGGTGTCTAGAAGTAAGCTGGAGAGTTGAAGTTCAAGTCTGTTCAAATCCACTCCCCATGGGTGACTCCACAATTTCGTCAGTGCCCAGGCACTTTCAGATTTGCAATTTCACCTTCTTCATCACCTACGATTTAGAGAGCTTGTCCACTTTTAGCTCTCATTTGTGTTCCAGGCAGAAAGACAAAGGAAGCAATTTAGGAGGAAGTAGTAGAGTAACTATCAGGAAAGCCAGAAGTTGCCCAGAAATCTTCCAGCAACTCATTTTTATATCTCATTGTCCAGAACTGTGTCAAATGGCCATCCGTAGGTACAAAAAGAGCTGTGACACACATGTTTTTGCTTTGGCACCTCACTACCCCATATGCTGTTAGCAAGAATGGAGGGGGAATATGGATCTTGAGTGGGAAATTAGCAACATCTGTCACACTAACCCATAGTATTATGTTTCTTTTTCTCCTTAAAAGCCCAAAGAATTTTTGATGCAGGAATGGAACTCTATGCTTTCCCATGAAATACAGTGTTCCTAACATTCAAAGAGTCATCAGAGAGCATACATTTCTTTTTATTCTCTCTTTTCTAGGTCTGTTTGCTACATTAACTGTAGTAATTTCGGGTAAAAATCCCCAAATCTCAGAGTCACATTTGATTCTGCTCCTTGTTCTACTCACATTTAGTCAACTGTCATGGTGGCATTTACAACTTTTCCTTTGCTTCCTCCCCAACTCTTTTTCTTCTCAATCACTCTAGTGTGTAAGTGCTTATCTCCTTCCTCGGTTTTTATAAAGCCTCTTGACTGAACTGTCAGCATCCCCTCTTCTCCTTCCCTCTTCCACCCTGTACATCTTGAAATTTGACCTTTGTTATGCTGTATGTTTTTTGAAGATCTTTGTTGCTTCCTATTTCCTACTGGCTAGATGAGTCATCATGAAACTAATTGCTTGGTGAACTTAAATTAAGGGTGACCCCTGTAAAAACATCAACATTCCTTCCATCTTCCAATGACTCTTTAAGACTGAATTTAAATGCCTATTGTGAAGACTTCCCTAATGTGCCCTGACAGAAGACATCACTTAAATGGAAACAAAAATTAAGGGCTAATGAGGACTAAGAAAACTATGTTTTAAGGTGAATAACAAACATGTTTACATAAGAAGTAATCAAGGTCTGCATAAACCCGATGATAGTGAAGTTGCAGAAATATGGTCTCGTCAAACATCCCTATGACGAGTGAGGTAAATTCTTCCAGATATGGGGTGTTAAGTCATGGTCTCAGCTCTCGACTTACCCCTCTGTTTCTTTATTCTCTTCCTTTCAATGTCCAACTAAGGTACAGTGCTGATATTCTTTCTCTAAGTGATTTCTATTACTGTTGCTTTTACACTACAGTTGCTTGACCTCTGTAATTTTCAGGTTGAGTACCCCTTTCTGGAACACTTCACCTTTTGCTCACCTTGTACTGCATTCTGCATTTGTTCTCAAGCTCTTTATTTTTGACTTTCTGGTTTTCTAAGGTGGCGTCTTCCAAAACAAACTTTTTTGATTGACACCTATAATAAAACACACACACACACACACACACACACACACACACACTTGAGATATAACCTACAACTAAGTCCACCTGCAGTTCATTTGATTCTATGAAAGCCAGGAGTTTACTACTAAATTCAAAAGGGGAAAAGTTATACAGTAAATTATACAGAGTTACAATACAAAGAAGCTAAACATAATGCTATATCTGCCCTGTTCCTTCTACTGACTGTATATACATTTATATAGTATCAATTTGTATTTGTCTCTGCCTTCTAAGTAGAGAAGACTAAATGTAGAGAATTGTAAATCAAACCATACTGAAAATGCAAAGTACCAATCAAAGCAGGTGGCAATACGTTACAATCAGTTCAAAAGAGGGTCCAATAATTTATGCAGGACAGAGGATTAGCCAAATGTCCTAACAGGAAATCTGACTAAATGGATTCAATTCCTTATTTCTTGGGAGATAATCTCTGAATGATCCTATAGCTTATAATGGGACATAAAATGGCATACACAAGTTTCCAATAATGCTAACACACATCAATGTGGGGAGAAGCATTAAGTTATAGGAAATTACCATCAATTTGAAAGACCTGGAATTAAAAAAAAGTTCCACTGGTGTAAAACAAGAAAAGCATGATTGTTGGCCGATTTGATAAGCACTGGCTCAAGTTTGAACCATTTAGAACAGAGCTGTTTATTTTCATGTCCCATCCAAGGCTCATAGAGTCAACAACACTGACCCTGTAACCTCAAGTTGAGACAGTATCCTCTATTTTTTAAAAAGGAATTACTTACTATTAAGGTAACCTCAAGAATATACAAAACAAAATCTAGAAATGTTAATTTAAATCAATAATTTAAGCCTTTTAAAAAATGTTTTGACTCAATGTGAGAATTTCTGTCTGGTTTTAAAATACTTGAAGCTCATTAGATTGGATTTTATTGAAATGTTTAGAAAAATTTGACTAAGATTCTAATCAATGTTTAAATGGTTGGATCTGATTTATTAAATTTATAAGTTTTGGTTTATTAGCTGTTTAAATGGTGTACAAATGTTTAGAGAAAATTGCATATGTTTCATAAATTGGGCATTAAACAAAGAATAAATAGCAGTGAACAAATTTTTCTCACATCCAAATCTCTCAGGCAGAAAAAATTTAGAAATGCCTAGTATGATACTACATACATAGTTGGTGATCAATGATTTTTTTTTTTTTAATGAAGTTACCTCTTTCTAGGCAACTTTTTCTCCCATATTTTGTTTTTCTCTCATATTTTATTCTCATGTGCCAATTACTGCCTCAGATGTGGTTTCTGGGTCTTCTAGTCCCTGCTACTCTTCACAGTAAACTGAAGATACTCTAAGAAGAATATAGGCATTCTGGGTTGAGATGAACTTTCAGACTTCCTAGCAGCTCCACCAAACTTGGGCTGTGAAACACTTGATGTCCTTAGCTATCACGCAACTAAAAATTCCTGGGGTTCCACTGTGCCTTCTAGATTGAGGACAAGCACATTGCTTATGTGACTCTTTTGTCCATAGACCTCTGTGGCTATCACCACTCTAAGCCCTTCGGTTTAAGTACTAATTAAATACTGAAAATACAGGAACACTCTTGTGGGGTGAAAGTTCCCTTTAAGGTGACTTCATCTGGAATGCTTTAGGTTCACAAGGACCCCAAAATCTGGAAGTGATGCTGTGGTGATGGTGGCAAGCTGTTGAGATAGTGGAAGGAAGAACATTTTAGAAATTTTTCTGTGGTCATATGAGGTGGTAAATAATCGCCTTTTGTGGCTTCTGTTAAGGATAACTGCTTTACCCACTATGGCTTTAGCCTGGCTTGCCATCGTAATTCTGAGACTGAAGAGTTCCTTAACTATTTGGCAGTTGACCTAAGGCTGGTGTCCTGTATAGTGTGGGTATTTTAGACCAGTGAACAGAGAGATTGACACATACTGCTCTCCTGATTTTGTTTCCAGATCATCGCATGGAAGCAAGTTATAAAATATCAAAGGTAACATCCTGATTTATAATATCTTGGTTTCTGAGACTGGTCTAGCCTCATCTCCCCATGGCCCGTTTATCCTGATGTAGAAAATTGCAGCTTTCCATTTCGAGTTACTCTCAAGTCTACATTGACTACCTCCCATTCCTGATCCTTCTATACCAGGATTTCCCTATTCTAGCTATCGAGCTTGTGGCTCAGATAAATTCCTTCATGGTGTGATAGAAAACAAGAGCTATCAAGCAGATGTCTCTAGGAAAATCTGATCATTCTCATTCCTAATGTTCATTTTTTAATGATGACATGAACTCTGAAATATTTGTAATTTTCAACCAAGCATGGATAACTTCCAGTTCTTGACTTGGAAACAATAATAATGGTTATGATGATGATGCCAACAACTCTGTAAGAGATGATACAGTACAGTGGTTAAGCCCGAGAGCCAGAAAACTTATGTTTAATCTACTTACAAGCTGTATGACCTTAGACAAGTTAGGCAACCTCTCTCTGCTTTTATTTAAAATCTGCAAAATAGGGGTAATTGTAACTATGTTAAAAGGATGTTGTGGGAATTACTTGGGCGTGAAGAACTGCCTGATATGTGGTAAGTGTTCAGTGAATGTTAGCTGTTATTAAAAGCTATTGAAGATGGGTCATATGATAATGTTACATATTACGAAGGGACTGTGTTAGGTGATTTAAAGTCTTCCATAGAAGTAGGGTTAAAAAAAGATTTGGATAATCTATTTTCTGAATGTTTCTTGTTCTCATTTGTCTTTGTACTGTGTCCATTAAATTTGGTACAGTTAATGGCAACCACCTTGCCCATAAAGCCAAAATATTCTGTAATCAGCTCTGCTATACCAATTTCGTGAGTATTCAGCTCCTCAGCCCAGAATACCAATTGTGTAAAAAGTGCAGTGAATTCCAATTTACTTTTGATTGCAATGATCTGAACCAAACACTAAACCTAGTTGATCCAAGATGATTTGGGCTTTACAATTTTGTGCATTATGTGGTCTGCACGTTCAAAACAGGAGTATCTTTGAATTTAACATATTCTTCTTTTCAGAAAACAGAATTCTTTTAATTAAAAACGTTTTTAAAAATTTCAGTATGTGTAATTGTTAACACCTGCTATGTGTTACCAACAGATGTTTCTTACTTACCTAAGGGAACTGTTATAATTATTCTATAAGCTTATTGGAATGGCATTTACCAAGATAGTTGGGAAACTTTAGTTGGTGACTTTGTATGCAATATTTGGCATTTCTTTTCATCTCTTCCCCTATTGCTGTCAATCTCCACACCCTCCCCCAAGCTGGACCTTCCAAAAGCAAACATGTCCTTTTGGGGTACCAAAACTTTTATACGACTGGCTATGCATATTTTAGTCTTTGTTAAAAGTTACTAAAATTATGTGTATTCTAAAGCACTGTAAATTTTACTTTTAAGTGTTTTGGTAGCTAATCTTTAATGTTCAGCATGGAAGTCTTTTAAATGTTAAAGTATACCTTTTAGATAGATAGTGTCCTTCTAATAGCTTGGCCTCAAAGGAAGCTATAGTATAAATGAGAGTTGTCTTTATTTTTCTGACCATTTCTAAGGCCATAAGCAATACACTTTCTGAATTCTTCACTTATGATACTAATCACACAATTACCTACAGGCATGTGTTAAATATGACACTGGTTTCAGCCAAATAATGGGCCAATTGCAAACAATGAACAGAGGCAGCTCCATTTATAACCGCTGTTTCAACAGAGCTCTATTGTAATCATAGTGATCTGAGGGTGACTCATTAATTAATTGATGTTCTTTTTTATTATGTGCTATTGAGTTAATGAGTAATTTGTGTGAGATAATTCTCTGAACACATTGATTACTTGAGATATTTTCTGGGTCCTTCATGCCAATGACATGCTGAATAGGTAGAAGACGGTGTTGGCTTTTCTGTGCTCATTATTCGTAGGTTTGAGATGAGCCCAAACCAGCGCAGAGATGCACTAAGATGTTCTGACGTCTGGAGGACCCCAAGTCAGGCCAATAAGAAGCTCCCTGAATGCTCAGGGCAAGGCCTGTCACATGGTAGGTACTCAATAAATGTCAATTAAAATAATGCATATATTAACATTTTGCTCTCGATTGCCTTAACTTGCATTAAAATCACATTTAAGGAATATCTATAATGGTGTATTTAAGAAACAGTAGTAATCAAAAGGCTTTTGCTAAAATTGTATTCTGCACTAATGGCCTATTACAATGAACATGCAGATTGTTTTTGCAACTTGCTGAAGTGAACGCTAAACATGTTTGGCCTATATCATTTCTATGAAATTGTTTAAGTGTCTGTGGTGAGAGGAGCTTGCTTTAAGTGATAGTTAAAAGAAACTACTTGTACATGGTATGTTTTACCACAGATATAATTTTCAGCCCCCTGTTTCATTGCAGGCACAACATCTCTTCCCTGAAAATGTAGGATTTAGTTGTTTTTTTGTTTTGTTTTAATTCATTATAAAGAAAATAGGAAATTTGAAATTGAATCTGACGACAGCAACAGAGTTGCTTTCAGGCAGATCACTGGAAATTTGTGTAAATGTACAAAATTACACCCAGCGATTGTTACCTTCATTTTTGACAGTTTTATTTTCCCCACAGAAGTAAATAACAATAAACTACCTAGCTCGAAGATCTTAAATATAACATTTGGAGAAAGCATTTGAGGTACTTTGTCTATGCTTGTTATGATTTACCTTTTGAAAGTAAGTGTCCTTTCACACTTGATTCTTTTTTTTCAAGTGGACTGACTCAATGTACGCTTTCTAGATATTATCTTAGATTTTGCCAATTAAGCGCAATCAAAGAGTATAATACCCCTTTTATTAAAAACATAAATCCAAATATAAAAAAATGAATGAAAGAATCCAGCAGATATTTATTAAGCAAGATGAAAGTGAAATTACAAACACAGGTCAGCTTTTAAACTCAGCCAGCACTCTGGGGGAGCAGAGGTGCCCTGTCCTTCATCATAGGCAGCCTCTCTGAGATGCATGTTAGGAAGGGAGGTTTCACGGCTTGAGAAATCAAAGCTCTTTTGGAGGTGTCCTACTGGAGGCATCGGGGCAACAAGCTAAGTGATGTCAGGGCTACACAACACAAAGAGGAATGGTGACGACAATTCAGGGACTTTGTGTAGTCAAGACAATTAGCTTAGTACTTCAGGTCAAAAATGCTACTGTTTATGGGCAATTAGCTATAAAATGACCCATTTCTGTCTGATTTCACAATTTCATGGAGATTAGAAATAATCTAAAGAGATTAAGGCCTTAATCTTTAATCCAGGTGAGTAATTTTGCTTGTAGTAAAAAGCGTAAGCAATAATTCCCGAAGGATTTGGGAAGAGAAAAGGCGATAAAAACTTGTTTGGTCTTTGGGTGGCAAGGATAACTGAACAGCTTCCAGGAGCTAAGAGAAGTTGGTTCCCAATTTACAAGTATTTTGACATATTGATAAACATAGGCAAACCATTTAAATCTAAAAATGATCATTTGAAAAAGATACTGGCAATTACAATTTGACATCCACATGAATTTCAGACACCCCTTAATGGGGACTCACAGGGCTGCTTGAGAAAAACCACTTTTCACAGATGCCCGCACCCCACCGCCTTTTGTTTGGCTTGGGTTTTGGTTTTGGCTATGCAAGTCTTACCATGAAACAAATGTAAGACCCCAAGGCTAAAATAATAGTTATTTCGTGGGCCCCAAATAGCTATTATTGAAAATTTTTTTTTTCGATATATCTCAAATCTGGGGGACATGTGACTTGAACACTCTTAACCATGAAGTATTTGTAAAAATACATATCATTCACTTTTCACAGAACCATTTCTTAAAAATGAGAGGCGATAGCCAGATTCACATGCATGTTCATAATAAAGCTTTGTTTTAAAACAAAAATCCACACCAGCATTACTTTCAGTTTAATATTTTGGCCCCAAACCAAGAATTCAGGTATCACATTTCATTTTCATCCGCAATGCATCTATTGGCAGGACAAAATATGTATGCAAATAACACCGGGAAATATTGTTTCCTATACAAGTGATCAAAAGGAAAAAGAAAAAAAAAGAAAAGAAAAAAGAAAACCCACAGCACTAAATTTGCTCTAGCAAAAATATGCTTCACTGTGCCTGTGTCAAATTAGATTTGTTGAAAAGTAGTTCTATTGCAGGGAGCAGAGCAAAGAAGCAAAGTGTGAGCAACTCAGAAGAAGGGATCATAGTCTTATTTTTATTTCCTTAATTGTAATTGAAATAATTGGTCTCCGTAATTTGTCTCTAGAAAGCTTTCTTCTTTATCATCTATCATGTTAGTAAGGGAATAATTTTTCACCTTTATAAAATGGAATGACAGATTTCAGCCTTAAGTGTGATATGTTCTGAGCAGGTTAACTACTTAAAGAAAGCGGTAAGACATGTTAAACTTTTAAAGTCTTCACTTTTGAACATTAAAATAAGTGTCAGGTAAATACAGAAAAATATGTAATCACCAGTTCTCAGCTCTTTGACAATCCCTTTGTTTCTCTTCTTCTAGAAGATTCTGTGAGCACTATGTTGCTCTGATCAAAAAAATAAGCTCACTACTCAAATATCATCACAGCTTCAGTGTGTATTATCACGGTTTCAGTAGATTTGCACTCAAATCCTTCCAGTGCCAGAAATTTATCAAGCCATAAAGTTATTAAACCCTTAGCTCTTAGGGAGAAATCTGGGCAAATTTTTTACATAAATTTATCGTTTTAAAATTACCTCATAATTGTGGTAACACTTGTCTCAAGTAACCCTTTGGAAAAATTTTACATGATACCCAAAGGCACTAGTTTACATAAGGGGTAAGTGGCTAAAAAAACAAAAAACAAAAAACCAAAAAAAACCCAAAGCCATTGTGTAGGTAAAGAACACACACACACACACACACAAAAAGGACATCAAAAGGATAACTGCTAAGCTTTAAAGTTATTCTAAAAATGGCACTTTTCACGTTGGTATAAAATGAAAGTGCTTTAAGATGAAATTCTTATGCATTTTTTAAAGCTGATCTTTAACCCCCTGAAAATCGGGGGTTATAATGACAACACTGATAGACTCTAAATCATCGTGGTAATGATAGTGGAATAGTGGATGTTGCTAAAATGCTTTGTGTGTGTCTTCATTTCTTTTTTTTAAGTATTTTAATGTTGATAGACTTGCTTTATCTATATGTGTATCATCAGTGAAATTTGCTCTTCAATCCTTTACTAGAAAGTTACAGCTCATTTAAAATAGCTGGTAGATACAGAAAGCATAAATATACAGTAAGTTTAAACACTGATTGTACTGAATGCAACCATACAAAGAAGCAAACAGAACACAAATGGTAACACAATAAAACTGTATTACATTTGTGCTTCAAATATTACAATACATTATATACAATAGTCGAAAATAAACATCTCATGCCAAGTGACACAAAAACGAATAGCAAGCAAAAAAATCCAGCAATATGTACAGTACTTTTTTCTTTAATAATAAACATTCAACTCTGAACTGGGGCAATTTCACTACGTACAGGTGCAGTCCGCCTTTTATTCCATATAACCATCCTGCTTTCCTATATCTACGCTATTCAGTAGGTTCCTGTGTCAATTCTTATATACACGTGGAGCAAAAAAGATAAAAGAATGTAGTGCTTTGTATTCTTAATGGGGTGATGTTGATAGATCAGCGAACCTGGGGTGCATAACCTTCTTTCATTAAACCTTCTTCGTAGTCCGTCTGGCAAAGGATCATGTTGTTCTTTAGGAAAAATTTGTCTCCAACGCAAAATCTGAAAACATTAAAAAAAATAAAATGTGTTAAGATCATTTCACTCCCATCTATAGATTTGAAGATTTCTTTTCCTTGTAATAATGTCACATGGTAATTCCCTGAATTTGGAAGCTTGGTTTAGAAAGTTGCCTTTGTTGTCGAAATTAAACTGTGTAGATCATTTAATGAAACACTGCACACAAAATTTGATATCCTACAGTTCTGTATAAAAAGCATAGGAAAACACCTTGGGCAGCAGAAGTGATTTTTATCACCACTTTGGAAAGAGAAAAAAAAAATAACTGATCTATATTTACAGACATTAAAATAAATGAAAGAATGATAATAGTATTTCACTGCAGTGATTATGGAAGATTTCACCATTGGCCATTTATTCACTTTATTAAAAAAAAAGTAAAAGGCCTTAAAATGTATCAAATAATTAGAAAGTGGCCCATTTTAAAGCTTCCCATTTAAAGTTCCTTTTGCACTCTTTTATTAAAATGTGATTAAATTCTGGTATTCTGGAAGTGATTGTTTTGAAGGAAAAGTTGTTTTAGCATCAGACTCTGATGCTGGGCCATAATCTTTTATTTGTGGCAAGTTCACCAACTATGAAATATTAAATGTCATTTCTTAGCCCACTCCCAATTAAACCAAAGGGAGTAACCTGAATGAACTTCTTAATACTGATGTGATAAATAAACTAGTTTCCAGTAGCTAATTATGTATTATATTCTATAAAGCATTGTTTAATGTACAAGATTGTAATGTTTTTAATAAGTGCCCTTTTGTATAATTTCCCAGCGGTGACACTTTGGACACAATTAAGGTCAGAAATAAATGCTTGTGCTGTTTCCAGTACATTTAACAATAAAGTAACTCTGGGGAGATCTGTATATATTTTTAATTGTAACAATTTAACCTTCAAACAGCAGTGTCTAGTAGAGTTGACCCAGTAAAACTACTTGTAATTATACAAGTTGACCTCACTGACCTTTGATAGTGGTCTCTCTTTATCAGATAGTCAATTTCGAATGATGTTCAAGCAGAAATCTTAGTGGATAGATTAAATTGTGTAGTGAAAGCAACCCTTTAATGTTTTGTGAAGTTGAAGGTTTAAATGAGGAGCAGTTGGACTGATTTACATTTGCAAAGATTGGAATGCTAGACAAACAGTGAACCTATTTATTTTCCAACTGGGTAGCTTTGGAAATTTATCCTTATTCTAGCTAAGTAGATAGAGGGGAAAATAGTGTAATAAAAAAAGTAGATTGAAAAGAATTAGCTTTCCTCTTAAAGGAAGATTGGTCTGTTTATTTGTGGAATTTACTTTTTTCCCCAGGATTACTGCCTGCTGATGATGTTGATTGAAAGTACAGACTAAGCACTGATCTTGAAATCCTGGAGTTTGCGGTCAAGGCTATTGGATAGAATGAACATTCAAGTTTGAACCTTAAGTATATCTTCTTTTTATTAGTTGAAAACTATAAACTTTAAATATTGTGCTTAAAAAGTGGCGTGTGAGTAAACGAGGTTTTGTACATTATCCTGATCATTAAGATACATTGAATAAAAGGAACTATTTCTTCTGTTGGGCAGACCCAAGTAGTCAAATTAGATACTTATCTTTCATGTGAAATTACATAAAATAGCATGTAGGATATATCTGATTACTGTTCAAAACTTTCAATTCATATTACTGTTGAAATTAATTTGAATAAGCTAATGATAGAAAAGCACATCAAAATAAATAAATTCAACAAATACTCTTGTGTTCTAGCTAGTATCATTGAATTTGTTTTTTTCCTAAAAACCAACTGAATTGGAAATACTTTCGACTCTATATTGACTAAAACCTTGTTTCAATTTTCTAACAAGCCCCCAAATTCTATTCACTATCAAAAAAAAAAATTTTTTTTTAAAAATATGCTCTACTTAGGGCATGAACTCAGGACCCAGAGGTAGTCACATGCTCTACCAACTGAGCCAGCCAGCCACCCCCAAAAAAACATTTTTTGTTTTTGTCATGTGAAGTTATGTCATTCTTACCTTCAGAAGCCTTGAAATTTAGGTAATTTTTGTTTGTAGATCAATAAATTCAGGGTAATGATCATGAGAAAAGCATTGAACCAAAAGCCTGAAGACCTAGTCCTGAGCCCTGATGCTACCCAATGCAAGTTATAAGGTCCATTTCATACTCTCTGAGTCAACTCTGTGTGGTTATGATAAAACAGCTGCATCACTGAATTGTAGGGATGTTAAAATAAGAAATATATGAGCAGCAGAGAGGTATATTCCAATGAAAAGAGTTCAAATCCCAACCTTCCACTTATGATATTGAAGATGAAACTTTATTTTCTCTTATCTTTAATATAACTGACTATTTAAAGTGTGCGTTAAGAATAGAATGAAGTAGGTAAAGCATTAACTCAGTGTTTGGAGTGTAGATAATTAAAATAGCCACCTTCTATAAAGTACTTACTATGTGCTAATGCTAAGTATGTATATGCACGATTATTTCTATTTCTTATGTTCAACCAAGAAAGTAATTATTATTCTTGCCTTTTTCAAATGAAAAACCTAAGGCTTCCTCCCAGAATTTTAAAACAGCTGCCAGTGCTCCATAGTGGAATGTGTATGTTGGAGGAAGGAAACAGACTGTGGTCTCTTCGGGCTCAAGACCCATGCTTTACCTGGAAACAGTAAAGCATAAGGCTTTGAAGTTAATACGGGTATTTTGTATCGCTATTATTCCTTTGCATAACATTAAAAAAAAGTCTACCTACCATTCAATGAGATGTTGGTAATATAAATGGAATTCATCTAAAATAGTCCTACCTAAAATATTTTGTTGCTAATGTTGTCAACTGGACAAAGTACCTTTTATGTGCATTTCAGTTTATGCTGAAAAGTCAAGACAAAACAGAACATGGGTGAGAAATGTCACACTTACACATAACTTAAAACAGCTTTGAAAGCTATGGCTAAAGCAGATTATAATTGCTTTGTGATTAGGATTGGTATACTCCTTTTTTAAAACAAGATTGATTGATTGATTGATTTGAAAGAGAGAGAGAGAGAAAGAGAATATTGGTGGGGGGCAGAGGACAAGGGAGAGAGAAACCCGAGAAGACTCTGCCCTAAGCACAGAACCCAGTGCGGGGCTCGATCTCATGACCCTGAGATCAGGACCTGAGCCGAAACCGAGTTGGACACTTAGCTCACTGCACCATCCAGGAGCCCCTGGATTGGTATACTCCTTTAAAATGTTCCATATATAAACATGAAGAAATTAGAGAAACAGCAATGCAGATGTTAGATGTTTAACAAAATAGTCTATAACTGAATTTGTGAGAAAGGCTAGTTTTCCAATGTTATGAGCTCCTTTTGAGATTTAGCACTGGCAGAAAAAATATTATAGAAGCAGTGATGGCCAGAGGATACTGTAAGTATATTAATAGGTCAGGCTAAAATCCTGAAAATAAGGTGATAATCTTCCTTGTAATCTAATCCTAATTGCTTGTGGTGTAGTCAGTTCAATTAATTTTGCCTTCATTATAAAAAAAAAAAAAGAAGAAGTATGTTAAGGAATAAAAAGATGCTCAATCAGATTACTCAGTCATTTAATCTTGATGTTTTGGAGTTAATAATAATAGATTTAATTTCCAGATATTTTGGAGTGATTCTAATTGAACTCATACGCAGTCTTAGAGACTTGAGAAGTACAGAAAATAAATATAATTAATTAATCACCCTTATAGGGGCTTAGTGTAGTTTTAAGCAGTTATCAAAAGACTCTGCAAAGAAGCCTCCATTTGTAACCTTTTCACATCCTTTCTAAGAATGAAAACGTTAACTTAGTCATCTTATTTCCCTAAGGGCAGTGACTATCAATTATAATTAGTTCCCAACTCCACAGTACTTTAAAAAGGGTGGGGGGATCCAGTCCATATTTCAAATGTCTCTATCTTCTATGTAGCACCCTCCATTACTAAAGATGGAGACTTCGATGCTGTACTTTGTTTTCAGTAAGAGGTACTGATTATATATCCATCGTCACACCACTATACACCGTGAACGAATTTACTCTCTTCTCCCAAAGACTGTCCGGTTGTCATTACATTCTTCATTCCTGATCACCTTTTCTGCACCAACTTACAATACCCACATCCTGAATCCTGCTATAAATCATTCAAAGTCTACCTTGCTTGAACTTCACCATATCTATCCCCATTTATAGTCATTCAGTCAGAAAATACAATACCTCTCTTGAAGGAGTCCAGGGCCCTCATAACAGATCTGAGTCGAAAGACTAAAACCAGACTGTCTGGGTTCAGATTTTGAGTCTACCATTTTCTATCATTGCTTTCTAGGGCAAGTTACTTAAATTGTCTGTACTTCAGTTACTTCATCTGTAAAATGAGGGCAATAATAGTATCTCATTTTATTGAGCATTAAATGAGCACATGTAAAGCAGAACAGTGTCTAGTGTATGATCAGCGCTATAGAAGAATTCTGCTATCATTATTTGTTAATGACAATTTTTTTTCACCTCTGCTTAAGTCGTTCCCTAACCATGACTATTTCTTCCTGTTTTTTCATCTGTTTAAATTCTTTTAAAAAAATTCTTTAGTTTCCATTCCCTCCATCAATATATTCCCTGGCCATGCCAACTCATTCTGATCTTTCCCAAGGCATTTATTTATTGGCATATCATTTACTTTGGCATTTCAGCTTTCCTCCTGAATGGGTAACAAGTTTCCCAATCTGGGCTGCAGTGCTGGGGTAAGTGCGCATGAGTTATAGTTCTTTTGAACCCTCTGAAATACCACCAGAAATTACACGACCACTTGAGGTGGGTGGTCAGTAAATACAGGTTAAGACAGATTTATCCCAGAACCAAATAGCTTTAAATAACAAAGGTATTTTTATATAGATAATTTAAATTTGTGTTCATTTTGACTCATTCGTTGACTTCCTACCTTTACAATTTCACCTCCTCCTGATCCTCATGCCATTCCCTCCTTCTCCATATCCCTACCAAACTCCGTCTCTAATCTCTGAGCATTCTGAGCTCTTTTCATTCCCTGCACACATTAAATGCTTTCACACTTCCATGCCTTGCATGATGCTTCCATCTGTCTGGAAAACCCTTTCCTCACTGCTCCTTGGCTTCCTTGTCCTACCCAACCCCCACCAGACACAATCCCTACATTCCAACCAGTCCTACGGAGTTCGGAGTTCTGTTTTAAAACCCGGCACATCAACCCTTTGATGCTTCTCTAAGACTTCAAGAAGGACAGACCTCTCTTTCCTCAGTATAGATCTGTTTAGCATTGATTACACTCTTCTGTGAGTCTTTGATGTCCTGTCTCTCCCATAGCTCTGAATATCTCTAAGAGAGAAACTAGTTTTTATTCACCTTTCTTTCCAGAGCCTAGCACAGCGCTTTTATTCTTTAGTGTTACACAATTCTACGTCTCTGAGGCAATTTCATTACAAACAAACATGTTCTTTCCTTTTCTTGTAAAACCATCGTTTAGTTTTACAGAACTGTCTAAGGAGGAGGGGCTTGGTCACCTTTAAGAAATTAACCTATTACACAGAATTCTTCAATTTTTAGTGAGATTCAGTTATCATCTAAGATGCTCAAAATAACATTTCTCTGCTTCTGTTAATATAGGAAAAAAAAAAACCACCTTAGATGTTTAATTCAGGATTCACATCTTTAGCCATACCCCCCTAAAAAGAGCGAAGAGGGTATATACAAGAAACAACCAATCCTGAAAAGTTAATTTTGCTACCATTTTGCAAACACTCAGAAATGCTTTTGATCTTAATGATCTTTTGATTTAAAAGTTAAGATGAAATGACTGCTAAATAAAATTCATAAGCATTTATAATGCCACAGTCTCAGATGCCAATAAAGTTTGCTTAAGGGAAAGTGCCTATAAATTACCTGTTTGCTTTGTGTTTCACTTGAAAAGGTGCAATGCTATAATAATAATTTGGCTACTGAAAGTATAGCTCATGTGGCATATGGCTTTATTGGAGAGGATTTTCCCAGCAAATGTCAAAGTAGAAAGAAAATCTCCTATGTTGAAAAACTTCTGTATTCAGAGTAACAAAATTTGTCTGCTTTGCTTGACTGATGAAGATTAGCTGACTTCTTGCATTAAAGAAGTTTGTCTTGTAGGGGCTGAAGTGACAAGACAATAACTAAGTGCTAATTGTGCATAACCAGCACTAAAGATATGCAGTCCCATTATGGCATGTAATAAATGAAGCGAACACAGAAATATATTAGGTACTTTAATAATGATACTAGAATAGTATTTTGCAGCAATAAGAATGTGAACAGTTTTAGAGTCAAAATTTAGGAGTGTTTGTCTTACTTGACTGAGTTCTACTGAGGAGGTAGACTTAATTGTGAATGCAACTTTTTATTTCAATGGCGAAATAAAATTGATATATGCTTTGTAAATAGCATTAACAACCTACAATTACTTTGCATCATAATAGAATTTAGGCTGGATTTAGCCCTTGAATGATGTTTTAATTTTCTGTGTAGAACATGGATAAAATAGGGGAGACTACCCTAAAGGAAAAATGGACATAGGGCATAAACAGGCCGTTCCCTAAAAGAAGAAATAGCAAAGGGCCACTAGAAATCAAATAAATACTAATTAAAAATTATAATGGGACACCATCTTTCATCCCTCAGGGTGACAAGGGTTTCTTTTTAAATAATAATTCCCAATGCTAGAGTGAATGGAAGGGAATATATAGCTTTTACATTTCTGGTGTGAGAATAATTGCTACAACTGTTGGGGAGAGCATTTTAACAATATATAACATAAACCTTTAAAAGGGTTATATACTTTGTCCAGTGCTCCTGTGAATTTATCCTGACACATACTTGAATATTGTTTGTTTGTAAATAGTATGTTGATAATATTGGTAATATATCAAGTTGAAGAAATAGCTTATACATCTGATGAGAGAAGACTGATTTAACATATGAAACTCAACTCATAAAATAAAACACAGGAAGGCTTAAGAGATCTTAAAGAATTTGAAAAGCATGCTATCATAAATGAAAAAGTCCAAATATCAAACATTAGGATTCTTCCCTGTTTCTTTTTCTTTAAGCTGCTCAAATTAGAGTATCATAAAATATATGCTATATAACACCCATCATATATGCATAAGAAAACATATGGCCAGCTATACACCAAAATATTAAAATGTCTTCTTTTAGAATAGTAAGACCTGGGGCAATATGATTCTTTATCCCTTTTTTTTTCCAAAATTTCTACTATGAATATGTAACATTTCATAAAGCCGAAAAGAAGTTAAGTGTTATTGTTGCATGAAGCTAACTGTATTTGAATGGATGCTGTTAGTGGACCAACAGGGCAAGTAAACAGAAGTAACTAATGCACCTTTGAAATAAATACACATACATGTATACGTACATATAAATGTCTGTATAAATGTGTACATATTTATATTCATGTGCCTATATCTTTACACACATACTTGTCAATTTATTTTTGGCTAAAGGTCACCGTGGACTGAACTAATCAGCTTTGATTCCAAAAGTTTGTGCAGACTTAAGGTGCCTATAAGATGACTTTTTGAATTATTTCCTGGATAAATTAGATATTGCAAGGTATACTGGGCACTACTCTGAACATTTCCATTTAGCAGGAAGTATCATTGAGATATATATATATATATATATTTTGAGATACATATCTTGTATAAAAACCATTAGTGGAATATGATTTGGTAAAAGTAAATTGTAAATATCAAGATAAAAGAGCCTATTTTTTAGGAGCAATTGTGCTCCTGGTATTTAATATAAATTATTTCATTTAATTTTCAAAATCTGTAAAGATAGGTGTTAGTGTCTTCATTGTCAGGGGGTGGAAACAAATCTCAGAGATGAAGTAACAGACTCAGGATGTCGTATCTAATATACAAGGGGACTGGAATTTGAATCCAGTTCCTCCTGTAAAAATCATGTCCTCAGTGCTGTTCTACACAGGGCCTCATAAAAGACTCTGCATTGAATAGTAAAGCAGTGCAAATCACAGTAACTGAAAACGTGATATAATAAATGTGACCTGATTATATACTATGTCCAGGTGTTGTCACTCTCACCTTGAATGTATTTTCATTAATATCCATCAAGTGTAGTAATTTTTAAAATATATTTTAATGATAGATAGTTTCATATTCTAATATCCTCTGCATATATCATATAAAACAGGTATCAGTAGTGAATAGGTCCCACTGGAAATAAAAGTTACAACTTTCAGAGGGAAAAATGGAATAAAGCGATAATACTTTCAGATGAAAGAGTTCTCTGCGACTGGCTAATCCAGCTCCTTTTTGTTGCAAATGAGAAAACCAAGATCCAGAGAGCTATAATGCCTGATGGATGGTTATACATCTTGTGAGGGGCAAAGCCCAGCCTAGAATTTAGGTTTCTAGATTCCTTGTGCAATACTCTTCCTCTTTGCCTAGGCTGCCCATCCAATGCTGATAAGTGTTAAATTATTAGCTATATCTGGCCTCATTCCCAAGGAAACTTAAAGCAACTTAAAAAATACATATAAAACAAGGTTAAAATTCAAGATGAGAAATCAAGAGACAGGGCAACCAAAAATAGGAAAACTAAGATAAGACACACTACCTCTACGAATTCCTGTATATTTGCCTCAGGGCAAATGTGTTGGGTCACAGAACAAAAAAGTGAAGATTTTAAGCCTACTTTTAAAAAGAATATTTTCAAGATACTTTTAAAGTTTTAAAGTAAATTTTAGGGATATTCTAAACCTACTTTTTAAAATGACAGAAAAATAATAAAGAATGAATAAGAAGAAAGCTAAAATAGCAGTGTCTTCATTGCTTCTCACATTCTGCTATAGGTTGCTCTTTCTGCGGGTAGAAGCACAGTTTTAAGACCTTTCCCCCTCAGTGCTTTCTTCCTGGCACCCGATGCATGTTTGCAGAAAACAAAATGCTGAGATTAATAGCCTTAAGTAATATATATAATTCCCATCTATTAAGTAAATAACTAGCAACTAGAGGTTTGCCACTTTTTAGACCCAGGAATGAAACCTGCTTACCTCTGATTACAAAGCTGACATGCAAAGCAGTCCAGGTGGTAAACGTTGTCCTTGGCCCGCATCACCATCTCAAAGGCAGGGATGAGCTTACTACAGGCGGCGCAGTTTCCCGTTACACCGAAGAGCCTGGAACAACAAACATTTTTCTCAAACTCTTCCAGGGACATCTGAGATGATGACTAGAGAAGGTGCCAGTACACCCTGCAAAGCTATCAACAGGCAATGCCTTATGATGTACACAAGCACGTTTTATCCTCGGCAGATACATAAGTATTCCTCTCTGATACATACTCCGTTGACCTTTCTTGATGAAAATCACATCTCGTTTGAGAAGGAAAGGAAAAGACAAATACATCAGGAAGCTTACATAACCACACACAAACAAGTCAATGGAGGTGAATTCGTAGTAAAAAAAATTCTTCTACTTGATAGAATATGCAGTAAATAGAAATGCAACGTAACTTTGATCTCACTGACATGCAGTAGCCGTTTTCGTTGGAGAAGAAACCCATTTGAAGGACTCACTGTTTTCTGACATCTAGTTACTAGAAGGTTTGCCATTATTATTAAAAGAACATTTATGTACAAGCTATTTAAATAGTCAAAACACATCAGAGGTGCGTGCACCTTATGGCCCTATACCATAGTTATAGCTCTGATTATGTTATTCAAGTAGCACATTAAAGTAAATGAGGCTGTAAACTACACAGAGCTGGACCACGAGTTGAAACATAATATATTGAAAGAACCACTGGAACTGTCCGGGGAAAAGGTATTTTTAAAAAATCCTATTTGCGATAGATGTCCTGAAAATAGTTATTGTAATGTCCTAAAAAAATAGTACAAATTAAAGTGTCTCTATAGTTTCATAATGGGAGGAAATAAAATATTTTATCCATTTGCACTGGCAATATTTAAACCAAGTTTCTTTAAAGTTCTTAATGGTGGTGAAGAGTTATTATAAATAATATTCTGTGCATAGCAGTTAATGCACTTTTTAACTAGGAAGCAAACTAGATGAAAAACACCACATCTGCCAGTTTTCTTTTTTCTCCAGCATCAGGCTGACAGGAGAAAAATATAATGGCTCTCATGGGAAAGACCAAATTAAAAGCAGTTCTAAACTAATGAATTCAAAGGTGCTAGGGAGAAAACTCATTTTATTTATAAAAGTGTACTTTAAAAAACTTAGTC